>NC_132887.1:9891467-10226467 GCF_030463535.1 Salminus brasiliensis | reverse complement strand
CCTTACTGAGGCAATCTCGGATTATTAAAGCCTGTAAAAGACGGAAATTGTCCTCTCGCTCTGCGTGTTTGATTTTGCTGGTGTTCCATTAGGGGTGTGAGGTGGCAGGTAAACACTTATCTCATGCTGGAGTAATGTTGAGACTTCCAGGCTGCTCGAGCCTGCGTGAATAACATAGCTTCCTCAGTTCCTCAGTGTTCAGCAGTTACTGTACTCCTAAATTTAGACATGCCCTACTTTTGCTGGCTCTGTTTGGAGATGAGCAGGGAACTCTGGTGGCAGTTAATGGAACAAGAGACAAGAGAGTGTGTGTGGAGGGGAAAACAGGAGAGTGGCGGTGGAGGTGGAGGTGGAGGGGTTTCACTCACAAACACACATGTAGAAAAAAGACACAGTCCAGCGTGCTTGTGTGTGGTTACTCTGCTGGAGGAGGTAAGAGGTCGAGACAGAGAGCCGGAATTCATGTCACAGAGTAGTTCCTGCCCCACGCTGAGCTGCTGAGCTGCTGAGCTGCTGAGCCGACTAGTGAGGCTGCATTAATTACTCTCTTTGATACTTTGGCCAGTCTGTGATCATTATGTTGCTTCCTCTCTCTTTCTACTTTCTACTCTCTCTCTCTCTCCCTCCCTCCCTCTCGCTCTCTGTGTCTCTGTTTCTCTCTCTCTACTCTTCCTACTCTCTCTCTCTCCCTCCCTCTCTCAACTCTGCCTCTTTCTTCTTGCTCTCTACTCTCCGCTCTCTCTCTCTCTCTCTACTCTCTGTCTCGTGGCTCAGATGTGTCTCAGGCCTCCTCCTGAAGTGCTTTGAGTGATGGGATTTATATCTGGTTTTAAATGATTGAATAATCCCGATACTCAAGAAAGATGAAGTGGCCAGGTGTAACATTGCCTCTCTATGCTCTCTCTCCACTCTCTCTTTACTCAAAGTGACCCTATTTACACTTGGTCACTTCATTAAACTAGTATCTGAATTGTGTCCTGATAAAATTTTATCCACATGCATTTACCCTGGGTAGTCAAATGCGTCTCTGGTTAATCCTGATACTCAAGACACATGAAGTCACCAGATGTAAACAGGGCCTCTCTATGCTCTCTTTACTCTGTCTCTGCTCTCTGACCCGTTTACACCTGGTCACTTCATGTGACTGGTATCTGGATTGTATCCTGATCAGATTTTAGCAATGTCTTGGAGAGATGGATGAGTTTACACTGCTATAATGTGGCTTAAACCACCTGATGTCCTATTGAGTATTCTGACTATTCTGTCCTGTTCCCTTGGGTGTCTGAACAGCAGAGTCACTCACTGTCTTTAAACACAAACTGAAAATCCATCTCATCCAAGAGCACTTGGGCAAAGTGTAGTATTGAGTATTGGGGTCTCCATACTGACTTTGGTATTTAGTAGCATCTTGGCTTATAGATATCTTTTGGATTCTAGCCTCTACAAATTTGCTAAGGATATTTTCGGAGTAAACAGTGAAGTACATTTGGAAGTCGCTCTGGATGAAAAGTGTAAATGTATCTGCTTTAATTGAGTTTTGGGTGAGAATTTGAGTTTTTTGTGGCTTGGCCGTATCCAGATATAATCCTGATACTCTAAAAACATGACGTAACCAGGTGTAATAGGGTCTCTCTATGCTCTCTCTTTAATACCTGGTCACTTCATGAGAGTATCTGAATTGTATCCTGCTAAGATTTTAGCCACATGCGTTTACACTGGGTAGTCAAGTGCATCTCCGGTTAGTCAGACTGAAACCTGATGGCTGTGTGGGAAGTAATATGCTGATTATGCAGCAGTTATTACTGGTGTTTGGGTTGTACTGGGAGGGGTTTTAGTTGTTGAGTTTGCTTTGAGGGATGGATGCGTTTACACTGCTATAACATGTGGCTCAAATATGTCTCAGACCTTCTCCTGAAGTGGTTTGAGTGATGGGATTTGTATCTGGTTTGAGTCTTGGATGTGTTTACACTCGACGTTTTTTGTGGTTTGACCGAATCCAGATATTATCCTGCTACTCGAGATGCATGAAGTCACCAAGTGTAAACGGGGTCTCTCTATGCTCTCTCCTCAGTTCTACTCTCTCTCTCTCTCTCTCTCTCTTTGCTCTACTATCTCTCTCTCCACTCTCAGTACTACCTTTCTACTACTGCTACCTTTCCATTTATGTGCCCTTGCACTCATTCTATCTTGCCCACTTATTCTCTCTGTTTCTCACAAGGTCATAGTTTCCGTGAAGGCTGTCAAATCAAATTCATGTCCTTGTTTTCTTTTCCAATGCCGGACACAACAGTGCTTCTCGAATGGTGAGAAACATGTGCCTCCTTGAGGTCAATGCAGAAGTATTTTCACTGTTTTGTGACTACAAAGCCTCAGCCTTTTACTGCCCAAGCTGCCCGGGCATTTTTCATTACGGCTCTTTGAAGTCTGACTGCAAACAGGTTGGGTTTAGGGTGCTCTGACGCCCCTGGTCACAGGTATGTGGGGCATCAGGCACTCCTGCCAAAATGATAAGGAGAATTAAAGGGCCGGCAAAACACTCTGTCAAACTCCAGCTGTTGTATCATTCCATTGTTGCTCCCCACGGCGGTATGATTGCAGAACATAAATCTCAACCTACACAAAGGGACTGTCAGCACTCTGATCTGCTCTGTTCAGGGGAGGATTTGACTCTCTGGCTTGTAGATTGAGATGAATCAGTGTTCCTGAATCTCTGTAGCGGTGGCCATCTGCTCTCAAAGATAAAGGTGCTTTAGGTCCCTAAAGCTACTTACAGAGTTTTCAAGATTCTGACATTCATCAGTGTTTTCTTATTTGGCATTTGTTTAATTTAGGAGGACAATAGGTAATAAATAGGCAATAGACAATAGGTAACTTTGTGTTGGGACTTTTCTCAAGAGCAAATTGAATTGAATTCTTAAATTATTAGAGTTAAACCATTAAACCAAAAGTGGTTCAGCAGCAACATGTCTCAAAGATTCCTTTTATTTTTAAATGCATGGTACCATTGGAAAAACATACACCATATGGACAAATGTATTGGGACACCCATCATTAAAAATAGTATATTTTTTTGGAAGAACTGTCACTTCTGTCCAGGAAAGGCTTTCTACTAAATTGTGGAGCATTGCTGTGATTGCATTCAGCCACAGAAGCATTAGTTAGGTCAGGATGTTGGATGATCACCACCCTACCTCATCAACTCCAGTTCCCCAACTCATCCCAGAAGAATTGGATGGAGCACCAAACATGATTCCAGAGAACACAGTTCCACTGCTCCACAGCTCTATTCTAGCTACTTCTGGTCAATATGACCTCAAATCAACACGAACATTTTACCTAGATTATGATTAATGAAGGATTGACTACACACATGGTAGTAAGTTTTTAAGGGGACAGTACATGACAGTACACACACTGGAAAGTGGAAAGAATGAAAACTAAGTCAATTATAGTTCAGAACATCAATTATTATGATATTAATGTTTGTTTAATTCCTCAGCCCAACTCTAGCCTACACCTGGCATAAGGCATGGTGTCAATATGTTCATGTTTATGCTACTTATCTTTTGGCAGTACTTTTCTACAGGGACTGGGCAAGTTGTGTATGCATTTGCACATCTGTGTGAGCAATGGCTACAACTTAAAGTAGCTGAATCCACTTATTAAAGAGGGTGTCTACAAACATTTGGACATATAGTGTATTTCCACAAGACGGTTGGAGCTTTCCCATAGTTGGACACACAGCATAGTCTGACAGATTTACATCTCTGTAGTTTTGCCTGCTCCCAGAATATCTACATTTAACAGCCAGTTCAGTTCTGCAAATTTACAATATCAGTTTCTGTTGACCTCTTGAATACCCCACACGTGTGCTCAGGGGGTCTACATGAGTTCAATGGTTTTCACATGAATCTGTCTTCATTGGCATACAGGAAGTTATTAGTGGTCCTCAGGAAGGCATTATTAGTTGAAGGAAGCAGAGGTCAGGCCAGTAACGTCGGCTCACTAATATGCATCTTGGTGTGCTTCCCCAGAGGGCGAATTTTAGACTTCGTAAATCCTTTCCTTAACAGGAGCTGTGCTCACGAAGGAGGGATGTTGCCGTATACGCACAGCAGCCCACGTCAGGAGCTTTGCCGCCCCCAGAAAGCCTCATTACTTTGCCCCCCTGCTTGCGCCTATTTGTTGTGACTCAATTTGGTATGAGGACACATAAATCAGTCCAATTAAAAGTGATGTTCTCTTGGTTTGATGCCATTCTGTGTCCCGGTTATGAATGTGTGAGTGATAGGTTACAGCTGAAACATCTGATTTCCACATTTGCTCCTTTTTAATTACGCTCTTTCTCTTATTTCCTCCTCTAGTCTTTTGTCAAATTCCGTGTCTGAATGGAGGACGCTGCATTGGGCAGAACGAGTGTTGGTGTCCATCAAACTCCACTGGGAAGTTCTGTCACCTTCCAGTTCCAACTCCCAGCAAAGCCACTCCCAGCAGACGGGCCAATAGCAATGGGGCACAGAACGGATCCTCCCACTCTATGTACACTCTGCCTCTGTCCAACCAACAAGGTAAAGATCGCTCTATTTCACACGGACTTAATGCAGAGGTGACCTACTGGTCTTTTAGTAAGTCACTCAGTGGCCTCCTTGTCTTTTAGGTAGTCAGTGAGTGGCCTACTTGTCTTTTAGGTAGTCAGTGAGTGGCCTCCTTGTCTTTTAGGTAGTCAGTCAGTGACCTACTTGTCTTTTAGGTAGTCAGTCAGTGGCCTACTTGTCTTTTAGTAAGTCCGTCAGTGGCCTACTTGTCTTTTAGGTAGTCAGTCAGTGGCCTAGTTGTCTTTTAGGTAGTCAGTCAGTGGCCTAGTTGTCTTTTAGGTAGTCAGTCAGTGGCCTATTTGTCTTTTAGGTAGTCAGTTAGTGGCCTAGTTGTCTTTTAGGTAGTCAATCAGTGGCCTATTTGTCTTTTAGGTAGCCAGTTAGTGGCCTAGTTGTCTTTTAGGTAGTCAATCAGTGGCCTATTTGTCTTTTAGGTAGTCAGTCAGTGGCCTAGTTGTCTTTTAGGTAGTCAGTCAGTGGCCTACTTGTTTTTTAGGTAGTCAATCAGTGGCCTACTTGTCTTTTAGGTAGTCAGTCAGTGGCCTACCTGTCTTTTAGGAAGTCAGTCAATGCCCTACTTGTCTTTTAGGTAGTCAGTCAGTGGTCTACTTGTCTTTTAGGTAGTCAGTCATGGCCTACTTGTTTTTTTAGGTAGTCAGTGAGTGGGCTACTTGTTTTTTAGGTAGTCAGTGAGTGGCCTACTTGTCTTTTAGGTAGTCAGTCAGTGGCCTACTTGTCTTTTAGGTAGTCAATCAGTGGCCTATTAGTTTTTTAGGTAGTCAGTCAGTGACCTAGTTGTCTTTTAGGTAGTCAGTCAGTGGCTTACTTGTCTTTTAGGTAGTCAGTCAGTGGCCTGCCTGTCTTTTAGGAAGTCAGTCAATGCCCTACTTGTCTTTTAGGTAGTCAGTCAGTGGCCTACTTGTCTTTTAGGTAGTCAGTCAGTGGCCTACTTGTTTTTAAGGAAGTCAGTCAGTGGCCTACTTGGTTTTTAGGTAGTCAGAGGCCTAGTTGTGTTCTGTGAGTCAGGAAAATTATTTGCCAGTCAGTCAGTTATCAGACTATATATAATGTGGCCTATTATCTCAAATGAGTTTGCCAGCCCTGGTTTTACACTGCATATGTTATATCTATTATAACTATATCTTGGCATGTAAAATCTAGTTGATATATCAATTTCTTACTGATATTGTTTGGTTGTTTGTTGTTTTAAGAATATTAAAGGTATCTCTAGGTGTTTTTTATTCCATTGGTCTTCCATTGTTTTAAGTTAAATTATCTGATTTTATTGGCTTATTTTATTTTGATTACACTAAATCTTTTTTTTTGTTTCCAACAAAAGATGAGGCATATTTTTTCAATTCTGGAGCTCCTTGTATTGTACACAAAGTGCTGTTTTTTTTTTTTCCAAAGAAGTCATCACAAGTATAAAAGCCAGGATACACCTCAACGATGCCAAAAAATGCACGTGATAACAAAGAACTGATGTTTTTCATATTGTTTTGTATTTCTTCCAGTTTCATCCCCTGATAATATTAAATAGTCTTAGTCTCTTGGATTTTATTTCTTTCGTTCCTTCGCATTTATGCAAAATTAAGTAGAAGCAGAAGCTCCTTCAGATGTTCTGCAGTGCGCTGCATTCCTTTCTCTTTTGCCGAGAGACCCCAGTACAGGGCTCTAATAAGACTAATTCAGTGGCAGGGATCACATCTGGCTGCTGTTACATCACTGTACAAACATCCTAGTCCCTGTGTGGCAAGTGATGGTGCCTCGCTGATGAGACAGGATCATTTGGATGCTTTTTAGACTCTATAAGACACAATCTGCAGGACCAGTGAGTCGTAAAAGACATGGGATATCTGAGAATTTTTGGCACATTTGGTGATAGGCTGTCTCAGACGGTCAGGGGATGCATATATAATCTACTATTCCTTAATTTAAGAACGTATACACTTGACTCATCATCATGAAAGAGTAAATGAATTATGGTGCCGATGTTATTTTTTTCAGTATTAGATAATATGATGTGAGTCAGCTGTGTTGTATTTTAATCCTCCACAAACAGGCTGTGCGAGATTTCTAACACATGGTTTTGTTGTTTTGTATGTTTATTGGATGGCTAGCCACATTTGATACTATGTGACTGTCAGGGATTAGCCATTAAACTAGCTTTGGCAATAATATGACTTTATTTGTTTAGGCTCATAACACTAGCTAATTCGGGTCAATCCTCTTAAGAAATTCCAGGGGAAACACCAAGCTCACCTCCTACAGCATTCCTGGTTCACTGGGTTCTTTTGGCAAGTGCTTTGTCTGCACTGTGTCAGCTTTGTTTTATTAGGAGCATCGCTGCTTCTGACCCCACGTCAAAGCAGGCAAGCTGCTCGCTGAGTGTAGGTCAAGGTTTTGCTTGCTGAGGTGGAAAAGGTAAAGACTGGGATGCAGCAAGCATGCCCTAAGAAGGAGCTTTTTCCACGCATCTCTGTTGGAGCTGTAGTACAACAGTTTAATTAGATACTAATTTAGTAGGGGTGTGACGGTACACAGAGTTCCAGGCAGGTTTACACCACGGTTTGGACCTTACAGTTTGGTAAGAGTTTGTTTCTACAACAAGTACAAGCAACAAACCCCCGGAGGCTAGGTTTCTTATCATTGCTTTTGAACAGTCATGCAAGTTACCATTACTGTGGTGTGGTGTAGTCCCCCCTCAGGTAGATACAGGTACAGTCTGTACAGCTGCCTCATGCACATTAGAGGCCAGATTCAGTTGGATTGAAACATGTCCACAGAGCTCTAACTAAATACTGCACAGATTGGGTCTACTAGAATGAGCCCCCCTAAATTACCCCATAAATAAAGCCCATGTCTACTCATTTTCATGATTCTCTTCTAACTATTATTAATAGCTTTTGTGATGAATTTACTATAAACTGGCAGAGGAATAAAAAATATTTATTATGGAAAAAATCATTCTGTGGGCAGGACCAAAGCACCAGCTAAAGAACCAATCAGAGTTACCAACATGTTTTCGCCGCCTACCTCCATTAAGAGAATGCTTTTTCATGCATTCAGCCTCTTTGCTAAGCTTTTTCAACTAGTTTTCCCAGAACACACAACGTGAAGCTCAAACACCATTGTTAATCAGCGTAAGCTTACTAGTCATGCCAACCACATGCTTGCTCGTTTAAACTCCCTGTACTAGTTCAACTCTGTGTTCTAGGTGAAGCTCCATGCTCGTTTAATCTCCCTGTACTTTAAACACTGTGCTTATGTTGAAACTCTGTGCTTGACATACACTCAAACACAGCTGCACCAACACCGCTGGAGTTATTCTCCAGCTTATAATTGGAAGGTCCCATTCTACTTTAAATGGGGCAAAATTTACAGGAGGCAGATTGCAGTGGGTGCTTTTTTACGATAAAATACCAGCTTCATGCTGCAAGATTAGTAAACGCCAATCTTTTTGTGTTTATTTCTTTAAAATGACATGAATCGAAATCATGAAGTGTCACCACTTTATTTAAATGTGTAAAAACGGACAGTGCCGATCATTCTTCGACCTGGCACAGCATTTAACTATGATTAAACTACATATATAAACTAAACTATATACTAAATATATGCTGAATATAACATTGGTAAATGCTTGTGTCTTCTGTGGAATATATCCAGTATTAAAATCAAATTTGAAATATTTAAAATCACAACCCCGATGTACAGCCCTTGCTGTACATCAAAATTGAGATCATTACAACCATAACATTTACATATGTCCCTCGTTTACAGGCCGGCTTGGATTCAAACTGTCATAGAAAGAGAGACACTTTCAGACTGCCGTGTTCAAAGGCATCATTAGGAATGAGTTTTTGCACTCTGGCAGACCTGCAGTCTGTTTCACAGCTTGAAAACCAGACTGGAGTCTAATTGAATGAAATCAATGGGAAGAATCCTAATGGCTACACAATCAAAATGCAATTTCGTTACACTGATGTCATGAAAGGACTCCAATACTCAGTCTAATAGTAACATGTTTTTCCAATTTGTAATTTTTCTGCTTTTCTCAGCTTCCATGCTTCCCTCTCTGGTGAATGTGCATGTCCAGCACCCTCCAGAGGCTGAGGTTCAGATCCACCAGGTAGCACGAGTCAAACCAGGCCAACCTCCTGATGGGGCACATTCAGTGCAGCAGCGCTCCCAGCCTGGAAATGGCCACACAAATGGGAATGTGAATGGCAATGAGCACTACAGTGTACATGTCAATGGGCAGAACAATGGACACAGCCACCAAAGGCCTCATAACAGACTAAATGGATACGTGGGAAGGTGCTTCCAGGAAACAGTTGATGGAAAGGTATGGAAACACTCCACTGAAATAAGAGAAAATCTAGGATGTTGAAGACATCTATATCAAAACTGTATCAAAGCAGTACTCCACTGATTTCTGTGGGAAAGGGAAATTGGTCACTTTGCAATTTTGCCTTGACAGGAGCAGCCTTTCCCCATTTGGTACAGTGATTTGAGCCTAGCATAGAAAGCCTTTCGCTAGTGGTCTGGATGTATTTACATATCTGGGACATGGATTTTGCATTGACAGGAACAGCCTTTCCCCATTTGGAACAGTGATTTGAGCCTGTAATATTTTGCTTACTGGCTCAACTTTCTTAGTACTAGTCTACAGACCACCCACTTACCAATTTTATTACAATGAAGTAATTACAATTACATATGGGAACAATTTCACATAAACATAGTTGAGAATGTGCTTGCATTATTTTCTAATTGGAACTGCACTGCATTTAAATTAGCCTGCCTTTCGTTCAGTCTCACACCCTACTAATTTTATTAACCTTCTCAGATTAAGCCCCGTTGGTCTTGATTACAACATTGAGATGTGTTATTGAGAATAATCTTTGCAAAAGAATTACCACTAACATGATTTTGACACTGATTCTTCTAATCATCAACATATTTTGGGACAGACAGCCACAGTTATTTTCCATTTCCACATCAAAGAATGCTCTTTTCAGACTTTTCAGATGTTTTTCAGATAGTTTTGCTGTCTTCTTGGTGACTAGTGTTAGCTTTTAGCCTAGCTGCTTGAATCCCTGCAGCGGTGGTTCCTCTGGTCAAACCCTTTTCTGGTCAGCCTAGTATTAGCCTTTACTCTTTTTTGCCTTGCCTTCCATTTCCTCCTAAAGTAGTTGTTGTGTTTAGCATTGAAAGGCCAGAAGTTCTTTTCAGTGAAGAGACAGCAGTGTTTGAGGTTCATGGTGTCACTTCCATGTACCAAACTCTAAGTATTAAACAATGCAAAGATAAACACACTTTTCCATTCTAGAGCACATTTAAAATTTGCCCAGTGACAGAGCTTCAATAATATAGGAAGCCTGAGCTGCAGTGTGTGTTGCTGTATCTCAGCTGCTGGATCTTCAACCCCAGTCAGAAATTAATTTACACACCCTCTTTGGAGTTCTCATGTTCCTGATCCAGCAGTGGAAGTGTTATAATTTGAGGCTGCGAGGGGCATCTATTGTGAAGCAGCAGACGTGACTCTATACATCAGCCTGGAAGTGGGCGGCGATATTAACTGTAGCTGACATGATCCTTCAGTGCAGTTTGGAGAAGTTTAGCAACTAAAAAAACCTAAAAAAAACATTAAAGAAGAATTAATGTGCATGACTTACAGAGCTGTACTAGAACTAGGCAATGGGATCTAAGCCAAGAGGATCCTTTCATAGTAGATGATGGATGGTTGATTGTACTTGTCCTGGATATGTCCCTTAATTGCCTGTGCTTGGCCAGTCAGTAGCCTTGACAAGAGAATGCTAACAGAACTCCTAATGATTCAGCATTGTTTCCATGTAAGTCTATACGCCTGCATAATTCAAATATTGGCCAGTGTATGGAGAATAGACAGTGGTGCCAGTGCCCTAGTAAGGTATTTGACACAGCGCTGGCTTGGCTGTCCTGTAATTCGCGATTTACCAGGAATTCAGCAGGGGCTGATCCTAATCTGCCCTTACAATTAGCTCAGAGCCGTGAGCAGTGTGCCAGGGGAGGAGAGGTTGGAAGGCGGAGGCTGTTTTTTGTCCTCTCTAACCAGACTCAGCTGCTCCTCAACACAGACAGCGCTTTTTCGATGCGAGGAGGCGCGCTCTGTCTATAAGTCGTTTCAGACAGAGCGCGCTTTCCTATTTAGATTTAGAGGAAAAGAAAGAATAGCTCTGAATCAGAGAAAGTAATGCCGGACAGTCCAGAGAAGGAGATAACCCCTGTGATTATTCTGGCAGCCTGTGTTTTTCACGCAAGTCCTCCGAGGCTGGAATAAGCCTGGGTTTCATAATACACCTCCGATGCCTTTTCCAAAGGCTTTTGTAACATTTAGCCCCCTCGAAAAAGGCCCTTGTGTTTGTTCAGCTCTGTAACAGGAGTCGATGGAATTCTTTGTTCTGCTATTGTGTGATTGTGTGCTTGTGTTGCAGTGTGGGAAGCCTCTGCCAGGCCTTACCAAGCAGGAGGACTGCTGTGGCAGTGTGGGGGCTTCGTGGGGTCTGAACAAATGCACAGAGTGTCCAAGCAAACCAGGTAAGACCCCTACAGGCACAGATACAAACGCAGCTACCTCAGGGCTACACTAAAAAAGGTAATATATGGACTGAATGATGTATTTGAAAAGCACTACAGATCTGCCTATAAGCAGCTTGGGTCAGTATTTGCGGGATGGAACAAGACGTTTTAGCATTTAAATAGCATTGAATTGACATAAGGGCTCATAAACTACACCAGGTAATGGAAATTCGGACACGAACAGAAGACATTAAGACAATTCATAAATATTTTCTGAAAGATTTTGGTGACCTCCAACATGGCATAGACGTCACGGTTTTGTGCATGAGGTCATACTGAGAATGAACAGAATGAACAGAACAGAATTTCACCCAAAACCATCAGCTGAAAGCCAGTAGCAAGTTAGCAACATGCCATGATAAGCTTAGCTCAAGCTGATTGGCGTCTGACTATGGCGAGTGAAAAACTTTGAATGTTTAAATCAAATAATTTTTTTTTTTTTACCATGAGATGCTTCTCAGTTTTGTAGCCAATTTGTGACACTTTGCCTTCTGTGTTTTCATCAGCCCTACAGTTTATGTTCTGGGTCACAGCAGAGGTTTTTTTTTTAAACAAGGGCTTGGACTGTATCTGACTAGTCAGATACGCATGTCTTTGTTCTACCAGGCGGTCGTGGAGAGCTTGATCAGTTGCAGGACACAGGCATGGTGTGGATATCTTTCAGTACAGTTAAAATCTCAGCTCACTTCTGTGGTTAAGACTGCTGAAAAAGAATAGACCCCCGCCCCCCGCCCCCATTTCATTTATGAACACTCTGTGCTCAGAGGAGCTCTGAAAATAGTAGTTGATCCATCTCATGTTCTTTATCTCAAGTACCAGCTCCTACCCTCTGGCAAAAAGTATAGAATGCCAGGGTGCAGGCTCAGTAGATATAAAACTCATTTGTGCCCGCTTCAATAAAGCTTGTAAATAATAAGGTTAAGGGGTAGTTAATGCTAGAGGGATTGTGCATTGTGAAGAAGCTGTATGCCAGGTCTGTAAGCTATGTAATGCGGCATGTTTTTATCTGATATTCTTAGCAAAATGTAGCGGAGTGAAGTCTAGGAAAGAAATTTCCCTACAGGACAGTAAAGTATATATCTATCTACATGAAAGTATGACTATACTTAAACAGTGCATTCAGAACCGAGGAGGAGTCTAATGCTAATGCAGACCCATTAAGTAATTAGACTGCAGAGTTGGAAAGAAACTGGCAGCTGAATGGTCAAGTAGGTCAGTCATACACTGTTAAAAGTACAAGGTCCTTTCAGCTTGAAACCTCTTAGGATGTGTTGAGGAACCTTCAAAGAACCTGTTTTTTCTAAAAAAAAAAACTTTTTTTACGGTTCCTCAAAGCAATTTAAGAGGTTTCTTCACAGTTTCAGATTGAAGAACCTTCAAAAGGTTCTCAAGGACTGTAAGATATGAAACATTATAGAGGTTAAAATAGTCATTTAAAAAGTTGCTACCAATCAATGACTAAATCTGTTCTTAGAATTAAGTGTGAATATAGGGATTGTCACTAAGTATATTGATATTACTGTTACACACAATTAAGTTGTGTGGCTGTATTATTTAGAGAAACACAAGGATCGGATAGGATTGAAATCGGCTTCGGCTGATGATCAGCATCTGATAGGCAGCAGGATATGATCGGATCGTGGGGTGAAAACCCTTAATTGGGACGTCCCTAATTACTGCCTGTTCAGACCTGACATTTGTATTGCTGGTACTAAACTCCAAACTGTGATGTGAACCAAACAGCGACTTTTGTGTACCAGTGCATCCCTGATTACTGTGATTTCTAGTCTCGGTGTGGGTTTCTTCATGGATCAGCAGGATTAGCAGACACATAGACACACACAGCGAGACACACGAGGGCCGTGATAGCTAGACTCAAACTTACAGGATGAGAGAGAAACCATGAAGGACATGGTTTTTAAGAGTGCAACATGTAGTAATCAGAGGAGCCAAATCCAAACTGTGATGTGAACCAAACAGCGACTTTTGTGTACCAGTGCATCCCTGATTACTGTGATTTCTAGTCTCGGTGTGGGTTGAAACAGTTAGAATGCATTGGTTTCATTTGAATAAAATCTATTACTTTAACACAGTTCTTGTCTTTCAGTTCATTTTACTTTTGGCAGTAACTGTGTATATATAATAATATATTCTTTCATGTTGAACTAAACACATTTTAATTAGGCTTAATTGAAAGCACTGTTTTTTTCAGTGTAATAGATATGTAAAGGAATCTCCTGCCTCACCACACTACTGAAGATACAGTGCAGTCGCTCCTCTAAAAGAGATGTCTGTGGTTACAGAAACCAAACAAGGCAACACATGCAAGCCTGCATATCCTCTGAGCAGGGCAACTTGGCAGAAGCCAAATCTACCCACCCTGCAAAATATCTTAGCTTTGCCCATCCTACGCTTTAAATACGAGCGAGCCCCCCCCTCCTCGTCCCCAAAGCTGTGGTCTTTTTGAAAAGCTATGGTTTTCCCTCCGGGTGGTTTTGTTTGTGTACATGAAATGCAAGCTGACCGCTGTCAGTATTGGCAGCTCTTGCTTTCCTGTGGATAAGTACTTACACACTGTGGTCATACATAGTGATTAGGATTGTCTTACTTTATCACACGACTGTCCGCTGACCGTATCGCTATGCTATTTTTTCTTGGAGGGATGGGGGATAATTGTACACTTATACTGTATGTACCAATTGGCAAACAAGAAAGGCTGTCACACTCGATTCCCTATTAAGCCCCCGCTATTGTCTGTAATCTGGCACAGACATCGGCTCACTTGTGGCTACTCTGTAGATCATTGGCGGTCATTGATTCTCTTTTATACCGCCTGCCAGAAGTTCCAGTACCAAGCTCTATTAGTGTGCCAGATGTGTCTATGCTGCCTGTTCTTTGAAGTTTGGATTAATAGAAATTTCCATCCATTCTCTCATTTTCAGTTTGTTTGCTAGCAATTCTGAGAGCAACTGCTCTGGGAGTGCTGGGAGTAACTCTGCAGGCTGTGATGTTGCTGAATGCATGCAGCAAATATGTGAACAATAAGATTTCACACAGTCCATTTCCTCAGTCTCACTCTAAGCATTGTTGAAATGATCAAATGCAGAAGTCTCAAGTTGTAGGGATGAAGACGTCACATAGAATTAGAAAGAATTGCAAAGATTATGGAGTAAAACGTTCATATCTTAGGCAGTTTGGAGCAGTAAATCACATGTACAATTTGGAAATATAGCTAGGATTTCCAGTATTGCTGGTGTAAGTTTGAGAAGTACACTGCTATTGGAATTATATTGGTAGCAGCTGATAATCGGTCAGGCCAAATTGCAGTTTACTTGAGTCAAAAGTTCTCCTAACTCAAATTTCTTTGGTTCTGCATCTCAGTTTGGTCAACAATACCTATTGAGTTGAGCTTCAACAACATTAGTAAATGAGCTGTTCAGTCTGTTGCTCCTCCCCTCAATCTGTTTACTGTTTATTCCAACCTGCAGGTGACCCTCCCTGTCTCTGGGCCCTGTTGCTGAGCCCTTGCTGAAATGTAACCATATGATCTCCTCACTCTTGATGAGCCGCAGTTAAACTGTAGGGCCACCCTCGAGCTGTGAGATTAGACTATGTAAAACACAGTTCTGAGTACATTTACCTCTCTGTTCTTTGTTTGACTCAGACGTGTACATGACTTTACAGTTCTAGATTGACAAAAGATTGGAGAGAGGCTTGGATTCTTTCAACACCACAGCCTTCAATTGTCAGGGGTCTGAGAAATGGAAGATCTTAACCTGGGGATAAACAGTAAATAAATTGAGGGACACATTTGAGGCTCAGCCTAAACTTTATTATTGACTAGATTGAGATGCAGAAGTAAAATAGTCAGTTAAAAGTGAGTTTGGGGAATGTCTGACTTAACTAAATTGAGTTATCTCAATATAGTAAATGTTGTGTAATTAGCTACTTTATCTATTCAAATTGGCCTGACTTTTTACACTGTAACAAATTTGACTTGTGCAAGACTTTTTTAATGCACTCCAGCAGTCCACGAGATAGACAGTAATTAGGAGAGAGAGATACAGAGTTCATGTTCCATGTTTTGGGTTCTTGTGTTACGCAGGCCATGGGAACTCAAGCATTGCACAGCTCTCCTGTGATCCCAACTGGTTTGACTGAGCGATCGAGTGGCCAGAGAGCTATGCCAGAGGGTCCGGGGTCAAAGCTAATTGATTAGCCCCACTGTTGTCTGTGTGTAGGTCCTGTGTGCAATCTCCTAGCCAAAGTGTTGGCTAGGAGTCACAGTCTTGTGAACCCGAGTGCTTCAGATGGACTGGATTCTGGCTGCTGCCTCTGCATGTCCAGAAACAGGTGTCTGGACAAGGGCCTGAGTTTCTTCATGGATCAGCAGGATTAGCAGACACATAGACACACACAGCGAGACACACGAGGGCCGCGATAGCTAGATTCAAACTTACAGGATGAGAGAGAAACCATGAAGGACATGGTTTTTAAGAGTGCAACATGTAGTAATCAGAGGAGCCGAATGTGTGTTGGCCAAAGCTGAAGCCATGCCAGTTGGTCAGCACAAAATGTCACGGCTCCTAATTGTTTCCAAAGCAAGCAGAGTTTGCCAGAAGAGAAGATTTAGAGATTCCTAAATGAGTCTGACTGAAATGAGTCACTGGCTTGTAAAGAACAATTTATGTAATTCTTATAATTGTTAATTTTATCTTATTTCTCTTGATCTCTCAGGAGAACAGTTCTAGGTTTATCATTTTCATTCCTTTGGGTGTGTTTAGGAACACACAACTATAGTGTTCACACCCAAATACATTCCAAACCTTTTATTTTGGACTGATTGATTTAAATTCCACAGATAATCTAGATAATCCAGACTGAAATTTTGAAATAAAAAAAAACTGCATTTGTTTGTTTGTTCCCAGCATGCTTGTGTGGGTGGAATGTTGGCCAGGCCTCATTTGAAGTAAACCAGCTTGTTCTGCCAGCAAACTCTCGATTACACAGGAGAGACATTTTGAGGCCAATAAGGAGGGGGTTCTATATAAAATACACCAAGCTTGGACTGGTGTATTTGGTATTACTGACTCCAGAGGACGGGAAACGCTGCACGGTAATTTTGCGATTGGAACAGCAGTGCATTCTGGGATATTTGGCTGTGCCAAGTCCACACGAGTTTCTTCGTGATACATCCTCGGTAACACGGGTATAACAAGAACACAGACTAACAATCGGCAAAACTCTTTAAGAGAGGTCATCTACCAGTGGAGTCTGCGAGACACCTCAGCTACAAACACACAGTAAATCACAAAAGCAGAGCTTCAACCATCTAGACTCCAAGGTTCTTAGTTTCTATTAATCTGGTTTATAGATGAATAGATAGAATGATAGATTAATAGAACTCACACCCGGAGCTACAAGAGGCTGTGAAGATAAGTCAACATACTCGTTTCCTGCCTCTCGCTGTGTCTTACTGGTGGATTTGTATGTCCATCGTCTGCCTCTCATCTGTAATTGGTGGATTTGTGTGTCCATCTGTGGGACACTCAGAAACACCTCTTGTCGTTTATATGCTATTTTATTCATACACTCCACTGCTTTGGTGAACACCTAAGGCTCGAGAGGATTAACACTCTCTCTCTCACTCTCTCTGTGTATTAGTAGTATAGTAAGCCACTGTTAACATATAGACAGGCCTACTAATGCTATTAAGATTCTAGTTTAACCTCCTCAACCCTGGATTTTGCTTGGTGTGCATTATTAGTTTCTCCTATTTGGGATTAGTATTACCTAATAGGTATACAAACTAAACTTAGTCTTTATACAGGGAGTTGTTTTTGCAAAAAAAAATCAATGTCCTCATATGAGGCCAAAGGGTCAAGGTTTTAAAAAAAGTATCATGGTGCAGAAAAGCAGAAATGTAACGTCCCCATATGAGGAGGCAGAAGAGGTTAAAAAGAAGGCAGTTCATTAGTCTCATTTTTAAAGTAAATTGTACTGGCAAAAAGAAATCACATATGAATATGAATAATGAAAATACTATGATTCACAGCCCTACTGGGAGGTTCTTTTTTCTGTTATATTGTGTCAAAATGTCATGTTAAATGAACCAGTATTGAAGATTTGGCTTCTAGTCACTAATGAGAAGTGTTTTCTAATACCAGGTTTTGATATTAAATAGTCATGAGCGTTCAGGTTACTTCACTCTGCAGTGCTGTCATAGCTCTTGTCGATAATCACTTTAATAAAAAAAACACTGAACACCTCTCCTTTTATATGGCACAGTGCTACACTAAGTAATGACTCTCTATGCGAATAACTGTGGGCTGGGACACTTCCCACAGTTCTATACTCACACTCCCAAGGGCCCAACTAAATCACACCTCCTACAGAAGCCCTGGCCCATACAAAGTTTCCTCACTGGGGCCAGTAGGGGTGCAATGATCTCAGTTGCCCCTTCTGAACCACGTGAACTCCCCAACGCCCCTCAGCTCTTTTCTATCCAAACCTTTACCCTTGCAGAGTAGACCACTCTGTCTCTGAGTTGTTTTTTCACGAGTATCAGGATCAATAAAATTTGACAGGGTGGAGTGTCCAAGCCAAGTTCCACATCCTGCCACATGAGATCATCCTTTTTCCTCAATCTGCATCACAGCGATGTTTAATCTGCTATTAATCGAGGACAAAGGCGCACACTTGCTACGTTTTATGGGGCATGATCAAACATCCAACAGCTTGGTTAATGATCAGCATCAAAATCAGCAGTCTGGCCTCTTGTGAAACAAAAGGGGGGAAAAAAGAGATAATTGGACGTATGATGTAGTTCTTGCCTGTTCCCACACAGCATCACCTTAATGCAGGGAGGCAAAGAGCTTTAAAGCCCCATGTCTGCTTGGCATAGCTGTGTCGTCAAACAATCATTAGGTGCATTAAAGGGATTTCTCTGATTATAGCCAATCATAATTAGCTCTGAGGTCTCCCTGTTAAAAAAAATGAAGCAACCCTTTCTGAGTGGACATACCTTTCTTTATACGCAAGGCACTATGACAGAATATTCAAGGCGTAATAAATGAATGACATGTAGCTCAGAAATGTATTTCTAATGAGATCATAATTGACGTTCGGCCTGTGCCTTGTCCAAAATGTGGCGCTTTAAAGGATGCTGGAATAATTCATGAAGGTTCCCATCGAACTGTCTCAGCTACCTTTGAGAACAGCAAGTCAGAAATGTGAAAACTGCCCAAACAGAAAGAACAACAAAGCTTTGTCTCGTTATACATTATTCAGGAAGGAATCATTGACTTCACCGCTAGCCTGTCATCTTTATGTTGCTGCCAGCAGACACCAGAGCACATGAAAACAGATTAATCAGACCAACAGCTTGAACTGCAATTCGTTTGAATACACAGTCGAAGTACTGTAGAGCAGCTGTTAGGAAGCAACCACATCATACATTTTCACAGCTTTGTATCAGTCGCTCAGTTGACTTTGAATAATTAGAGAGCAAGCTTGAGAACAACGTGTGATTTCCTGCGATTTCCTGCATTGTCTAATCTAAGTTGTTTACAGGCAATGCTTTAGAATGTCCCTTTGGATAATAAGGACCTTCTCTAATCAAAAGCTTTGGTTTTGGGGGAAAAAAAAAACAGGGTATCTGCAAGGCCTGTGAAAGCAAATGGAGACGGCGCTTTCATTTGAATAGTCAGCAAATGAAAAGTAGTGATTAAAGAGCCTGGGCTTTCTCCTAGTTCGGGCAATTAGCATTAGCTTTGGTCTGTTCTTTCAGGGATCTCGCTGTTCCAGGGGTCCCAGTTCAGCTTGCTTGATTTCAGGGTTCAGCGGTGTCCACTGAGCAGAAGACCTGAAGAACATTGTTGTCTGTCCTCCTCCTCAGCCTGCTCCCTTTCCAGCACTCTTTGTCTGGCTCTCAGTGAGGCATACTAGCCCTGTTTCTCCGTCCAGCTCATGCGGTGAAGCTCGCATTGCACCTCTGATGTTATTCATGCTGCAGTTAAGACTCCACTGATCTCTCTCAATCAGGGTGGTCTTGCCTGGTGAGGGCACTAAATTATCAATAAGAGATTTCTGTCAATGAACAATGATGTTCCTGAGCCAGCTCAGCTCCTTTTCTTGGCCTTTCTGACTGAAGCAGCCGCCCACACATCTTCTTTAAATCTTAGCTAGGACAGCCTGCTTCACATGTGCTTCCTCCATAACAGAACAGGAACGAAACATGCTTGCGTTTGCTTATATATGTATGTGTCTGTTCTGTACAGAATAGTTTCCACATAAGCAGATAGAATAGATAGCTAATCTGTGAAGTGGACCAAACATCTTTGGTAAAGAAATAAAGACTTCCCACTGACCACAGCTAGACCAGCTGGACCATGCATTTATTAGTTAATTGGTGATAAAGTAATAGTAATGTTACACTCAGCTCAGTCTTGTATGTTAGTAATGCCTGTATTGTGGTGGTAAGCATGGTTTAAAAATGTTAGCTATGTTAATTATAGGAGAATATGGAGACTTGACAACTAATCCCCAACAAATTAAGTTGAAATTTTAAAAACCCAATTTAGCTATTTCCAATTCTCATCCACTATGTAGGACATCCCCATCACACAGCAACTGGCATTGAACCAGTACAACATGACTGAATGTCTGGTGCAACATGTTATAATAGTTCAAACATTTTAATTTAGTTCAGTTGAATTTAATTCAAATCAACAAAATATTCAGTTCAGTTCAGTTTATTTCAGTTTATTTATTTTAGTTTATTTTACCAATACAGCATGACCCCAACAGGTCTGGTGCAACACACAGTACATATAGTTCAGATAATTCAGATATGTCAAATTGCAGGAAGCAATCATGTAATTTAAAGCAGTTTCATTCAGTTTCATTTAGTTGACATTATACCAGTGCAGTGTGACTACAGGTTTAATGCAACATGGGATAAAGCCGCAGTCACACTGGGTTTTGTGCACATTCAAAATTCCATGCATTTCAATGAAATTCAGCATGACGTTGACGTGAACTTTACGTACACGACTTTCGAGCAAATCATTTCTCCTGCAAACTTTTGAGTCAAAGTTCAACATTGATGAACTTGTGATTTCTCATCCCTGACCAATAGCGCTGCTGCTCTGGCTGTGTGACCTGTGACGCGGCCTGTACTATCTCTTCTCTGTCTGAGCCAACATGGAGGAAGCGCTGATTGTTGGGGTTTTAAAACAGGAGATTATATATTACAAAATACAACTCAAGTACGCGGCGGCATGGTACACAGTCAGTCAGGAGGTGGGATTAGATGATAATTATCTTTTCCTCTGGGGTTTTTAGTAGTTTTGAAACTGCTGAACCAAAATGAAGGACTGATGAAGTTGTCCAGGACCTACTGAAAATACCAAATGCAGAACAAATAGACATAACAAGACCTTGTATCTCTACAGGTAATTCCATATAATTCCATAAACTGTTCACACATGCTACCAGTGGTGTAATAGAACCCACCAAAAACTGAAGAAGTGTTGAGGTTTTGATTTACCAGTGCTGATATACAGGCTTAGACCATCAGACTGAGCAAAGCCATGATGACTTGTTTCCTCTTAAAGGAGAACAAAGCTAGAGCAGTCTTGATTCTTTTGATGATTTGCTCATTTCCTGACCCACCACCACTCCCTACCACAAGTCAGTTCTCCCTTTCCACAACTTCTGTGACCCCCATCTATCTCTTCATCAATTCACCACACTGTCACTGCCTGTGAAGTGAACTCAGCTGGGACTGCGACTGCTGACCCCTAAAGCTCCCCGTTTGTGGACAGCAGGATGGGATTACTGTTTGAACAGGCATATAGTGACTCACTATTAATCAAATAATCAGCTCTGACCCTTGCCCCCTAATGCTACATGGTACACTCTGTCCCATTTCTAAAACCTCAGACTCACTCTCCATGTTCTAGTGAGAGTAGAATACGAGGAACAAAATAAAGAGAACAGACCGAAGTATGTTGCAAGACTTCCCAAATCAGCTGAGACCCTCACTAAATCTGTTCGGCTGGCCAGCGAGCCGACTGGGCTGTCTTTTGGCTTTCTGAATCAAAACATTAACCTTGCATAAATCACTTTGAGTCTGAAAACAGCTACAGTTTAATGATACAGTGCAGCGAACTCAAAGCATTACGGTGAGAAACTTTTCAAACTCAGGAAGCTCGAGAACCGTGTGTCCGCTTTCAACTTTGTCCTTTACCTTTTATTTAATACGGACATAGAGAGACATTCCCAACGTTTGCCCTTGGATCAGTTATTGTAGGCTTACTTTGACCATAACTAGTTTCTCTGTACTGACAGCTAGTTTATGAAAGGGAGGTCAGCCGACTCCCAGAAGGAGGGAGTGCTGGCAGCTCGGCGTGAGCTGGAACTGCCTGTAATTGTTTTCCATTAACACTTGTCACTTATGTGGGAGGAAAAAGAAAACTGGAAATGAGCTTCCTCACACAGGCACGGGATGGAAAGTCATTACAAATGAATATACTGTATCTCCTCTTACCAAAACCAGAGTGTGTTTTGCACTCTGCTACAACTGACTGGTGTGCTTGCTTCTTTATATATGCAGCAAATCCTGTCACATGGCATATGTAATGTCCCGAGATGAGTTGATTCCAAACCAGAGGTGGTCATCATTTTCGGATATAAATGTGTATAATTAGATGTCATCAGCCCTGGGTGCTGTAGATTATTGTGTGAAGAGTGCAGTAAGTGTGGTGTGGGATAGTGTCGATAGATTTTATACTGTACTTTTACACATACTAGTGATTACGGATTGTAGTGAAATATGATATTACAGTACTGTACTCCACTGTATCCACTTTCATGAAGTTGTCATGTCTGGTTTTGTGCTATAGTTTTTAGTGTCCAGTTCTATGTAGGTAACTGTCGGGTGTAATGTGCTGTTTTTACACTGCTTTATATTGCACTGTTGTTTATCATATCCATCTCTATGAAGGAATATGCAGCCTTCCTACTTTGTCCTGCTTATCCACTGCATTAACTGATCCCGCTGTCACCTTGGATTGGATCATTTTATCCATCCCTTATGTGCGCCCACACTGTTTTAATACACTAGGATAGAGTTTCAGGCAGCGTTATAATTTGTCACCGGTGAGGTATTTTCTTCCCTGATGAGGAATCCTATATTGCTTGGAAAACTGTTAGGTGGGTCTTTTTGGTTTGAAAAATGGCAACAACCTGTGATTAATGGTCCAGTTGTTCAACTCGGGTTACGTTTGCTTTCCCTTGCTGTCTACTCATTTAATTCATATTCTTCTCTACATGTGCTGGTCATCAGACCATCTCAAACTTCTTCCTCTTGCCAGGGAATCACCTTAATGTGCCAGCGCACTGTTCAGGGAATGCTGGCTTTGTTGATTTTACACTTTATTGGTTATGTTTGGAGTAAAGTTTTGAGTTTTGATTGAGATGACTCAGATTCAACAAGCACATATCTCACGCAGGAGGGCTCTCCTGAGTGATGGTGGTATTTGGCATCATTCACATGATTTACACACTTATTTGTAGCTTTTCTTAACCAGCATCTTGACGTATAGCATGGCGTATTTTGTTGCCATATTCTGCTTGATGGTAGCGTTAAACTTTAAATGTAATGATGGGGATCAGTTTACATATCTCACTGTTACATCTCATTTGGCCCACCTAGCGGACTCCTTATTTCCCTCCCTGCCAAAATATGCACATCTGTGATTTATAGCTTTAGACTCCCTTTCATTCACTCTTCTCACTTTTCTTCACAGCTTACGCAGTGATCGCCAACGGCCAAGTGGAATGTCCTAAAGGCTATAAGAGGATGAATTCGACTCATTGTCAAGGTACGTAATCGGAGATCGCTCGGTAGCTGCTAACCTGAACTTGCTCTGACTTTCGCGCATTACCTTGCAGCTTCATATGTCCAGATGGACCCATAAGAACTTTTAATGAACAGCTTGTGTTTTCAAACACTTGAATGGAAAGAGGTTTTTACCTCAGTTTCTTGGCCCTTGTTCCACTATAAATGCTTATGTTCTCAATGTACGTTCTTGTACATTCATAAATACACCCCTTAGGCATTTGTAAAAGTACTGTGAGTGAAAATACCAGTGGGAACAAAGTCACCGGTTGAGCTGAGGTCAAACAGTCATCCCTCTACTGCTAATGAAAATAAACGCATAGTCCCCAACAAATCTGCCCCTGGAGAATGGATTAAGAAATGAAGAATGAAACAAATATGACATTTAAGATTCAAAAATGTCAAATGTTCTTAAGCTGTTCAGCAAACTTGTTTATTCATCCTGCATTCATTTCAACATGAGGTTATACTCGTAAAGAGGGTGAGAGGGTGCCTTGAGTGTGGGTTTGATGGGCTTTGTTTAATTGTGTGTATGCTTATGGTGGGTGGAATAAATTAACTTTCTGAAATGACATGCACTTTACTAGATCTTTTACATTGTTTTATAATCTGCTAGTATTTATTCTCTACAAATGTGTCTACAGAAACAAAATGTGACATACAGTTTATCTGAATAAATGTTTTCATGCACTATAAAGGGATAATAAAGGAAACTCAATTAAAATGAAAAATGACACAATTATTTAATAAGGAAAGTTACCAACATTAAGTGGCTTTGTCATAAGAAATATGTGAACCTTTTTTTTCAACAACCAGTGTGATCCCCCTTACAGGAATAACTTCAATTAAATGTTTCCATTAATGGTTTCCAATCCCGTCCATTCCTGTCGAGTCAGTGATTCTTTAAGTAATGGTGGTGCTAAATTTTGACTTGGTTATTGCAAAATGTTGAATTTCTTCTACTTTAACTATTTATTTGCAGACTTAATTGTGTGCTTAGTGTCATTGTCCTGCTGCATGACCCACATAAGTGACTAAGTGTCAGTTCACAAACAGATACCCTGACATTCTCCTGATAAAGTTGCTGATACAATTTAGAATTCATAGGCCCATAAGCAAAATAGCAAGCAATCTTGGTTCCAAGGCCATAAAGCAGCCCCACACCATGATACTGCCATATTTTCGAGAGCATAACCCTTTTCATTTGAACCAAAAGGTTCTATTGTGGATTAATCTGTCCTACAAAAGGCATCTAGCTTATCCACATGCTCTTGAGCAAACTTCAGACAGGCAGTGGTCTCCTTGCTATCCTGCCAAGCACACCAGTTTTGTTCAGTGTTTGCCTGATGGTGGACTAATAGAAATTGACTTTACTTAATGCAGGAGAAGTCGGTTCCTTAGATGTTTATCTGGGTTTTTTTGTGACCTCCAATAATATTATCCACCTGACTCTCGGACTGGTCCTTGGGAGAGTAATAGTGATGCTACATTTTCCAATTGTGTATTATCTACCTCCCAGTGCTGTGTACTGGTGGATGCCAGGCTGTTTAGAAATGGTTTTGTAAACTTTTCCAGCCTGTTGAAGATAAATAACATTTTTCTGAGGTTCTTAAGAATCTCATTCTATCAATGCATGGTGTATTGTGCAAACCTCTGTGGTAAAAAACAGACCTGAATATAGGAGGCCCAACTAAATTCACACCTGATTGCCAACCACTTTTTTGAAACATCTGACTTTAAAGCATCACTATGTAACATTTATGTAACAGCACTTAAAATCACATTGTTGCTCCACTGACTTGTAATAGAGAGAGTAGCATTGCTGTTGTTGCTTGACACGCTGCTAAGTGCAGTAAGTAACTGCACCACGTCAGTCCCATGCTTCTTTCAGTTCAGGTCATCCAAGCGTGTCCTTTTGGGGTAGCTTGAAATCCAAATTGCACTGTATGGTAGCCCAGGACCAAGAAATGACTATATTCTGTAATGTTGCTTTAACTACTCCATTTCATTCAATTTAATGCTGGATAATTTTGCTCAAGATATGTTTTTCATCATTGGTTTAAGTTGGTTCTCTTTATCTAGTGCAAGGATATTTCAGGTCAGATTTCTACATACATAAATACAGACAACTGTAAATGGTTCACAAACTTTCTATAAGCACTGTATTACCTCAGTTATGATGTTTTCCGCAGGTGTTTGAAACTAATACACACTGAAGCAAAAATTGTGTAAGATTTACTTTTGATCAGTCGTCCTAATCCTCTCTCCATTTACACTCAATTACAAAACGCTTTGATTCAGTTACTGAAACACAAAATCATTACACTAAAAATGTTTCTTCTTGCATAAAATGCTGCGGACACAGACATATGCAATCTGAACTGCTGTCAGGGCTTGCCAGCAAACTCAGTAATTTATCCCGTTTGATTCAGTTCCCTCCCTTATGATCACTTCAAGATGTTCTCTCCCCCCCAGACTCACATTTTTTGGGATGCTGCAGAGCTAAACTGACAGTTATTCACAATATTTTCTGGCTGGCTTCAAAGTCTCATTCCTCTGCTTCTCCCTCTCCCAAAAAATTATTTTTAATTTCAGCCGTCAGATGGACTGCCAGAGCGGAGAGAGGGCTGATTTTTGTGGGATTCTGTCATTGTCAGGCTGGTGCTTTTTCTGCCAAGCTATGTGTGTGTGTGTGTTCTGTACATGCCAAACTCTCACAAACACACATCTCTGTATGAAGACATTTCCTTACCGTACTTTACATCTGAGCACAAGTCAGCGGTGTCTGAAATATCCCAATATTATACAAATATACTGCCGCTGACACACAAAAACCTTGCATGACTCAGAGCACAAACATGATTCACTGTAGCCGCCCTCTCTGTTCAAAGTCTAATGGGGCCGGTGCAGTAAAGCGCTCAGATAAGAGCTCCTCAGAAAGAGGTCCAGCTCCGCTGACCCCTCAACACACCCGCTCTGTCTCCCCAAAACACTCCAGTGAGACCAGGGCAGCTGGACTTCACATCAGTCCCTCTATCTACTTCCTGCCTCATGGAAAACTGAATGAGTCCAGTATTGGCAGGCTGTTATCGCTACAGAGAAGAGCAGCTAACAGCTCTGTGTGAGTAGTTGTTATGCTTAGAGAGGATGACATGGCATACAAGCTATTTAGCACCATGCCTTTCCTAACAGAAGTAGCAAAACATTAAACACTAGCGCTCTGTGGCCATATGTCATTACATTTCGCAGGACAGTCATATCCAACAGTGTTAAGCCTGTCGAAGTCACGCGACTGAGCTCATGCAGGAGCGCTGCGTCCACTTCAGATTAATAGCAAAATTGGCAGGAACATTTACTCTTCCCTAATGCACTAATCAACAGGTTCCTTATGTAACAACCTCTAGAGACAGCAAACCTTCTGTCCACAGCCTCCAAATTGTGTAAATTCACTGATAATTGCACAATACATTTCTACCATTAACTTAGCAAAAGTAACAGAAGGTTATAATTATATATCTATATAAATTATAAATAAAAATGTATTTATATACCTAATAGTGGGACACTAGTAAGACATTGTGGCATTGTCTGTATTACATGATGAAAAGCATTCATTATAGAGGATAACTGGTCCACAGTGGTGCGTCAATTGCTCTGTACCACTTGCCCGTAGGACACCACCATTATGCCATTGGTAGGCACTCAGTGTGCAAAAAGTAAGCCCTCATTTTGGACATCAGTCAAATCTCGTCTTTTGCCCATGATGATCATTTTTCACACTGCCACAACTGACTGGTGTGCCTGGGATGTCCTGGGCTGAGTTTATTCCAAACCAGGGGTGGTCATAATATTTTGGTAAGACTGTGCCAGTGGGTAAAGGGTGGGAGCAGCTGGAAAACCTGATGTTGATGATTAATGATTGTGATTAATGAAATTCAGTGTTTAAAAATCTCTCTATTAATTCACATTTCCAGATTTACTTTCACCTTTTTTCTTTGAAATGGACCATTCTGTTTGTTTGTTTTTTTTCAGCACCCTGATATATTAGATATAACATCCAAATTTAAGTTTTTGCATTCAAACTATTCTACTACAACTCATCCAACTAAAAAAAACATTTTACTATTTTTTTTTTTTTTTTTTTTGCCTGGTAAAAAGGTTGTATCTATGTTTTTTATTTTAATCTAAGGCATAAACACCACAAAATATTATCACATATTTTGTAGCCTGACTCCCATGGTCACCATGTCTCCAGTGAAGCTTGATCAGGTCTCTCCTGCAATCAGTTTTTCCACCCTGATCCGCCGCAGCCAAACAGAGCTGGCGACATGCTGATTAATTGTTATTGGGAAAATGGGGATGGGGCAGCCTTTCAGGCTCCACTCCAACAGAGTAGAGGGAAACGGCCCATCATTGTCTTGAGAGAACAAAAAAACAAACTGTCCGAACAATGGCATAATGGCAGGATTTAGAGTGCCCACATCTCAGTCCTGCACAAAGAAAAAATGCACTATATGTTCAAGTCTGGATTTGCCTGCTTGTCAAATATCTCTTCAGAAATTCAGAAAGAGTTTAACAGATTAACCGTTTCTCCCTTCGGTACAGTAATGGGTCTACTGCCCTTGTGAGAAGGCCTCACGCCATTTATTGGAACATTACAGTAAAGATTTGGTTGCATTCAGCCACAAAATGCATGCTGAGCTCAGGTACTGATGTTCATTCTGGATCACTACAATCTCCATTCCAACTAAAGGTACTGGATCATTCCAGTACCTTTATTGGGCATGATAACCTTAGGCTCATGTACAGATGTTCCAGAGTACTTCTGTGGTGATTGTACAAACAGTGTGTGCAACTGAGCAGATGTTTCAGCTGGGGTTGCATCTTAAAGTAGCTGAAAGTAGCACAGTTCCTTGCAGTGTTCCTGGACTGCACTGTCCACTTCAATGCTGTCCTGGTAGGCAAACTGCAAGAAGCCCATGAATGTTCTGACCAGTGATTTAAACTAATATCTGCTGTCCTAGTGTCTTCTAGATCCACCAGTCTAAAGTCTTGAGACTTGAGGTTGTCCTTGTCTTGGAAACCGGGACAATACATGATGCCTTCCATATGAATGGCCTTGGGACCTATTACGTCACTTCTACACTAGATGTCCAACTGTTTGTGAACACCCCTTCTAATAAATGCATTCAGCTACTTTAAGTTGCACCCATTGCTGACACAGGTGTGCAAATGCACACACACACAACTTAGTCCTTGTAGAGAAGTACTGCCAATAGAATAGGACTCTCTACAGCTGTTAAATAGGAGCCTATTGGCACCCTGTCTAATGCCAGGCATGGGCTAGTGAAGTATAAAGCCCCAAGTATTGAGCTGTAGAGCAGTGGAACTGTGTTCTCTAGAATGATGAATGGTGCTCCATCCAATACTTTTGGGATGAGCTGGGGAGTTGGGGGATGAGATGAACTGGTGATCATCCAACATCCTGACCTCACTAATGGGTTAATCGTTGAATGCAATCAAATCTTTACAGCAATGCTCCAAAATCTAGTAGAAAGCCCTCCCTGGACAGTAGAGACAGGGAAAGCCGGGTAAACACTTTTTTTTTTGATGCCCTTGATTTAGGAAGAAACAATGAAAAAGCAGGTGTCCCAATACTTTTGTCCATATAGTGTTCCTCTTCTGCTTTGTCTTAAATTAAGTTCTCTGTGAAATATTTTTTGTAAACGAGATTAAATGTCAATTCTGAGAAACCCCCCACAACGTAAAGACTTTGTGTTGGAGGAGGATTAGCTTTGAGGTTAAGGGAAAATCAACTGTTTATATATGAGTGCCAATTTAAGTGTCTTTTTTTTGTGCACACTTTAAACTCTATTGCATGTTGCCTGCAAAATGTGTGTATGTGTAAAAGAGAGAGTGAAAAAGAGCTCATACCACCTCCTCGATTGTATCATGTTGCCTACAGAACTCCCCCACTCTCTCATGTCTTTGCCAGTTATTCATATCTCTGATCAAACCGTCTTGCCAGCGTGGAGCTTGGACATCTATCAAGGCATAATGATAACAAAGGAATCATGTTCAAATACGCTCCTCATAAACCATCTCAAGTATCGCTCATAATTCAGGTTTCCACACATAGGCCTAATCCAAATTGTCAAAGTGATAAAAGAGGGGGAGAAATATGAATACATTGATGGATGTGTTTGCTTTAATTCTCTGAGTTATTATAAGAGCAGATATTATAATATAAGATCATTCTAATAGAGGCCTGAAGAGTAGCATCGTACTGAGCTGGTGTGTTTCTCTTGTGTTTTGTTCTTGAATTCACAGATATCAATGAGTGTCTGATGCCTGGCATCTGTAAGCATGCAGAATGTCTCAACACCAAGGGCAGCTATAGGTGCACGTGTAAGCCTGGATACATGCTGGACCCTGCCCGCAGCCACTGCGTCTGTGAGTGACCACCACATATACACAGACAACCACAATAAGACGCTAAATAACATTTAGATGTGGATTTCTCAACTTCTCCTTTTCTGCTCTAACAAGCCAGTTTTGGTCCAGTTTTCCAAAAGCATCTTTAGTGATAAGAGCATTTAAACTGGTATAGAGTGTTCATTGTGTTGTTTGCATGACCAATTGTGCTGAGATGTTTTTAGGAAAGCTAGGCCGAGCTATTCGGAAAAAAAAAAAAACATTCTGTTCAGTCTGACAGATCAACAAATCTATTAAACTCTTAACCCCTTAAAAAGCCTATAGTCCGTGAGCAGGCCGAAGGTGTTCTTCTGTTACCAAAGAATGGCCCCACCAGTTTGTACAGACATACCTGTAGTTACTGAGTAATACGCCTTAGTGTGTAATAAGCCTTGGAGTTCCTCCTCAGTGGTTCTTGTTTTCTTTACCCCACTGTTATAACAACTCAGCCAGTTTGTATTGCTTTGCATGCAGTTAACAATTAGCAAACCTTAGGGTGTAATAAAAATTATGGGGCATAAATGGGTTAAGCTAAACCAAGAGTGCAGAAATATGATATTAAATTGAAATGGTAAAATATTACATTTGTATTAGTGGATTATAAATCAAGTCTGAGGCAATGCACTGCAAAAGAGCACATCTTCAGTGCAACAGTCACTAATTATTAAAACCAGTTGCTCTTGCAAATACTCTCTTAAGAACAAAGATGCTTCGAATGGTTCTTTAAAGCGATGCCATAGAAGAACCTCTTTTGGTTTCATAAAGAACCAGGGCTGGGTTTCCCAAAAGCATCTTAACACAAAGATGATTCTTAAATTGTAGAGCAAGCATCATACCGAACTCTCTCACTAAGATGCTTTTGGGAAACTGAGCCCAGGATTGTAATAGAGTTGTGAGAAAGTGTGAAGAACCTTTTAAAGGTCTTAAGAACCCTCAACAAGTGGTTCTTCAATGGCATTGTTCATTGTAACCATCTAAAAGGATATTCCAGTATGTGTCAGTCTAATCTCAATCTCTGCATTGTGTGTGTATTGTACGATTGATTACCACCAATGATTATTTTGACATGTTTCCCTCTATTTAGAGTTAGATGTAAAGCCCGCTAATAATAGAAAATCTGGGCAGTGGCTGAATGTTGCATAATGTTTGAAATATGTCTCTGAACATTGCTGAACATTTGAAATATGCATCTTCTCCAGGAAAGGCTTCACAGTTCTTGCCAGTGGAAATCAACCATTTCCCACACATGTGGGAGGTGTGAGAGATTATGTTGTAAAATCCTAGAGTGTTCCATTAATGAGTCAAATATGAACAGGATTGAGAAACATTGTAATAAACTACAAAACTAGGTAGTAGAGCAGTACTCCAGGGCCAAGCTTGGGAACAAGAACATCTGCTGAGGAGGGTTGGGTGGGTGCATGATGTTTGGTGTTGTGTATGATCTCTTGGTGTGTATTATTGATCAGTGCTAGCTTGTTTAAGCTTTTGTTGTAATGTTTACAGCGGATAAAGCAGTGTCCATGGAAAAAGCCTCTTGCTACCGGTCAGTTTCAGCAGGCACATGTAGCCTCTCACTGTCCATGAGGATCACCAAACAGATCTGCTGCTGCAGCCGGGTGGGCAAGGCCTGGGGACCCAACTGTGAGAGGTGCCCTATACCTGATTCAGGTACTTCACTCCCATCTATTACTGTTACTAACTTAGAGCACAGAGCATTCTCTGTATCCAGTGGTGTAGTGGTATTCTGATGAGTGGGTATAAAATGCACTCTTGTGGACCCCTGTCCCATTATGTTCGCATCTGTTCAGTGCATGGAACTTTATTCCATTTCTACAGTCCAGTCCAGATGCTTGGATGGTGGACAGGGGTTAGCATGGGCAAGTACGCAGCAGAGTGTGATGCACTGTATGTTGTTAGGTATCCTTCTCGTAGTGTCATTAAGATTTCTGAGACTTGTTCCACATATGCTCTTCTGTTGATTCCACCCAAATGGGATAGTCTTTGTTGAACTCAAACATTGATGAGTCTTGGGGGACGTGTCAACCTTTTTGACTTGCCTATCCTTAGACCACTGTCAGTAATTACACACAGCTGACCGCGAACACCTAACAAGACTTACTGTTTTGGAGATCCTCGGACCCAGTCGTCTTGGCATAACAGTTTGGATATTATATACTATATTTCCATACACAACACACAATACACACACATGACTCTCTTGGAAACAAGGAACCAGACTAAGAAACCCCTTTCTGGAGATCTTGGAGGATGAAATGCAGAGGATTCGCTGTTAACAGTATTACTGTGAAGCAACCATATGATAGGAGGTTTTCCTAGTCTGGCTGGAGCATCCCTATAGCTAAACAAAACAAGCCAATACTAGGCATACCTTTCCTGACATGCTTAACGGAAAAATCAGGGGTGGTTAACTGAGGAAAATGATAGCTGATAGTTGACCATTAGTTGAGGAAGGAAAAATTGTTAACCAACCAACATTGGCAACCAACTGAAGGAACAAATGAATTATAGTTGTACTAAATATGCCATAGAGAGGGAAAGTACCAACTGGAACTAAATGTCATTCTCCTTTGCTTCTCCTGATCTCATCTTCAAAGACAAATGAAACACTGTGTGCATGGTGTGGAGATTTATAGACGGCGTCACAGCAGGAAAGGCCGGCATGCTGAGCGAAGGCAGTAGAATGAACCATGGTCTGTATAAATGTAAAGCAAATGGAAAGGAAAGCAAAGTGACCATCAGCCATGCATCTAAAGCTATGCAACCCCTCATCTTCACCTTCCATCTGTTCTGAAGAGACAGTGTAAATCAGAACAGTATGGTGGAACATCCAGCATATCTGCATTTAGTCATGCTTTCTGTAATGCAGGCAAGAAGGGATTTGAATTGAAAATCTATGATGAATGGACCTTCCTCAAAGTATAGGTAAAAGAAATGCATGAAATCCACCATGTCTCTGGTTCCAGACAGTATGCTTTGTCTAAATTGAACATTCATAATTCATTCTTATTGTGCCTGCGTCTGAAATCCTGTATTTCATGTCATGTAGTTTGTACGGCATGGAGCAGGATTACAGCACTGAGCCTAGAGCTTAGGGTGTTATTATACTTACTGTAGATCAGTTCATTTTTACAGTGTCTTTCATCATTTTATTTTGTTTTTGTAATTATTTTAGATTTTTTACCCATTTTCTTCCCAATTGGATGGGCAATTACCCAGTCTATACATATCCTCTCTGATGATGAAGGCTGTCAGGTGTCCTCTGACACATGCAAAGCCGGCCAGCGCCTTGTTTTCTGAATTGCCGGCAATGCAACGGCACCGGGCAGCTAGCTTGCTCAGAGGAAAGTGTTGCATATCTGGCTCAAACACATCGGCCAGCAGACACCAGTGAAGGTTACCCACTCTCTCCAGAGTGGGTAGAGAGAGAAAGGCACAGTGTTTCCGGGTTGGCTCAAGACACACTGGTTGGAAGGATGGATGAATGGATGGACATTTATATGTACTGTATCTTTGCCTTGCTCTTGTGGTTCCTTTCTTCTCTCCTACAGCCGCCTCTCGTCATAGTTGTACATCTGTATCGTACTTGCCGCTTTATATAATATCATCTGCCAAATGCATAATTAAAATATCATATATTTGTGTTTCATTTTACAGACCATTTTAGGGAAATCTGTCCCGCAGGCCATGGCTACACCTACTCCCGTTCAGATGTCCAGATCACACTGAGAGAGCTGGAGGACGAAGAGATTAGTAGAGTCGAGTCTTTCCTTTCTCAGATCCCCACATATCCTCTGCCTGACCAGATCCCTCTCGAGACCCCCTATCACCTGCCCCAAATACCAACCCTCACTCACACCCCCTACCACCACCCTCAGGCTCCTACATTGCCACAGCTGCCTAAAACACCAGAGCCTGGACAACCACCTAGGACAGCACAGGTCCCTCATCACCCTTGGACTGACTTCCAGCCTCCCATACATGTGTCTCCATCATTACCTAATGGTGAGTATATGGAGGCTATGCTGGGAACCTCTACAAACATGATAGGTATTTGGATTCATATCAAGGATGTTCTTCAAGGGCTGTTCAATAAAAGCACTGGTTCTTTATAGAACCATGACAATTTATGGAATCATTTGAAAACATGAATGGTTCTTAAAGTGTTCTTCATATACATGGAACATCCCTTAATAGGGTTCTTTATAGAATCTGTTATAAAGCAATAAAAAGGGTTCCACTATAGTTATAGTAAAAAACCCACTATTTTGCTGTACTATGTAGAACCCTATATTTCGAGTGTGTGTGTGTGTGTGTTAATGTTTAATAATAGCCATACAATGATATTTAATGCATAATAATGGTCATACATTTTAGATATGCACAGCAGCTCTGGCTTCACAAGCTGATCTCATGTTAAATGTGATTTCTGTCCAGCTGTTTTAGTGTGTTAACGGTCTGAGCACAGCTCACAGTTAAGGTCACAGTGCAGTTCTGTTGTACGTAATGTGCCATCTGGAATACCAAGGGTCTACCACACAACCCAAACAATAAGAAATGTCTAGAGCAAAGCCAGCAAAGACAAAGAAATGTCTTTTCAAAAGAAATGACAGAACATCACATTTATGTACGTATATTATTCTATACATGCAGTGTTTCTTACAATATCATGATAACGTCACAATGTAGTGTTCAAAGTCTTCACAAAGACTTCAAAGGTGTAGTGCAGCATAGTCACTTGCAGATATTGAAGTTATCCATGGCATCCTTGAGATACAGCACAGAAACTTCTTCCCTTTGCATATCCCAGCTTAGATAGCTAGGGTCAGAGCGCAGGGTTCCTCTGTCACCCTGGAGCCCGAGGGAGGGTTAAGGGTCTTTCTTAAGAGCCCAACAGGGGAAGCTTAGTAGTCGCAGGTATCAAACTCACAATCTTGTGATTAATAATTCAGTTCTCTAACCGCTCAGCCGCCACCAAAAATGCTCAATAAACAGAAAAGGTTGAGTAATTACCTCAATCTTACTTTTTTACAACTTTTTATTATTATTTTTTTTTTACCAAAGATTAGAAACCTCCTCATTATTCTCATCCTCATCATTAATGTGTTTAAATTAGTTGGTTTTCTGTTCCTTCATTAGATACTAGGAAATAAAAAAAATTATTGTGGGTGGTAAGCAACCAAATGCTGCAAATCTAGCGATTAGAGATAAGCTGATACAATGCCCAGCATTCCTATAAATAATTAATTCAGTTTCTTATGTGAGTATTCTTATGGCAGTTTTCCAAAACACTTTTTTTAAGAATGTACACCTGTCTAGAGTATCACATCCCATTGTCTGTACACATTACCAGTGGATGATTAGATATAATGTACAAAATTACTCAATTCAGGTGAGGTGGCTTTAATGGATTCATTAACCCTGATTTCTGTATTAGCCCTCTGATTTCAAAAACATCCCCTCCAATGACCATACATCTACCTCCCAGCTTATTCCTTACACATCCAACATAATTTCCCTTAAGCTTTAGGAAACAGATCTTAATCCCCAGAGGCCAAACATCTGTGACCTTCGAGGCTTTCTCGAAAACATTCTTCTCATTTATTATTATGAGATAATTCACTGGCATTGCTGAGGTTAGGTGATTTATATCAGAACACTGCAAATATTTATGAATTGTACCCTCATAAACAAAGTCATCTTTTCTCCAGTATTTGCATTTTTCTGTATAGTGGAGCTTGTTTTCAGTTTCTCCCCGCAGTGGGAAGCTTAAGGGATGAATGTGGCCTAAGCTTTGTTTTATTAGAAATAAATAAGTTAAGTTGGGTTCTGGATGGAGAAGCACTGAGACCCAACATGAGCTGAGCTTACTGTGCTAAAGGTAAAAAATGTGTGACATTGTTGAGAGTTAACCCACTTTCTACTCTTTTTTTCTTCTCGTCTCACTTCTTTCCTTCTTTTCCCATGGACATCCTTATTATAGCTGAAGAAACCTTTAATGTGGTAAGTTTAATAACATACCGAAGCGATTTAATAACATACCTTCACAGTTTACAAGAGTTGAGTGATTTTTTTTTTTTAATCAATTGATTAATTTTATTCCATTCCCAACAGCCGACCTTTACAGATGCACCTCCTGTTTATCCAGGTATTATTTTCTCTTTTTTCTTGGTAAATATTGCTGATGTATTTTTCATATATATTTATATATACTAAATTAGAAAATATGAATACCGAAAGCAATTCAGGAAAGATCTTGGCAGAGCTTCTAATTTAACAAATATTATTTTCTTTCATTTAAATATATATTATATTATATATTATATATTATATATTATTAATTACACTATAATATAAAAGTAATATATAGTAGTATAGTATAGTAGTATATTCATTTTCAAAGTGTGACTGAATGTGAATTAGACCAGTTAACATGTCAGATTAAGGTGTTGTGCATTGGTAGGATTTGGTCCCAACAAATCATTTATTTGCAGTGGTGGTGATAGGACATAACAAAAATATAGCCATTTCATTCAATAACCCAAACCATCGGTGAACCTCAGTGTGTATTGTGAGTTTTTACACACATTTTTAGTTTGATAAATTGGTTCTCACCCTGCATTTGAATTGATTTGGTTGAATTGCTTTGAATGTAGTTCTAGTTTTAGGCCCAAACCCTATCAATGCAAATGATAGTTGCATGGAATAACTGTCTGTGACGGAGCTTTAAGAGAAAGTAAACTCTTCAAACATCCGATGCCATTCACCTCCCTTATGAACAATTCAGACTCAGCAAATTTGCAGTTTGCAGTTACAGTTTGCATCTTAAACTAATGTGAGTAAATGTAGAACTAATGGTAGAATACTCTGTTGAATTCTCAGTTATAAACATTTAAACTATTTTTAAAACATTTAAAAATTAATCTGTAAAAACATTTATTCAACATATGACCGTTCTTTGCAGAGACTGAAGATGTGGCATTATTTTCCTTTTGGCTTTTGTGGCGAATGATGGTTTTCTATAATTTGACTGCAGATGAGCTGGAAACCTTACATTAACCGACTGTTCGTGTTTTTCACTCTGAAACTGCTGTAATTTTACAGCCAGACAAAACAAAGATTAGTCCTCGGGCGCTGGGCTTCTAATTCATTTTCTATAAATCGTCCTTATAAAACTCAGGCAACCTACAGTTGAGTTCTACTGCCAGTGAAAACACAGAGAAAGCCCACATGCACCATGCTGGAGCCCTTTAGGCCCCTGATAATCTCTCTGATTTATGAATGTTTTTCTGCTGGTTTTAGCTGGCAGAAAGACATATTTTATTTTTATTTCTCCGTTGCTACTGTTTAAGAGGGGCTGTTAGAAGATAGTAACACACTGTGCTTTGTCTGACAAGTCTGACTTGTAACCCATTTGGGATCGTGGTTGTCATGCTTGCAGCAGAGTTTCAGCATTCAACATTTGTGCGTTGATTATGACTGGTTTTCTTTACAACAGATGTTATTGAGGTCACATCCCACTTGCCCACCCACCTAAAGCCAGACTCTGACAGCCGGGACACAGCTCCAATCAACGTTGCCACACAATCCACAGGTCAGTCACTGCAGGAATTCATTCTCCTTGTAATCAGGACATCACAGCAAGTCTTCTTAGTCTCATTCATTGGTTTCTTTTTGCCTTGGAACAATGGAAGCTTCCTAAAAACATTGTTAACAAATGGATCAGCAATGATTTCATTGGAAAAGCGTCATTTTCTGTTAGCAAGAGGCCAAAATAGCTTCTCTCAAAGGAATAAAGTTTAAAAAAGAAAAAAAAAGATCCACATATTTCTTGCTTTACTCATGTAATCATCTTTCTCCCATTAATATTAATCTTCAAATCCATTCCTTACATCTAAGACCTATGCAAATATTGTGCCGTCATCTCAATTGTATTCCTCCCACTTGCCAAAGGGTGTGTGGTGGCTTGCATTTGTTCAACAGGTCAGGTTTTCGAAGTTCAAGCTAAGCTTGTATAGGCTGTCGGCCCCTGTAGGCCAGCCAAGCTCCATCCACTCAGACACACTCAGTGGGCGATGAGGCAAACAGTCAAAGCAAATGTGCGCCTTGTAATTGGAATAACATGACTGTGTTTCAGAGTTTGAATAAACGCCGCTCATTTCCAGATTGCCATTTGAATTGCAGAATTGGGACACGGCCCATTATGTATGTAGAAAATGTACTTCCAGCTCCGTGTGTTTAGAAACAGAGCAAATTTGAGTGAAGGCCTCGCTATTGCAGCCAGATGCTGCCTGGCCATGGTGAACTCGTCTCCGGCCTGACACGAATAAAATGGTAAATGAGTAAAGGGGTAGTACTGACTTCTAGAGAAGCAGGTGGCCACTGGTCAGAGCACTGTAAAACATGACCCCTAAGCCCCCTCATAAAACCCGCTCTTCTGTTTCCATAGCGAGAAACATTTTCCAGAGGGTTGCACGTGTCTGCTGAGAAAGAGAGTGTTAGTGCGCGCTACATTACTGAGTGCAATGGCAGAGTCAGTCTGTTTTCACTCTCAGTGATATATTTTGCTCATTATTGTGCTGTAAATTAGACATGAGTCAGTGTGCACTCAATTCAGAGTTAGAAAATCAGATTTCACAATAAATCAGTGAGTGGAATAAGCCACGACGAGTCAAATTGAGAAGCAGTAGGGATGTAAAATTGCATCAGTGTATTGTGGAAGTGTAACAGCCCAGTGTATTGGATTCTACTGAATTGTATCAGAGCATATGGTGTTGTTTCACTGGATCAGGACTAGCTTATTATATTATGACTAGAGCTTCAGTAGAGTGTCAGATATTATACTTTTATATTGTAAAATAAACAGAAAAATAAATCAATACATATTTTGACCCTTCATTAAGCTCACAGCAGTACAGTGAAACGTTGCTTGCATTTAAAGTAATGTTTTGTAGAAATTTGACCTTAAATCAGCTTCTAAATCGTGTTAATGGTACCCTGATTGTAATAGGGAGACTGGTGTCCCTGGCATTGTCACTCTGGGCTGGAACTCTGCTACTGCACTATGGCACATAACACTGCGTAACCCAATTTATATATGTGCAAAGTCCTGTAATGGTACTCTAGCACCTTCACAGTCCACATGCTTCTTTCACTTCATATGCCGGTTCTGTAGCTCCTCTGTAGCTTGTACAGAAATGCATGTTTACAGCGGTCCATGACGGAAAGCTCAAACCGAGTGTAAAGTGAATCACACTCCCTAACTGTAGGGGGATCCCAGAAGCAAAAAAATAAACAATTCTCATACTCACACTACATTTACATTATATTTACATTTAGGCATTGATTAAGTGTATTTTCTAAACAGCTCTGAACTATACCAAAATAATCACATTTAATTGTACTGAATCACAGTGGAATTTGAACTTGCTGATGCATTGAATCAAAAGAACTGAAATCGGATCACTGGTCAAAGATTTACACCCCTAATACCAAATGGATTGCCTGTCATTGACGTTTCACAGATAAGTCCTTCCCTCGCTTTAAAAGCACCTGAAAAGTCTTACACTGTAGTTTTTTTGGAAAACTCAGAGATTGTCATTCATTCACCATCCTCTAAAAATCTCCTTGCAGACATTGACAAGTGCTCCCTAACTCCAACCATCTGTGGGCCAGGCCAGTGTGTGTCAGTGCAAACCGGCTACACCTGCTACTGTGACCCAGGCTACAAACTCAATGGCCTGCAGACCACCTGCATCGGTAAGTCCCTTTAATGAGCACTGGATCACAGTTTGCACAGCCTGAGAGCACTTCACTGAGGACAAGCAGGATTCTCTCACACAGCACTGCAGCTCTAGCAAGTGCCTGAGAGAATCCCGAGCAGAGGGAAGGTGATCCATTTGTTTATGCTGAGCTGTGATGTCTAACCGTAGAGCAGGAGCCATCCAAAGGACTGCCCCAGTGCTGTCATATATGACTTCATACAGCGCTCAGTATCCAAGTAAAGCCCTGGCTTGGGCCATCACAAAGGAATGCCTGCTTGCTGGATAGGCCCCAGAGGGAAAGGTTACTTTGGACGCGTGCTAGAGCATTATCATACATATTCAGAATCATGACAGTGATTTCATTCCTTTCGATTGCATAGTACTACCATGGAACCAAAATACTCATGGATTAGGGGGGTTGCTTTGAGGCCCCAAACCTGCAGCCTATAGAGGGAAGCTGTGTGTCTTTGCTGTCACACAAACACTTTGTGTCTCCAAAACAGCAACTTTACAGAAGAAGGAATAAACTTCAGAACTTTCAATGGAAGTTAATGTAACAGATGTTATTCCAAGTCATTTTGGAGCATTTCTATTGGTCCGCTCGTTGTTACATTTTGAACAACTGCTAGACCTAAAAGAAAAAATGAAATCTACGTTTTTGCATGGCAGTGATGACATGATATGATATGATATGATATGATATGATATGATATGATATAATATGATAATTATCTCTGTAAGTAGAATCGATACTGTAACTGAAACATCTTTTGTCAGATGTGAATGAGTGTGAAGATGACCCATGTGGAGGGAAGGGACACTGTGTGAATACCTATGGCTCCTACACGTGCCAGTGCTTCTCTGGCTTTAGCCTTCTCATGACGCAGAACAAGAAGACATGTCAAGGTGAGCGAGCTGAATGATTAGCATATGGAAGTGTTAGCAATGTTTTTGATCTGTTAAATGCATCAGATTGTTTACAGCCTGGAACCAATCTTGTTCGTCTTATCTTACTCAACCTTAATTGTTCTGGACACTATTGGTCTGCAGATCAGTCAGTAATTTTTATAAACTTTGTATAAACTCTTTATTCTGCCAAGTCACCCTTTATGCTCCCAATATATTATGTAAGGCCAGTTTCAGGCTCAGATCAAGCATGTTTGGCCAATGGGAATGAACACAAGTGGTCCACAAGCTTTAATGGGCTGTTTATCAGCCTGGAAATGCTTTGGAATATTGGCATATGCTCTGTCTCATGCGTACGCATTTGAGGGAGGAACATATAACATGTGGAAGGAAAATGTAAGAAGCTACTGGAAGTGTGGCTGATCACATATTCTTCATAATTTACCAACATGTGAGCAACTTTTGGCAACTGGTTTTGAATCTCCTGCCTGGCACAAATTAGCGGTAGGGTCTAAAGGAGTTTTGCTGGTAGAACAAAATGTCAGGGTCAGATTTACATACATGTATGAGAAGACAAAATGTGTAAGCTGATTGTAAGCTCAGATCATGGTCATCTGACCGTTCCGATTTTAGAAGTTATTTGCTTTGTTGCATTTCCGAAATGCCTAATGTATATTTATTTATGTATATTAAAATTTCACTGTATTTCCCTTCCCCTCATTGTGCAACAAATCAACTGACAGACATAAACGAGTGTGCCATTCCCAACAAGTGTCCCAACAGCCTCTGTATAAACACTGAGGGATCCTTCAGTTGTGAATGCAAGAGTGGCTTTACCAAGAACTGGAGAGGACAGTGTGAAGGTATGGTTTCACACCATATAACTGCAACACTTGTGCTTATATTAATTGTTGTTTGATGTCAAAATATCTAATGTGTAATGTTGAAACTGTGAGGAGTGGTAAAAAATGTGTGGTTGCAGTTGAAAGTGTGTATAATCACCTCATGGGCATTAATCTAATGGCAGTATTCTTTTACTGGGGCAGAATGAGTTACAACACACAGCTATAATTTATTTAAAAAAAACAAGATTTCTTTTGGTTTTCTGACAAGAGGTCAAAACTATACATATGGCACATTTTGTATTCGTTTCAATGCCCATAGAAGAATTCAGGTTGGACATTTCACTGCTCTTTTTGTCAGAATTAGAGTTTATTAAATTTGTTGGTGTCCCGAGACGAACCAAACCTTTAAGCACAGTCCACAAATTTGCAGTATGATTGAAGTGTGGATTTTGTTAGCCTGCTTTATGATTCCACAACCACGTTTGAAGTGTGTTTGGTGTTATTATCTTGTTGGAAAATCCAACTGTCTCCATGTTTCAACTGTCTGGCTGATGGTTTGAGGTTTTTCTGAAGAATTCCTTCTTCATGATTATCCTTCTCAGATTTGCATTGAGCTTTTTGGACTTTCCCATTGTACTGGGTGTTGGTCAGTCCAGGAAGTGATGTCAAACAAACCCTTTTTATGTGGGTCCAGAGAAGAGCTGTAGTCAATCATGATCACTAACAGGAAGTTGAAAGACTGAAAGACACCACTCCACCAATTATCAGTGGAGGTATTTTCCTGGCCCTGTGTTCATCTTAGAAAACCCCAAATAATGAAAACCTGTGAATCAAATGTTTCTTTTATTCTAGTAAAGATGGTAAAAGTATGTTGTTACTCATTTTGCCCCAGGAAAAAGAACAGTTGCAAGAATTCACTGAAAGCCCAAAACCGCCATCACATTTGTATATATGTATCGGTATCGGTATATGTAAACTTCCAGTCACAACTGTAGGTATTTTAGAGGGTGATTTATTATAAATTATAATTGTGTTGTATGAAATGTAATGGAAAAGTACACATCAAGTGTTAATTATTCTCTGTCCCCTATAATCTAATGACAAATCGATGATTATATTTTCTCCAGTCCTGACCAAAGGAAATATAAGGTACTTGGTTGGTACATGTTGGTTATGTGTTTGTAGGCCTTACATACTCTCTTAAAAAACATTTTTTAAAAACACATTTCTTAAATTCTTTCTGGCTTGAACATAAGGTTCTAAAAAAGCATTGATTAGTATAGAAGCTTTGACATTATTGAAAAAGTGTTGTTGCATTTAAACTTCATTAACAATGTACTTTTTTCATCTTTATTTTTAAGAGTGTATGTGAGCGAGTGAGTGAGTGACGTAGGTGGTATTTTTGTGATGCATGTGTATTTTAGTACTGCAAGTTTATGTTCAAGTGTTCTGTTCTGTGCTTTATGAGCCTGTGTAACAGCTAAGCATAACCCATGCCCACATGATTAGCCACTTAATCTAATAGAGCTGTCTGAATAGCTGCTTGTTCATCTGGAATTTCCCTCTCTCTCTTTCTCTCTTTCTCTCTTTCGCTCTGTCATAGATGTGGATGAGTGCAGGAGCCCAAATGTCTGCCCTGGTGGCATATGTGTGAATACCCAGGGCTCCTTCCAGTGCCAAGCATGTGGCCCTGGCTTCAGACCTGCCGGTGGGAGATGTCTGGGTAAGAGCCACTGACAGAGTCCCCATGTGGAAACTAGCGCTGCTGCAGCGTGGGGTTTTCCGTTTAATGATTGTGTAATAACAATATTCCCCCTGTCCGGCACAGGCTGGAAGTGTAGACTTGATTTTGGCAAAGATTAGGATGACTTAAGGGTGCATGGCGACAGTGTATGCCCCTGCGAACGTGTTGACAGTCCGGGATATTTTGCAGGATAGCCAGGGGGCCCTGAGCAGACTGGTCAAACCACATAGGCACAGTGTAGCTGATTGCATTTTGCCTCTGTGCATTTATTCTAACGATTAAACGGCTTAAAGCCTAATTTAGCACTGCACGATTTTTCTGACTTTGAGCTTGAAATTAAGCCCAGTAACCCCTTTAACCTGTGACATTTCCAGACGTGATCTTATTCCCTGGTTAATTAAGGAAAAATATTGTAATGCAGTGTAAAGCCCCCATATTGGCCAGTTATGGTGTGAGATAATTTGCAGCAACTAAACCACATCATCCAGGGGTTTCTGTACAGGCTGAATGATGAGTGTTTCCAGGCAGGGGCATTCTTAGCTCTTTGGGTCAGTTTTCGTGCATTTGCCTCAAACCACATTATCAAGGGGGTTTCTATGGAGGCTGACTGAAGGCTGTTTAAAGACGCAACATTCTCAGCTTCTTTGGTCAATGCTTGTAAAAACTCACATTAGAACACATCTCATTAGAACAGATGCCAGTCACCATACATACAGTAAAAAGGACCAGAACTTCTTTTTAGTTTGAAAAATAAAGCTTGATTTCAGATTTCTGTTAAATTCCATCACCAGTTCACCTGATTTACCATCACTGATTCACCAAACCAGGTGTTGGATAATCACTATTAATAATACTAGACTCCATGAGGAGAACTTTGGAAATGTTTTAATGAACACAGTGATGGGAAACCACGACTTTCTGTAGGAATGTTATTAGTATTTATTCTAATATTGGCGTGTTACTGAGGATATAAACACTTGCTGCCCAGATAAGCAACTTTTCTTCAATTTATAACATTTTACTGGTGTTTAAAACATTTGCACAGTTCTGAATCTCTATATTTTCTAGTGGCTAACAGATTTTTATCTGCACCAAATTTAACCCCGGGAGTTACACCCGCACTCTTTAAACACATTGTCTTGTTATTGCGTCTCTTTCGCTGCTGTAAAAGATTGTTTGCAATACTTCAATTTGGGAGAGTCAAAATATTTTGCCTTGGCCACAGCCTTGAACAAACAGAATATTATTTTTGGATGGTTCTGGCCACTGCGGCTAAGCCCAGGGGATAGGCTCTTTATTAGGGGCTCACTTTTTGTGGACGGATAGGGAGGACATAGATACAGTGCTTAGGCAAGAGGTCATCAGATTGCATATTACTCCCCAAAGCTCAATCTTTACTCAGCTCAGTATGTGACATGACTTTGAAAGCACTAGTCGAGACTCCATATCCAGTATTATAACATTATTTACAGTTTCCCAGTGAGGAAAAACTGGCCAGTGGAGGAAATGTAGGTGTTGCTAGGGGAATGGAAAAATGTAGGAGTTTTAAAACTAATGTGACAGCGAACCTGGAGTGAGGTTACTATCCATCTATCTATATATCTATCTATCTACAATGGAATGCAAAAGTCTGAATTGTTACTGGGAATAGTGAAATGAGCAGAATCTAGTCTTTTCAAAAGGCATAAAGTTACAGTCATCGTTAGAGAAGACCAGGTGATGCAAATGTCAAAATATTTCTAATATTTATAAATGTTCTGATCTCTCAAACCTTGTCCCAGCAATCAGCGGCCATGGTCTCCTTTAAGAGTCTGGAGTGGTGGTGCACTATTCTACTGTGCAGCAACACCTGCACACATGTGACTTCATCACTTCATGCCTGTGTCCTCACCAGAAATTCAGTATTGGTTTTTCAAACATCTAAACAAGCCTGATGAATTTTGGGAAGAAGACTGTATCCATCACATTTTGGGCTTGTGTTGCAGGCAGTGGCATAGTGAACATTCACTGTTGGAAGGAATAAAGATTTTAATTACATTTCAGCACATTCTGGATTCAAACATCCTAATGCCTTTATGCTTTTTACAAAACCACATCATCTTTTTATATTTTTACCAGGGGTTTCCAAATGTTTGCATGCCACTGTATGTGTCTATCTGAGGCATTTGCATTTTACACTTATATAAGGTACTAATGTAGAGGTCCTGTAGAGTGGAGCTCGCTCCTAACTGTAAAACAACGTGCTGTACCTGAGCCTTCCTCACGTGCTGTGCAGTGTGACCACATTACCTCAGCATATGGTTCTCTCCTCATCCATTCATCAACAAGGAAGAGAGATGACATAGTGAATTTCAGGATCAGGGAAAGCAAGCTCAAGTGAATTAAAGTCGAATCAATCACTGGACGCCATCATTTGTTGTTCTGATGGAGGCGTTCAGCAGGCATTTGGCAGGGAATGCTGTACAGGATGTGCCACTTCATTAAAATGAATTACTGTGGACCTGTGATACAAAGAGGGCCTTTTTTCTCCTGGTACTGTAGAGACTCTTTAACTAACTTCCACAAAGTTAGAGGGTCCTGCAGAGTTGCAACACAAAGCCCTTCTTGATTTCAGTGAAGTTCAGGTTACTGTTACTGTTTTGGCACGAGTTACTGAGCATTTAAGACAGGAATAGTTGAGATTAGGATCATTTTTAATCGTTGTTTTTGTTATGGAATGTTTTGACAGCTGGTTAGGCGTGCCACAGCATCTCTGTTCATTTCATTACAGTGAAAATTAGTGCTGTAATCGTGCCCATCATGCCCAACTAGTTTCTAATTGTGTTCATAATTTAGAACATGTCCGAGCAGACAGATTAACTGATAATCATTTTTGTGAGTTATTGTTGTGCTTACAGTCTTGTTTTGTGGTAAGAAAATACGTGCTTTGTATTTTTTTTGCTGTTTTCCTGTTATTTAACTGTTTGTTAATTTGATTTATGATGAATGATGTTAGAGGTAGCAAAAAAAGTTAAAGGCCAAGTTAAAATGAACTGATTACAGAGACGCTTTTGGGTTAACTCCACTTAGTGTCGTCAAAAATCTTGTTGTAAAGCTGCAGCTCAAATTGATTAAATACTGTCTTGTTCCCGACATCTGTAGGTTAGACCTCCCATCACGTGTAGGGTGCTGATGGGATTCAAACATTTGATCTCCTGGCTCTTGACCAGTAGGCAGTTAGACAGTCACACCACTCCAGAGCTGTGAATCATGTACTGCGAACCATATTTCTGTATGAAAAGGTAAATTTACTCAGAACTGTGGTTTGGTGTAATGTAATTTTACAGCTCTAGGGTGGCCCTACAGTCTAACTGCCAGCACATGTATAAGGGGATCATAAACACAAATCCCAGCAAGGGCTCAGTGCTCCATAGTTAAAGGCCTCCCTGTTTGGGGTCGTCATGTGTTAGAGAAGGTCCTGTAACCTGCAGATGGGAATAATAGTTAACAGATTGAGAGCGAGGAACCATATTGCCCACCCCTATTTGATGCACTTTTATGCTACAACTAGCCCCATGCAACCACACTGATATTCAGAGAGTCAGGCTCAAGTTGGGTTCACCTAAAGTTCCTGACTTTTGCACTGAGTGGCCATCCTCCCTGTGGAGGAGGTCAATCCAACAAAGCATGCCTTCTTACTGTCTGCATGGCGTATGTAAGTAATGTTCCTTTCTAGAGTCATTGCCTCAGTCAATTGCCTGTAGCACAGTAGTTAGTGGCCAATTGGCTGGCTGGTGGATAAGGCTAATTGGTGGTGTGATAGAGAAAACAGCCCAGCTTTCCTTTCAGCCCTTATCGGGGAGGACTTGGAGAAATAGCAGGAGATTGCAGAAACAAAGCTTCGGAGGACACTGACAGACGTCTGGCAGACGTAGCGGCAGCGCATACAAAGCTTTGCTTGTGTGCGTTTCACCCCAGAGGTCCTCCATGTCTACAGTCTCTCTCACCCTGCTTGAAGCCGTCAGCCGTCTGGAAAGATTATGGGAGATGTTGGACAAATGCACAAGTACAGCACGCAGGAGATGGGCCTCGCCTGCTCTAGACGTTTTGAAATACGAGCTAGGTGTTTATGGCCTGTCAGATTTTACCGAAAGCATTTATTTCTGGTGACGTGACTGATGGAGTGTCTCACTCTGAAAGTAGTCGCGCTGTAGGGCGGGACTGTTGGGCATTTGCTTAAATTGGACGCCTTATTTTTTCACACATGGGTCAAACTCCCGCTCTCTCTCTCTCTCTCTCTCACACACACACACATAAACACACACAATTTTTTGCCATTCAAACTCTTTGTCCCTTTTTCTATTTCAGACGTCAACGAGTGTCAGACTGCAGGCGTGTGTGCCAACGGTCGGTGTGTGAACACAGAGGGCTCCTTCATTTGTACCTGCAACCATGGATACCAAACAACTCCGCGCAACAACAGCTGCCAAGGTATACATATCAAGCATGGATTGGTGTACACACACACACACACTATACAGCCGACTCCCTCAGACTCCTCACCCAGACTGTGTTCCTTCCAGATGTGAACGAGTGCCTGCTCCCAGATGTGTGCCCTCATGGCACATGTGTTAATCTCCCGGGCTCCCACAGGTGCAGCTGTAATGCAGGTTACCAAACCAACCTTGATGGCAAAGGCTGTGAGGGTATGTGTTATGGTTCGAATGCTGGAGTATTGGTCCACCTTTTGCTCAAACTGATCCTAAGGGACATGTTCAGCTGAAGGTTGAACCGTTTTAAGGTTCTGCAATCAAAACCAATCAAAACTGTAAAATACTTACTGTATGTTAATTTTATTAGCATTGATAAATTAAATTAAATGATATACAAATAATAAAAAGGATCAAATAAATGAATAATAATAATAATTAAAAAATACTAATTAATATGCCATCTTTATGAAATAATGTCTTACAACCCTGATAGAGCTTGTTTTGACTGGCCCATTTTTGGTCAATACCTTTTCCAACAATTACACAAAAAAAATCACCAAATTGAGCTTCAGATTGCCTTATTTAAATAGTAAACATGCAAATTATGGACCAAATATTTATATTGGAAAACAGTTCCAAAAATACCTACAAGCATTTGGTAAAAGAAATATATTTATTTATGTGGGCAATGTAAATATTTGGTCCATAATTTGCATGATCACTATTTAAATAGCAGGGATAATTTAGTATTTAATAGGGAGATGTTATATTATAGTAAAAAGTGCTACCAAAACCTCTTCAGTAAATACATGCATGCAAGAGAGGACACCAGAAAGGGGAGAAATGTGCAAGAATTGTGGGCTACCTACTACTGAGTCCTCAGTAATGACCTTTTTCCCCGGTACAGTAATGAATTACATTTTAACATGTAGGTTTACTGGGAAACTCTCTGTAATACTGTAGCAGGAAGACTGTGAAATAAAGTGTATCAATGGATATCAGCAGAAATACAAGAAGGCAAAAAGGAATCTGATCTGATCCTGTAACAAAAATCTAACCCAAATATTGAATGTTTTGTTGTTTGTGTCTTTTCCTGTGAGTAGTTTGAGCATGATAGCCTACGTTTAGATCATTCTCTTAAGTGAAGTAGTCAATTTATAAATAAGACATATCTGATCAACAATTCAGGATACAATATTAAAGAAGTATATTTTAAGTATCAAGGCCAATAAAATCTATACCTGTGGGCTTACCACAAGGCATAGGTGGGCTTTTGGTTATGACAGTCCACTAGAGCTTATTATTGTGATATTGGCTTTTGCAGTACTGATATCTTGGAAGGTTTTAATATGCAAAGGAATTGATGTATGTAATCTAGCAAAAGTATATTATTTACAAAGGAATGCAGGCTAATTTTAACACATGGTCAGGGTTTTGATTTATCAGTGCATTTTAATATCACAATTGTAATATGTAAGAATAATCTGAAAATGGTTCATAGTTCTGTCTCATTAAAAGCTACAGTTTTAATTATTTTTAATTAATTTAATTCAATTAATTTGAATTAAATATTAATTAATACAGTCTCATTAAAAATAATGGGATGATAATATGTCATTAATGCTTTTCATTAAAGCGTTCAACCTTAGATTAGTTTGAACATAATTTTACTGCTTTTACTACTTTATGGTGAAGGAGCATCACTTTCTGTCTTACAGATGTGGATGAATGTGCTCATCCCAGCCTGTGCGCAGAAGGTGTGTGTGTTAATACCGTCGGCTCTTTCACCTGTACCCAGTGTGAGGTTGGATACAGACTGTCTGAGGACAGACAGAGGTGTGAGGGTGAGTCAGACTCTCTGTTTATCCTGAATACTTGCTTTTCTCTTCCATTACACAGAACTGGTAGGAGTTTTGTAGGAGTCAGGGGTTTACTTTCTCTCTGTTGTCTTTCAAACAGATGTCAATGAGTGCCTCTCCTTGTTCATGTGCCCTAATGGCATCTGCCTGAACTCAGAAGGCTCGTTCTCCTGTATGGACTGCCCCACAGGGTACAGTGTCTCAGCAGATGGAGAGCGATGTGATGGTAATTCTCTATTTATCAACATTTCAGAGACTGTTAACCCTTATGCTCTCTACTGACTGTTCTCACTGTTCTGATGTTGGGACTCATCAACACTCTGTAAGGTTTTAAATGGTGCTTTTGACAGTAGTTGGGAGAAAAGCACTGTGAAAATTATGAACCTTTGAAGAGCAGTGTACACTCTTACAAGCAAAGTTGCTACAAAGGTTTATTTGAGCATTGCTTTAGAAGAACAGTCTTTGTAATATAGATGTATTTCATAGAAGTGGTTCTTCCATGGCATTGCTGAAAGAACCTTTTGAGACACATTTGTTTTTAAGAGTGCAGGTTGCTGATAAGGCTTCAAGGATGTCTGTTTTAGCTCAGCTACACTATATGTCCAAATGCTTGTGGAAACCCCAGGGGCGCGGTTTGGAGGGAAAAAGTTAGGGCAGTTGTAAGGGCCTGTGACTGACAGGGGCCCTGGAAATGTAATAATTTAGTATTTTGGCAGAGTTATGGGGCCCAGTGTAATATCTTTTTTATGGGGCCCAAAATCCCATGCAGAGCCCCAGGACATCCCTTCTAATGAACGTATTCAGGTACTTTAAGTTGCACCCATTGCTGACACAGATGTGCAAATGCACACACATAGATTGTCCAGTCCCTCTAGAGATGTATTGCCAATAGAATAGGACTCTCTGGACCAGACGAAACATGAACCTATTGGCACCATGTCCAATGTCATGGGCTACAGGGGTATTAAGCTGTGGAGCAGTGGAACTGTGTTCTCTGGAATGATGGTGGAGCTTCATTCAATACTTTTGGGATGTAGTAGAAAGCCTCTTTCCCTAGACAGTAGAGACAGTTATTCCAACAAAAGCAGGATGAACTCTTTTTAAATACCCTTTATTTTGGAAGAAACAATGAATGAGCAGGTGTCCCAATACTTTTGTCCATATAGTGTAGCATTAAATTAAATTCAACACATTTTGAAAACAGTAAAAAGAAAAAGAAGTACACGCTGTGCTTTATGGTGTCCTAAACTAATGCTACAGAATAGCCACAAGCTAAATTTTAGCCCCAATCTTACGTGCTAATCATGGTTTAATGCTGCAGTACAATACACTACAATATGAAACATAGTTGTATCAATAATTCTAACCCTTAATTAACTCTTAATTAACTGTTCTTTACTGCAGATATTGATGAGTGTGCTTCACCAACTACCTGCCCTCAGGGAAGATGCATTAACAATGAGGGCACATACACCTGCGTTACATGTAGTCCTGGATACAGAATGTCAGATGATGGAAGCTGTGAAGGTGAGTCTTCTGGAAAAAAAAATCTATTTATACAGTATCTGTCAAAAGTTTTAGAACACCTCCAATTATTAAACCACTTCCAGCGAATAACCTGAAATGATAAAAAGTCCAGTGACCTTAAAGGTATGTAATAATAATGTAAAAACAAAGTAAATCATAAAAAGGGTTTTTTTAGGGAACAGGAACATTGGTTAACAACTTACAGCTGACCTGGAGCAATGGAAGTAAATTAAGCTTAAAAATGTATGCAAACAATTCATGATTTGGAAACACTTTGTCTGTGTAAAAGCAGTGTTGGAACTGCCTGTGTTACTGCACTCTCCACCACAGTATTTACACAACACCGCTCAGACAGATTGCTCTTATAATGACTAAAAAAAGACACTTAACAAAGACAGACAGACAAAGCATCTTAAAAATAGATCTTCCAGATGAGAACTTCCAGATAAAGCCAGAGTGTGGTGAGTACGTCTCCTACACCATCGAAAGGCTCTTGGAAACTGGAGAAAACTGACTGGAAGAGGTCTGACAGACTCAAATCCACAACAGCATCAGAAGACAAGTTTTCGACAGTCAGAGTTGTGTGGTAGGCAGCTCACGTGACCACCATGCTCAGTTCAGCCTAACACTGGACCAAGTCTTGAGTCAGTGTCAGTAAGGAGAAGACTTGGAGCTGCAGGGTTGACTGTCTTGAATTAGTGTGAGTGTGTGTTCACTACCAGATGGGTTAAATGCGGAGGACACATTTCGCTGTACAGTGTACACTGTACAGTGACAAATATGTGCACCTTACTTACCTTACCTTACTTTAAGTTGCACCCATTGCTGACACAGATGTGCAAATGCACACACATAGATTGTCCAGTCCCTCTAGAGATGTATTGCCAATAGAATAGGACTCTCTGGACCAGACGAAACATGAACCTATTGGTACCATGTCCAATGTCATGGGCTACAAGGGTATTAAGCTGTGGAGCAGTGGAACTGTGTTCTCTGGAATGATGGTGGAGCTTCATTCAGTACTTTTGGGATGTAGTAGAAAGCCTCTTTCCCTAGACAGTAGAGACAGTTATTCCAACAAAAGCAGGATGAACTCTTTTTAAATACCCTTTATTTTGGAAGAAACAATGAATGAGCAGGCGTCCCAATACTTTTGTCCATATAGTGGAGCATTAAATTAAATTCAACACATTTTGAAAACAGTAAAAAGAAAAAAAAAGTACAAGCTGTGCTTTATGGTGTCCTAAACTAATGCTACAGAATAGCCACAAGCTAAATTTTAGCCCCAATCTTACGTGCTAATCATGGTTTAATGCTGCAGTACAATACACTACAATATGAAACATAGTTGTATCAATAATTCTAACCTTTTTTTAATAACTGTTCTTTACTGCAGATATTGATGAGTGTGCTTCACCAACTACCTGCCCTCAGGGAAGATGCATTAACAATGAGGGCACATACACCTGCGTTACATGTAGTCCTGGATACAGAATGTCAGATAATGGAACCTGTGAAGGTGAGTCTTCTGGAAAAAAAAATTTATTTATACAGTATCTGTCAAAAGTTTTAGAACACCTCCAATTATTAAACCACTTCCAGCGAATAACCTGAAATGGTAAAAAGTCCAGTGACCTCAAAGGTATGTAATAATAATGTAATAACAAAGTAAATCATAAAAAGGTTTTTTTTTTAGGGAACAGGAACATTGGTTAACAACTTACAGCTGACCTGGAGCAATGGAAGTAAATTAAGCTTAAAAATGTATGCAAACAATTCATGATTTGGAAACTTTGTCTGTGTAAAAGCAGTGTTGGAACTGCCTGTGTTACTGCACTCTCCACCACAGTATTTACACAACACCGCTCAGACAGATTGCTCTTATAATGACTAAAAAAAGACACTTAACAAAGACAGACAGACAAAGCATCTTAAAAATAGATCTTCCAGATGAGAACTTTCAGATAAAGCCAGAGTGTGGTGAGTACGTCTCCTACACCATCGAAAGGCTCTTGGAAACTGGAGAAAACTGACTGGAAGAGGTCTGACAGACTCAAATCCACAACAGCATCAGAAGACAAGTTTTCGACAGTCAGAGTTGTGTGGTAGGCAGCTCACGTGACCACCATGCTCAGTTCAGCCTAACACTGGACCAAATCTTGAGTCAGTGTCAGTAAGGAGAAGACTTGGAGCTGCTGGGTTGACTGTCTTGAATTAGTGTGAGTGTGTGTTCACTACCAGATGGGTTAAATGCGGAGGACACATTTCGCTGTACAGTGTACACTGTACAGTGACAAATATGTGCACCTTACTTACCTTACCTTACTTTAAGTTGCACCCATTGCTGACACAGATGTGTAAATGCACACACATAGATTGTCCAGTCCCTCTAGAGATGTATTGCCAATAGAATAGGACTCTCTGGACCAGACGAAACATGAACCTATTGGTACCATGTCCAATGTCATGGGCTACAGGGGTATTAAGCTGTGGAGCAGTGGAACTGTGTTCTCTGGAATGATGGTGGAGCTTCATTCAATACTTTTGGGATGTAGTAGTAAGCCTTTTTTCCCTAGACAGTAGAGACAGTTATTCCAACAATAGCAGGATGAACTCTTTTTAAATACCCTTTATTTTGGAAGAAACAATGAATGAGCAGGCGTCCCAATACTTTTGTCCATATAGTGTAGCATTAAATCAAATTCAACACATTTTGAAAACAGTAAAAAGAAAAAGAAGTACACGCTGTGCTTTATGGTGTCCTAAACTAATGCTACAGAATAGCCACAAGCTAAATTTTAGCCCCAATCTTACGTGCTAATCATGGTTTAATGCTGCAGTACAATACACTACAATATGAAACATAGTTGTATCAATAATTCTAACCCTTAATTAACTCTTAATTAACTGTTCTTTACTGCAGATATTGATGAGTGTGCTTCACCAACTACCTGCCCTCAGGGAAGATGCATTAACAATGAGGGCACATACACCTGCGTTACATGTAGTCCTGGATACAGAATGTCAGATAATGGAAGCTGTGAAGGTGAGTCTTCTGGAAAAAAAAATCTATTTATACAGTATCTGTCAAAAGTTTTAGAACACCTCCAATTATTAAACCACTTCCAGCGAATAACCTGAAATGGTAAGAGTCCAGTGACCTCAAAGGTATGTAATAATAATGTAATAACAAAGTAAATCATAAAAAGGTTTTTTTTTTAGGGAACAGGAACATTGGTTAACAACTTACAGCTGACCTGGAGCAATGGAAGTAAATTAAGCTTAAAAATGTATGCAAACAATTCATGATTTGGAAACACTTTGTCTGTGTAAAAGCAGTGTTGGAACTGCCTGTGTTACTGCACTCTCCACCACAGTATTTACACAACACCGCTCAGACAGATTGCTCTTATAATGACTAGAAAAAGACACTTAACAAAGACAGACAGACAAAGCATCTTAAAAATAGATCTTCCAGATGAGAACTTCCAGATAAAGCCAGAGTGTGGTGAGTACGTCTCCTACACCATCAAAAGGCTCTTGGAAACTGGAGAAAACTGACTGAAAGAGGTCTGACAGACTCAAATCCACAACAGCATCAGAAGACAAGTTTTTGACAGTCAGAGTTGTGTGGTAGGCAGCTCACGTGACCACCATGCTCAGTTCAGCCTAACACTGGACCAAGTCTTGAGTCAGTGTCAGTAAGGAGAAGACTTGGAGCTGCAGGGTTGACGGTCTTGAATTAGTGTGAGTGTGTGTTCACTACCAGATGGGTTAAATGCGGAGGACACATTTCGCTGTACAGTGTACACTCTACAGTGACAAATATGTGCACCTTACTTACCTTACCTTACTTTAAGTTGCACCCATTGCTGACACAGACTTGCAAATGCACACACATAGATTGTCCAGTCCCTCTAGAGATGTATTGCCAATAGAATAGGACTCTCTGGACCAGACGAAACATGAACCTATTGGCACCATGTCCAATGTCATGGGCTACAGGGGTATTAAGCTGTGGAGCAGTGGAACTGTGTTCTCTGGAATGATGGTGGAGCTTCATTCAGTACTTTTGGGATGTAGTAGAAAGCCTCTTTCCCTAGACAGTAGAGACAGTTATTCCAACAAAAGCAGGATGAACTCTTTTTAAATACCCTTTATTTTGGAAGAAACAATGAATGAGCAGGCGTCCCAATACTTTTGTCCATATAGTGTAGCATTAAATCAAATTCAACACATTTTGAAAACAGTAAAAAGAAAAAGAAGTACACGCTGTGCTTTATGGTGTCCTAAACTAATGCTACAGAATAGCCACAAGCTAAATTTTAGCCCCAATCTTACGTGCTAATCATGGTTTAATGCTGCAGTACAATACACTACAATATGAAACATAGTTGTATCAATAATTCTAACCTTTTTTTAATAACTGTTCTTTACTGCAGATATTGATGAGTGTGCTTCACCAACTACCTGCCCTCAGGGAAGATGCATTAACAATGAGGGCACATACACCTGCGTTACATGTAGTCCTGGATACAGAATGTCAGATAATGGAAGCTGTGAAGGTGAGTCTTCTGGAAAAAAAAATCTATTTATACAGTATCTGTCAAAAGTTTTAGAACACCTCCAATTATTAAACCACTTCCAGCGAATAACCTGAAATGGTAAAAAGTCCAGTGACCTCAAAGGTATGTAATAATAATGTAATAACAAAGTAAATCATAAAAAGGTTTTTTTTTTAGGGAACAGGAACATTGGTTAACAACTTACAGCTGACCTGGAGCAATGGAAGTAAATTAAGCTTAAAAATGTATGCAAACAATTCATGATTTGGAAACACTTTGTCTGTGTAAAAGCAGTGTTGGAACTGCCTGTGTTACTGCACTCTCCACCACAGTATTTACACAACACCGCTCAGACAGATTGCTCTTATAATGACTAGAAAAAGACACTTAACAAAGACAGACAGACAAAGCATCTTAAAAATAGATCTTCCAGATGAGAACTTCCAGATAAAGCCAGAGTGTGGTGAGTACGTCTCCTACACCATCAAAAGGCTCTTGGAAACTGGAGAAAACTGACTGAAAGAGGTCTGACAGACTCAAATCCACAACAGCATCAGAAGACAAGTTTTCGACAGTCAGAGTTGTGTGGTAGGCAGCTCACGTGACCACCATGCTCAGTTCAGCCTAACACTGGACCAAGTCTTGAGTCAGTGTCAGTAAGGAGAAGACTTGGAGCTGCAGGGTTGACGGTCTTGAATTAGTGTGAGTGTGTGTTCACTACCAGATGGGTTAAATGCGGAGGACACATTTCGCTGTACAGTGTACACTCTACAGTGACAAATATGTGCACCTTACTTACCTTACCTTACTTTAAGTTGCACCCATTGCTGACACAGACTTGCAAATGCACACACATAGATTGTCCAGTCCCTCTAGAGATGTATTGCCAATAGAATAGGACTCTCTGGACCAGACGAAACATGAACCTATTGGTACCATGTCCAATGTCATGGGCTACAGGGGTATTAAGCTGTGGAGCAGTGGAACTGTGTTCTCTGGAATGATGGTGGAGCTTCATTCAGTACTTTTGGGATGTAGTAGAAAGCCTCTTTCCCTAGACAGTAGAGACAGTTATTCCAACAAAAGCAGGATGAACTCTTTTTAAATACCCTTTATTTTGGAAGAAACAATGAATGAGCAGGCGTCCCAATACTTTTGTCCATATAGTGGAGCATTAAATTAAATTCAACACATTTTGAAAACAGTAAAAAGAAAAAGAAGTACACGCTGTGCTTTATGGTGTCCTAAACTAATGCTACAGAATAGCCACAAGCTAAATTTTAGCCCCAATCTTACGTGCTAATCATGGTTTAATGCTGCAGTACAATACACTACAATATGAAACATAGTTGTATCAATAATTCTAACCTTTTTTTAATAACTGTTCTTTACTGCAGATATTGATGAGTGTGCTTCACCAACTGCCTGCCCTCATGGAAGATGCATTAACAATGAGGGCACATACACCTGCGTTTCATGTAATCTTGGATACAGAATGTCAGATGATGGAAGCTGTGAAGGTGAGTCTTCTGAAAAAAAAAAATCTATTTATACAGTATCTGTCAAAAGTTTTAGAACACCTCCAATTATTAAACCACTTCCAGCGAATAACCTGAAATGGTAAAAAGTCCAGTGACCTCAAAGGTATGTAATAATAATGTAATAACAAAGTAAATCATAAAAAGGTTTTTTTTTTAGGGAACAGGAACATTGGTTAACAACTTACAGCTGACCTGGAGCAATGGAAGTAAATTAAGCTTAAAAATGTATGCAAACAATTCATGATTTGGAAACACTTTGTCTGTGTAAAAGCAGTGTTGGAACTGCCTGTGTTACTGCACTCTCCACCACAGTATTTACACAACACCGCTCAGACAGATTGCTCTTATAATGACTAAAAAAAGACACTTAACAAAGACAGACAGACAAAGCATCTTAAAAATAGATCTTCCAGATGAGAACTTCCAGATAAAGCCAGAGTGTGGTGAGTACGTCTCCTACACCATCGAAAGGCTCTTGGAAACTGGAGAAAACTGACTGGAAGAGGTCTGACAGACTCAAATCCACAACAGCATCAGAAGACAAGTTTTCGACAGTCAGAGTTGTGTGGTAGGCAGCTCACGTGACCACCATGCTCAGTTCAGCCTAACACTGGACCAAGTCTTGAGTCAGTGTCAGTAAGGAGAAGACTTGGAGCTGCAGGGTTGACGGTCTTGAATTAGTGTGAGTGTGTGTTCACTACCAGATGGGTTAAATGCGGAGGACACATTTCGCTGTACAGTGTACACTGTACAGTGACAAATATGTGCACCTTACTTACCTTACCTTACTTTAAGTTGCACCCATTGCTGACACAGATGTGCAAATGCACACACATAGATTGTCCAGTCCCTCTAGAGATGTATTGCCAATAGAATAGGACTCTCTGGACCAGACGAAACATGAACCTATTGGTACCATGTCCAATGTCATGGGCTACAAGGGTATTAAGCTGTGGAGCAGTGGAACTGTGTTCTCTGGAATGATGGTGGAGCTTCATTCAGTACTTTTGGGATGTAGTAGAAAGCCTCTTTCCCTAGACAGTAGAGACAGTTATTCCAACAAAAGCAGGATGAACTCTTTTTAAATACCCTTTATTTTGGAAGAAACAATGAATGAGCAGGCGTCCCAATACTTTTGTCCATATAGTGGAGCATTAAATTAAATTCAACACATTTTGAAAACAGTAAAAAGAAAAAAAAAGTACAAGCTGTGCTTTATGGTGTCCTAAACTAATGCTACAGAATAGCCACAAGCTAAATTTTAGCCCCAATCTTATGTGCTAATCATGGTTTAATGCTGCAGTACAATACACTACAATATGAAACATAGTTGTATCAATAATTCTAACCTTTTTTTAATAACTGTTCTTTACTGCAGATATTGATGAGTGTGCTTCACCAACTACCTGCCCTCAGGGAAGATGCATTAACAATGAGGGCACATACACCTGCGTTACATGTAATCCTGGATACAGAATGTCAGATGATGGAAGCTGTGAAGGTGAGTCTTCTGAAAAAAAAATCTATTTATACAGTATCTGTCAAAAGTTTTAGAACACCTCCAATTATTAAACCACTTCCAGCGAATAACCTGAAATGGTAAAAAGTCTAGTGACCTCAAAGGTATGTAATAATAATGTAAAAACAAAGTAAATCATAAAAAGGGTTTTTTTAGGGAACAGGAACATTGGTTAACAACTTACAGCTGACCTGGAGCAATGGAAGTAAATTAAGCTTAAAAACGTATGCAAACAATTCATGATTTGGAAACACTTTGTCTGTGTAAAAGCAGTGTTGGAACTGCCTGTGTTACTGCACTCTCCACCACAGTATTTACACAACACCGCTCAGACAGATTGCTCTTATAATGACTAGAAAAAGACACTTAACAAAGACAGACAGACAAAGCATCTTAAAAATAGATCTTCCAGATGAGAACTTCCAGATAAAGCCAGAGTGTGGTGAGTACGTCTCCTACACCATCGAAAGGCTCTTGGAAACTGGAGAAAACTGACTGGAAGAGGTCTGACAGACTCAAATCCACAACAGCATCAGAAGACAAGTTTTCGACAGTCAGAGTTGTGTGGTAGGCAGCTCACGTGACCACCATGCTCAGTTCAGCCTAACACTGGACCAAGTCTTGAGTCAGTGTCAGTAAGGAGAAGACTTGGAGCTGCAGGGTTGACGGTCTTGAATTAGCAGTACAAAAGCCATTGCTATGATGGCAAGACAGGCTTGCTTGGGCTGTGCAGCATTTTGAAGAAGTATTGCTAATAGATTAGGACTGTTTGGAGCAGGCAATATAACATAAAAAAACATAAACCTATTGGCACCATGCCCAATGCCATGGGCTAGAGGGGTATAAAGCCCCCCAGCATTGAGCTGTGGGGCAGTGGAACTGTGTTCTCTGGAATGATGGTGGAGCTCCTTCCAATACTTGTAGGATCAGTTGGGATGAGCTTTGAATGATCACCATCAAAAGGCTCTTGGAAACTAACTGGAGATACCTGACTGGAAGAGGTCTGACAGACTCAAATCCACAACAGCATCAGAAGACGTTTCTGGTATTTCCCATGACCACCATGTAGCTCGGCCTAACACTGGACCGAGCCGCAGTGTCAGCTGTGAGAAGACTTGGAGCTGCAGGGTTAGAGTAGCAGTAAGAAAGTCAGTGCTAGCAAGACAAAACAGGCTTGTCTGGGCCATGCAACATGTAGAGGCGTATTGCATGGATATCATTCATTTTAGTGACTTTGTGGGAAGTTAGATTGTCTACCAAGAATTTAGACCCCTCTCTGAGATGCTGGGACCCAAGCTAGAGTAATAATAGAAAAATATACGACAGTCAGAGATAGTGTGGTGAGGTGATGGAACGGATGGTTCCTTGTGGGTCCATGTGGTTCAAGGCTGGCTTTTAGTCGATACTTCATCACTGAACTCCTGACAGTTCGTCTGTGAGTGTTGTCGCAGAAAATATGAAGTATTGGGCAATGTAGGACTTGTCTGAGCTAAGATACTATATTCAGATATCACATCACTGTTGGTTCTGGAGGCTGTTGGCAGCGTCCCGCAAACAGATGTACCAGAAAATGACGCCGACCACAAAGTCGGATGAAGTCAACTCTGACTGTGTGATATATCCAGTTCAAATGAGATTATGATTGTGGCCACAAATAATGTGCTCTTAAATATCACGGAAAAGATCTTCTGGTTCTGGAGTCCAGCTGGTAGGCTTAATGTCCAAAAGTTTGTAGACACATGGCTGTATGAAAATGGTATTAATACCGAATGCATCCTCCATATTGCTGCACTAACAGCATCTATTCATCTGAAAAAGGCTTTGCGCTAAATGTTGGAAGACTGCTGTGACAAGTTGATTACATTCAGCCAGAAGAGCATCAGTGAGGTCAGGTACTGATGTTTAACTCAACCTCAAGGTACTGGATGGAGCTCCATCGCTCCAGTGCTTCCCTGCTAGCCCACTCTTGGCATTGGCCTTGGTGACCAGTTTGTAAAGAGTCAGTGTCTGGCTTCACATGTATCAGTTATCAAGTCCTTATCCTCGTAGTGTTGGGAGCATTGCTAGTGCTAGGTTTAGCTACGAACAAGTGGGTTCATTGGCGGCTTCCAAAAAAGGGTAACATCTGACAAACAAAATAAGAATAAATAAAATAAGTCAAAGAACCCATTTGCAGTACTAAAGAGATCTCTCTTTGCTTAAAGTGAAGTTGTCCAAAATGTTCATGTAGCCCAATTTCCAGGAACACAGTTAGCCTTAGCCTTAAACGTGCAATCTATGGACAATTACACTTTGCGTAAATTACTTCAGTTAATGAGTCTCAACCAAATATATTGGTTAACGCCAATATTGGCTTTTTTAAAAACCCCAGCTGAAAGATTTAGCATGAATGTTCCATGAAATTCACACTCATTCTCCACAGTTACGTAGTTTTAACAAGAATGAGCCCAGTTGTGCAACTTCTTGCACATGGGCCAAATGGTCAGATCAGTCACTGCAGCATGTTCGTTTCAGTACCACCTGGCAGAAGATGTCTCAGAGATGTGCTACAGGTATTGGTTGTACTTTGTTTGATCTCTGCTAACGTGATCGATCGCTGATTGAGTCTGATGATTGCTTTCATCTGGCCTCACTGTACTGACTGGTCCGACTTTTACATCACAGTCTATCTATCTGTTGTCTCTGCAGATATTGCTCCAGCTTTTCAGCTTGGTGATTAATTACCACATCTGGCTCTTCTTTTCATTTCTCACTCTGGGTTCTGGTGTTTGTTCTCATTGTATCGCATTTCCCCCCCTGCGCTTAATCTATCCATCTTACATCTCCGAGTCATTTATGATTTTTTTTTTTCTCTAGATAAATAGCTCTTTGGACTTTTTTCTGCCTGTCTTCTATCCTGCCCAGAGTTTAATGAATGTTTGCTGTCTAGTGTCTTCCCCAGCCAGTTGTTCAGGAACTTAGTATTCAGGCTTCTGCTCATGTAGCGGTCATGGTGCTGGCTTTAAGATGTTAGAGGATGGCCACGGCACCTTTACTGGAATTTCTTTGTGTAGTTGTGTGATAGGTGGTGTGTTGTACTGGATGCATTTGCTTTGTGAACAGATCAAATATTTAGTTCTGGAAAGTCATGTGCAGAAATTACTTTGACAGATACGTCTGCGCTCACTGTAAACAGATTAACAGCTTCACTTGAAACCAAAAGCCAACTTCCTGCTTGTATCTGTCGGCTACACACACACTTGTAATGAACACACAGTCAGTGCCGGGTGCAGTGCGTGTGCAGACGTCTGAACGGTGCCAGGTTAAAGAATTTCCAGCTTTAATATTGGGCCTGTTCTCTGAGTGTTTGTTGATACAGTGGTTATGAAGCACCTGTAATAGCTTGCTGTTTTGGATGGAGTTCCCTTGCCTGCATACCTTATCTCTCACCTCCTTCTCATCAACAGCTCTGTCAGTGCAGTTTAATAACGAAGGAGCCCACTCACTCCGGCCTACGTGCAGACTAACAGTCTTGAGCTAATTCGCTGTGGTATGCAGTACGTTTTGTTCGGTTATCGGCAGATCGTTTCTGGGCCTTTTTGTGTGTGCTCGAAAGTGGGTGGCTCGAAATCGACTTACCTTTTGATTGGGAAGTGAGGAGGTATCGATGGTATCTAAGTCAACCATTAGACGTTAGTGTGGGGACCAATGCATTTTATTTACTGCCCACTTGAGCTCACTGGTTTTTGTTGGCATTACCTTTGGCTTTGTTTTTCAGATATAGATGAATGCCAGTCTCCTGAAGTGTGCCCCCTGTCCGGCTGTACCAACACTGAAGGGTCGTACTCCTGTATGACCTGTGACCCTGGCTACAGACTCTCTTCAGACCGCCGCACATGTGAAGGTAGATAGCCATTTGCTTAACTTTTAATGGAGAACTGCACAGAGACAGCACCAGTGATTGGTAACACTTTATTCATTAAGGAACTCAAATTAGAGATTTTTTTTTTTTTTCAAGAAGCTCCTTTAGTTCTGTGAAGAATAGATATTTTTAAGAGTATGTGTAAAAAAACAGTTAAATTTTTTTAAAAGTTAAAAATTAAAAGTTAAATTGGTGAGAAACCTTTACACCCACTTCTTTAAACCTTAAAAGACTTACTCCAGCTAAAATAAACATTGTCAAAATTAAGTAGTTTATCTGTTAGGTCTAGGATCTTGATAAAACATTGAGTGGGTCCAGACCCGGATCACAGTTCGCCTATTAGTGACTTCTGTTCAATGGCATCAGCCCCTAAATGATTTATTCACTACACATTTAGCTGTATTTATTGTGCCCTTTGTTAGTGCATAATTGGAAGTCTGTTATGTCTAAATAGTTAATAGTTAATTATTTGTAACAATGCACAATACTCACTTACCACCCTGTTACGCCAATGATTAAGCATAAAGTATTACCTAAATTCACCTGTTATTACTGTGTTGGCAGCAATTTGATCAATGTGGGTTTTAGACAGTACTGTGTTTATTACTTTATGTTGGATTATTAGATTTTAGGAGTTAATAGGAGTTTATTTAGTCACTAATACATTAAAAAGTATTCCATATTCTGAAATAAGAATATTCTCTTTACTAATTAGAGACTAAAAAGCTTATTAGTGACTTTCACATATCCAACACATATACTGTCCTAATAAATAGATGAAATACATTTAATGAATCAATAATTTAATAATTGAACAAAGACCCTGTGTCCTTTTTGTGTGCTTAGCACAAAATGTTACCCAATGATCTTTTACTCTACTCTTACTATAAGTAGTTCCTAGAAAGCATATTACTTTAGTCAGTATATGACCCAAGCCCTCTTGCCTAGATTTAACATAAAAACATGTGTCTATGAATAATAGAAACTGTAAATTTAAATATGTATAAACATTAGTGTATACTATCCCTACAGATTTGTGTTCATGTCTTTCTTGCAGATGTTAATGAATGTGAGGACATGGCGGTGTGTCTGAATGGACATTGTATAAATACAGCAGGTTCCTTCCATTGTGACTGCCCCATAGGCTTTGAGCTAATGGACACCGACTGCAGAGGTACGCTTTTAGTTCTGTTTATACTGTGGCATTTGTTTATGCATTTTTAATCAATGCATTTTTGTCATATCTAAATATACAGTGTGCGCTCTATGAATATCCAGATGTTCATATCTTTGATAAATTAATACTAATTCATCTGTCCTGTTTACTTTTGGTCAGAGCTGAAGTTGTAACAGTGCAAAAAGAGAAATGGCAGTGGTAGAGGAATTGTCATCTGATTCATTTGACCTTAGATTTTCTGCAAAAATGTGTTGAGTACAACAGATCCCTAGTTTGCATGCAAAGAGCCAAAGTAAAGAGTGCTTGCAGAGAGATTGGGGCGAAGTTAAGGCCAGAACGCTCATTCAGTGTTTCTGAACGTGTACGTGGACCGCACCCTGCTTACTGAAACAACCTTAGCGTGGAGACAAGCCAAACACATCTCCACCACCAGAGTGGACCAATACACTTCATAATAGCCTTGTACTTTTTCCAAAATCACAGAATATTCAGGATACAAACGAGAGGAAATGGTATGTAGGGAGAGGAGAAGCTGAAGAAGTTTAAAAAACAATGGTTAGAGAAGGGTTTTCATAATAGAAGGAATGGGTGCAATGGAGGAGGGTGTCATGATAAATGAGAGCGGATAAAGGTAAAAGGACAGAATGGTGCTCAGTGAGAGATAACTGGAGACACAGAAAGCTGTCAGACCCACTTATTGTTCTTAATGGACCATGACAAGACTTCATCAGTCTGTATTTGCCCATTTAACTGTGGTGTATTGATTTGGGTTGGAGGCCAGTGCCTCACCCTGTACACTTGTGTGGTTGACCCTGCAACCTCTCTCAAGTCTGCTGTCGCTTCACACCATTCTCACTGTGAAAAATACCAGAAAGACCATGCTGGAAACAGCAGCTGGGATTTTACCAAGCATAACATTCACCACATCCTGACTTACTCCTGTCTAGACCATTTGTACATGAGAGGCATCGAGAAGGAGGCTGTAAGTAAACATGTCTGAAAAGCTATGCCATATGCAGTCTGAATAATGTCAGTATACAGTATGAGTGTACTTATGTCATTATGTAGTTATGTAATAAAAATAAAATATGTACAGGTATAATTAGATAACAGATATAGAGATGGTAATACCAATATATGAAAATGCATAACATATATAAAATATATCGCTGCTTTCCAATGAAATAAATATCTTTCAGTAAACCACACAGCTATTTGAGTACTAATAGCTCGCACTGATGGTGAGCTGTAGACATAGCAAATGATAACTTATAATATAATGATATATGTGTATAGTTCATCTCTATACATATTGTTTGTGTAAGATACTGTATCATGGGCTTCCCCACCTTCTCTGCATTTCAATGATACACTTAATGACTTATTATTTTGACATATAATTACTTAAAATAAAGCATTTACAACATTTTAAGGCAAATTTACACACACCTTATTTAAATTCCCAGCTTCCTTTAATATTTTAGACTGTTTTACATAAATGTACAGCACAATAAGTGCAGATAGTGATCACTGTTTTTTTGTTTCTTTTTGTATTGTGATAAATATTTTACTCTTTTTAAATTTAAATATGTGACTGTAAAAAATCCAAAAGTTGCAGTTTTTGATATGTTTGTTTTTATTATTTATGTATTTTATATTTCAGCAGTTACCAGTAAAGTAGTTTACAGAATTGTAATAAATTAAAGTTGCTACTTTAATTACAGTAATTTTAGTTACAGTAATAGCAACATGATACAATGGTTGTTTTCAACCCCATTTTGTTATGAAGTGTACAGAATAATAACTAAACACTAGAAAGCTTTCAGTTTAATATGAACGGAACTGTACAGTAGAATATGTAGATCATTCCACTGTGTGGAAACTTCCTAAATAGAGACCAGAGTCTTTTGTTTACGGCCAGAAAACTCCCCCACCTCGTTCCTGAAAGATGGCAATCTTAATATTCTTAATATTGTGCAATGCCATTCAACCTACACATAGGCACACACACACCCTTCTGGCCCCCGGCCACTGCAAATACTGAGCTCTAATTATGCTATAAATCAGACTGAGCTTATTTTCCTCGACTGTGTGTGTGTGTGTGTGTGTGTGTGTGTGTGTGTGTGTACCTCTGTCCATGCTGTCAGTGGCACTGGGTCACCAGCATGAGACGTGAGGGTGGGAATGATGTGTGTGTGTGTGTGGGGGGGGGGGGGGGGGTCCATCTGTGTGGTCATAACTGTGCATACTTATATATCTGTGTATGTAATGTCAGTGTATAAACGGTTGGTCAAAAGTTTGCGGACACTTCCTTTTTATGTGTTTTCCTATGTCTATTTGCAATAACTTAACATGCTGGCATTATTATACAGGCAGTGCCTATGAATAAAAAACAACTCCTCTAATGCAGAAACCTTTTAATGTAAATGATCTATACCCAACACTTTTATCCCCTCATTGTGATATCTGCTTTAAAACTATCAGGTGTTAAAACTCAGGATTAATAAGAAGTGAGTTGGTTCGCTCTGATCAGAACCGACATGTCTCCATTCTGTTAATTATATTACATGCTGGATGTCAGCCTAATATAACAAATTAGGAGATTTGGAAAGAACCAGATCCAGCACTTGTGTTTGTATTGATAAGGAGATGTCAACACAGGCACTGGCTGTGGATTTTCAGTGTCTTTATCAGTAAATAATTCCAACATCAGAATCAGAATCACTTTATTTCAGTGGGTATGTTACACATAAAAGAAATATGTCTTGGTAAGTGCACACATGTATTAATAATAAATACATGTAATAAACACACTTGACCTGAACTCAGACTTAAAAGGCTTAAAAGCCTTCAAACTAGGGGGCTAGGGGAAAAATAAAAGTATGCATAAGAAAGTATAGAAAAAGCACAGTGAAAGTGGGTAATATATTTTGGGGGTGTAATATTCTGGTTGAAGTGCAGGTAATGATTGCCAAAGCTCTGGGGAAAAGCTGTTAGTGTGTCTACACTCTTAAAAATAACAGTGCTACAAATGGTTATTTGGGCAATGCCATAGAACAGCTGTTTTTGGCTCCATAAAGAACTATTTTTATAAAGGAGCTGTGAGCGTGAAGAACCTGTAAAGCAAGAGTATGGAGACTTGGCATTTCTTGCCAATTTCTTGCTCCAGGGCTCCCCCTACAGTCTGGAAGTGCAATTCGCACTTTGAGCATCCACTAGAGGACATGCTTTTCTGGACATGCTTTAATATGAAGTTGGTCGCCCTTTCACAGCTCTAACAGCAGGTTTGACTGAGTTGCCTAAACGCTTCCACTTTTCAATAATACCACTCACAGCTGATGTAGGAATATTTAGGAGGAAAGAAATTTCACCAACTGCCAGCAACCGGATGGATTCTGTACTAGGATTTGGACTTGATTTTATGCAATGGGACTGAATGAAACACCCAAATTCAGTGATTAAGAAATGTGTCCCAATACTTTTGTCCACATAGTGTATGTTCTCAGTTTTTAGCAAACGTGCCATTCATTTCCAGTGTTTTGCTTTTATTCTTCAAACCAGAGCATAAAGCCTTGGGTTAAACCACTTTTTTGTGTGTTTCTAAAGTCAGTTTAAGACAGACAAACACCACTATCTAGAGAAGACTGTACATCAAACTATAAAGGCAGCAAAGAGCATGTTTTATATAGTGATAAAAAAAACAGCGCACACTCCTTTGGCCTACACAGACATGCATGCATCGTAACTCCTCTGGATGACAGAGTGAAATTAGTTAGGGGACATTGCCAGAGTCTTTAAACAGACCACCGACAAGATGCTAGGTTTGATAGAGTTTATTGAAAAGTGAAAGTACCAAGGGAATCTCACAGAGCAATACCAGCTCATTTATCATGCTCTGATTATCAGCTTTTGGAAGCTATGTTATACAACTTGGTATTTGGACGTTCTGTATAACCTCAGATATAGGAGTATCTTTGTGTTTATGATTATTTTAGAATTTCTGGCTGCGTCTCTTTTCCACTCATTCCACGTGCTGCACACACACAGATCTATCTTACATGCAGGGCTCTCAGCTGTTCTCATTATCAGGTCTTGGAACCAGTAAAGGGAGTTCTTTATGTAATGTGCTCCACTGGTTGTACTTCGCTGCCTTCACTTATGACTAAGTTAAGTGGCTTGTAAGTTATGTGGTAATGTAACAATTATCCCCCAATCCTTATTTAATCAAGCATGTAGCCGTCATTATAAATTTTTTACTAGTTGACTTCAGGAATGTTCCCAGCCTGTGAGCTCAGGGTATTATTATATTTTTTTCCTTTTTTTCTGTTGCATACTTGGAGAGTGCAGTAACTTGGGCACTGTACTGTTGAAATGCACCACCGGCTGTGCTTTATTTGGACGCGAGTCAAACATGAAAAGTACTTACAGTCTAATCTGTAGATTATATCATTTCACAATTAGTTCATCCATTGAGATTTTAAATGAGCTGTAAATGCTGTAATCACCGAGCTTTGTACCATATTCAGTTCATAAGCTCCATAAATTATATTAGAGTTTATTTCAGTTGTGAAAGATAAGGTTTTCTAAATATGTGATTTATATCAAATCAAATCACATTTATTTGTATAGCACTTTTTATAACTGATGTTATCGTAGAGCAGCTTTGCAGAAATCTAGTAATAAGACAAAAGATCAACAAAACATAAAACATAAAGACCCCCGGTAAACAAGACCCCCGGTGGTAGGAAAAACTCCCTCAGAGCTGGCGGGAGAAACCATGGGAGAAACCCACCCTTCTTTGGTCAGAAGTACTTATATAAATTATTGATAAATAATTATGATGATTAATGATTGTTATAGTAATAATTATAGTAGCAAATAGCTAAAAGTTCAGCAAACTTCAGTGTTGTTGTTAATGGAGGACCAGTAAGGCATGTGACTAGCTGAAGTGTGGGCAACTGATCTGAAGTGGGTAGCAGGAGAGCCTTCTATCAGGTCAGTCTTCTATTAGTGTCAGGCCGGACAGGTGGGCAGTCATTAACTGTGAAAAAGGCACAAAGAGTTATGGAGTACAGAGAATGTCAACATTATCAAAGTGTGGCAGATCTGACTATAACAGTCTAATTAAAAGGAGAGAGCCAGAAGGTAACACAGACACAGGAGCCTCCATCATCCACAAAACTGAGTGATTACGTGCAAGCAGTTTCTAACTTCTATCTTATAGTCTTATTTTCTTTATTTTAATATTTTCTTTTAACTGAAGTGGCTTAGTGCAACATCCAGGATTCAGACCTTTCCTCCAGTTACTACTTTTTAAAGTGATGTGTATATATATATATATATATATATATATATATATATATATATATATTACTGTATATATATATATATATATATATATATTATAAAATTACAATATTTAACAATATTTTACCCATTCACACACAGATTTGTCTACCCCAACCAACCCAAATACAGACAAGACTCATACTTGGGGCATACATGGTGATTTTTCACCATTCTAAAAACAAATGCATTCAGTCAGATGAGACAGTTCAGATATGACAGTATGTCTTCCATCAGAAACCCTATAACCAAGTCTTTATGCTGGGCATCATTTAATAACTCAACATGATGATCTGAGGCAAATGTGTGATGATTCAAGCAAGGATTCAATCTTGATGCCAATTGGTGGGATGTAAACTTTCATGATGTGTTAGCTGCATTAGCCTCAGAGCTCCAGTGCAGACGTAAAAGTCACCAAACATGTCTTGCCTTGTGCAAAGTACAAACAGAAGAGAATGAAATACTAATAGCGACTGGGAGCACAGTTTAGTACACTGGAAGGCTTTTTTACAGACTAGTAGTTGAGGATGGAGTAGTTCCTGAACTCAGGAAGCATGTGTGTGCTTTGTTAGCTGCTTTGTAGCACAATGGCTTCGTAAAGATGATGGGTTCAGAACTCCCTTTGGGAAGCACAGCACCGCTGTAAATGAAGCCATCTGTATTAATCCAATCAAATTACTGTAATGTTAGTATAAACACTGGATGACCACCACAGGTGGGTTCATCAGGTTCAGGAAAGAAGTTCTCCCTTCATAGTCTCACCTTTATCTTCCTTTCCCTACTACCCCTGCTTCTGTGTCTTTGTATTAGATGTGGACGAGTGTGCTGTAGAAGGGATGTGCTCTAATGGACAGTGTCTGAACACTGATGGCTCCTACCAGTGTCTGTGTGAGTCAGGCTACAGGTTCTCTACCGACTCAAAGGAGTGTGAGGGTAAGTTTGTGTGTGTTACTGTTTACAGCGACATTACTTCACTGCTGTACTAAAATCATGCATTTTTACTCCATTTGAAAACGTCAGCTCCTCTTCACATAATGTAAAATAGAGCCTTTCATAACAGAGAATGTGTTGTCCTATAAAGCCTTTATGTTATATTTTGTGTGTGTGTGTGTGTAGATCTGGATGAATGTAAGGAGTACAGTGGAGTGTGTGGGACATGGAATTGTGAGAACACACTGGGATCATACCGCTGCTTCATGGGCTGCCAATCAGGCTTCTACGGGGAAGACAACAAAGACTGTGGTGAGTTCCCAGTTAACAAAACACCTACTTGAGAATCCTTCAGAAGTGTCCTGACAAATGAATAGACTTAAAGTAACTCTACACTTTTAAAATAAAAGGTGCTTCAAATGTGTTTTTGAGCAGTGCCATAGAGGAACCACTTTTGGTTCCATAAAGAACCTTAGAAGCAACGACTTATGGTGTTACAGGCATCAGTGTTTGTAATAGAGAATAGACAGTGTGAGGGTGAAGAACCTTTTAGAGGTCTACAGTACCATCACTTGATGTAAAAGTTCTTCACACTTGCACATTTTATCTATTAAAAACATGATTTTTTTTATTAAACCAATATTAGTTCTTCTATGGCATCACTCAAAGAATCATTTATGGCATCTTTATTTTTTAAGTGTATCTTAAAAACATGAAATTTACCCTACATCTGAGATTTTCAACCCTGTTTCTTTTCTTGCTCACAACACACCGATCTGACTAATATCTTAGCTGCCTAAAAAGCCCATCCTGAGATGAAGTGGGTGTGTTACAGCAGGGAAAGCACCAAATTATCCAGGGCAGGGGAACTCCAGTACCAGGATTCGGGATTGCGTTTACATTACATTATGATGACAGGCGAATGTTGGCAAACTGCATATTCCATATAATGCAAAGGAGCTGCATCTGAAGATTTCCACCACTACCCGCAGACAGTAGACCACAGACCTCGGTCAGCAGAACGTTCTGTGAAATGTTCAATATCCACTTTTGCCATGAGCCATAAAACTGGAGTAAATCAGACATTGGTTTTGTCAGGAACACAGGGAATGCATGTTGTTGAGTATACTGATAGTAATAGTATAAGCTATATTATTGTAATGCAGCCGTAACAGTGAATTCATCAACAGGAGTTACTGTTATTAGAGACACGTCATGTAAAGTAGGACCAAAGTTAGCCTTAGGGTTGTGGTCATGGCCTTTTTCTCAGTGGCTGCTGACTGTACAGAGTGTAAAGCCTCGTAGCCCATCCACATCTCTAAGCACTCCTTCACCTCCACAGTGATATGCTCTTTGTACACTGTCTCAGTTACCCCACCCTGCCTTCCTGGTGATGACACTGATATGATTCTGGCACAGACACACACTCCCGCTGAGCTCAAGTGTATCAAGCGGCATCAGGTGTGCTCGCTCCTCTCTTGCTGGACTGAGGGGGAAATGGCTCTATGCACAGACAGCTCTTTGTCATTCGAAACGACTCTCTGACGATCACCTAGAGGCTAATATCGCAGCCCGGGCTGGGCGTAGGAGGTAGACAGACACGGTGTAACATGAGTACACTTGTTCTCTGCTCTGTGTGAGGACGATCCTCAGGCAGAAGCTTGCGTTCTTTCTGTCAGTGCTGTGAGGAGCCCTGTCTGCAGATTTTCCAAAAACACTCGCCCTGGAGCTTTAACAGAGCCTCACAACACTCAGGAACCTCTGCACTGGTCTCACACTTAGTCATTCACCTTTGTTACATTTTGTACTTCTCCTCCAGGCCTGTCAGGGAACACAGTGTTGTTTTCCTCTAGTTTTGCAGCGTTGTGTAGTTATGCTCTTCATTACATATCGTTTATGAACTTTCAGGATGAATGGCTCCTAAAACGCAATCCAATCTACTTTGAAATTGTGATTAAATATAACCACAAATAGCAGAGGTGTCCGATCTCATCCACAAAAGCAATTCAAAACAAGTCAGAGCCTATCCTGGAATCCTGGAACAACTTTTGTGGATAATTCTGGACATCTCTGATCTAAGGTTAACCTCTTAAACCCTAAGTTAATGATTCAGTTACTAATCTGGAAGTAAAAACTATGGTATAGCTCTTCAGCTATGATTTTTTGGAGTCCCACAGGGTTCTATTTTAGGGCTTATGAAACTCATGTAAACTCTGACAGTAATTAATTATGGTTTTATACATGGTTTACAGGGTTGAAGGGGTTAAAGTGTGTCAGGTCCTGTGAGAAGAACTCAATGGGATCATGATGACAAATATCAGAGCATTTTTATAATTATTGAAGTCAAAGATTTTTTTATATATCAGAACATATTTCCAAGGATGGAGTGAAATTGTAGGTAGGTTTCACATAATTCACATTCTGTCTCCAAACAGAATGGAGGGGCTTTAGAAAGTATTATTTTACTGCACAGCACACAGTTTACACTGATGTGTCTTTATTGAAGGAAAGGTCTGAAAATGCATTGCTGGAGAAAACTATAAGAACCTCTAGGATAATGACAAATTGATAAAGCTAGGTGGGGCCAGGTTTCCCACTATACCAACCAATTGTTATGAGGTTTGGTGACTAAAACCCAATGCTTTCTAAACTTCATAATGTTACTTCAAATTCTTGCGTTATTCAACATGTTGTTGGCTTTAAGTCATGGTGTTAAGCAACTAAAACACTGGAGCTTGATGTCACCACACTGTTGGTTTTGACATTATAGTCCATTGTCCAACATCTTTCTGACATTAAACTGATCTCCAGTACCTGCTGGGATTAGTTCACAATCAGACAGATTGTTTGAAAAAGGGACAAACCGAGCAGCACTGCTACGTTCCCTATGCTTGGCTATCATTGCTAGAGACATTGCTAAGGACATGGTTTAGAATCCTCAAACAAGATAAAAAAACCCTAAGGTTAAGAATCTACAGCCATCATGTGCACTTAGTATGTCTGACAGTCGACGGATAAGCAAGAGTTGTCTTTTTGAGGTGAAGTGTGCACAGCATTGTGTTTGTAGATGCTGGGGGACCAATGATTTCCTAGGTGTAGCAGTATTTTACAGTTACCAAGGCCAGGTCCTGACCTCAGTGCCATCAAAAAATCTGTGGTATTAACTGCAGAAGGTCATTAAACCAAGATAACAGTGTACATGACTTTTATTTATACATTGTATATATTTTATTTTATATATACATTGTATAAAATTATACATAACATTAGTTTTGTGTTACTAAATGAGCCAAGATATATTCCAACTGCTGTGTAAGACTGATCAGCAACTACATGTGTTTAGTTGCGGTTCTTGCCAATAAAGGAAGTGCCATTCCTTACTAAAATTACCTGGACTTTTTAAGCTTTAGTAAAGATGTGGGACCCTAAAATGTGCTTTCTGGTGGTCTGTATTTTTATGGCTAGGGTGAAAGTCTGATGACATTTAGGGAGACATTCAAGTGAAAATTCAGATAAATCCAAAGAACTTAAAAACAGTTTGCAACACCTGTATTGTAAGGTTGCAAATAATAGCATGTTGATTTTTCTGTTACTGTACACGTTTGCTGTATTAATCAAAGGATTTCAAGCCTCATCAAAAAAAGTGCAGTGCTGTAATCTGGGAGCGAACCCAAGCTTTAAACATTTAACAGCGCAGAAGACGTGGTGTGTTCTGAAAATAAATAAGCATGTAACATTTTCCTAATGTTTTGAAGCCTTTCCCTTTGGTTTGACCTTAAGATTGGATTCTCTTTCAGTCAGTGGATGTCAAAGGTTTTGAGACACTTCATTAACTTTGAACAAACTGTGACTTTGCTCTCGCCTGGTTTCTCCCAAGGCGTTGCTTCCTGTAAAGGCCAAGTCTTGTCTCAGTGTTTGAGAGTTTCCAAATAGGCAGCACTGGAGAATAAAGGGGGTGAATATTGAATTATGACTTTAGAATGATGAGTTTTATTAGCTCTCAGCTGGAGAGTTGGAGGGCTGTTGAAATACACTCAACACGCCATTGATTTCAGCACTCGTACCAATCCCTGTGCGTTCGCTGCATTTAGTTGGGAGTCGTGACAGCTGGGCCTTGATCGATGACCAAGCCTTTTCCGGATATGTCTCTCCCTAGACTTGTACCACTTTTTGGTGGGATTTTGTAATGGTTCATCAGTCATTTTCGACAGTCCGTACCATGAGCACTGAAAGTCAACTCTGCTAGATAAGCATCAGTATAAACGTTGGAATTGTGCTTCATCACAATTGGGTGTTTGGGGTTGTGAGAGAGTTTGGTATTGGCAGACTACTCTCACCTTGGCCAACCTCTCAGAGGAACTCTAAATATCATCTCAGAGGTTCACCCATAGGCCATATCACTTTCAGACTGAGCTTCTGAAGCCCAGTCTTTCAACATAGACCTCTAGGCAAAGCTCACTTATTCCACCTAATGTTGAAAATGGCAGTAAAGGTGTTTCCAGCGCCCCCATGAAAAGCAGTGGAGTGGAGGACTCAGGGAATTACTCAGGGAACGTTTTCATCCACTTGAAAGTATTTATGATGAGGTTGTGGTCGGACTGAGTAATTTGACTGTTTCTTCAATAAATTGGAAGGGTGTAGATCAGTTTTCTCTCCGGTCTCTAGAGCCGATGAAGGTTGTCTTTGGCTCTGCTTGACCAACGATCAGAAGGCCTCTGGGTGTATGTGCTTTAATGTGTGTGCACAGTGGTCAGCACAATAAAATATATAATGGATCTAACTCAAACTGTGAACTATATCCCTCCTCCACACCCTTTCGAACACTGTATGGTGTAATTCTGAGGAAACGGAGGTTCATGAGGGTTGAAAGTAATTGAAAACCTTGGCAAGTCAAAGCTTTTCATATTTCATATCCTTTCATTTGATTTTGCAGCTTGTTAGCACATTAGCTCCTCTGTGGATTTCAGAATGATGTGCCTAATTGGTAAGCACATTGAGTCCGTTGGGTATTTAAGTATTGTTTTCTTCATTTAAAACCACATTAGCTCCTTCGTGTATTTAAACAGTGCTCTAAATTGAGTCGTGTGTGTATTTACTCAACCTTATTTCCACTTTTCTGTAGCGCTGTACAGTTTACATTGCCTACAGCATGCATTAGGTAGTGGTCAGCATAATAACATGGAAAAAGGATTTCACTTCCCACCTAATTTCCAGTCACAGTGATTATAATGGAGTCATGACGTGTCAGCCATGGTCTGCTCTTGGTGAGACCTTGGTGAGTTCCTGTTCTCTGACAGTCATAATTGCACATTGGTTTTAGAGTTCCTCACATCAGTAGAGGAGTCAGTCGATGCACGCTTGGCACCGATTTCTCTCCTTCCGCAATGATATGTGATAGTCCGGTGCTATCATGTAGCTTACAGGCGGGGAAGTCCTGCCTTTTTTCATCCTTCTGAAAAGAGAAAGAGCAAAAATTCAAATCTCTGATTGTTTGATGTAGCGGCTGAACTCTCCTGATACCTTCTCTTGGGGTTTTACGGCTGGCCTGACCACTTGGAGTGTTGTTCAAAAGCCCACTTAAGCTTCTGACACCAGAGGAAATATTTTACAGAAAGATGTTATAGGGTAAAGTTTCCCCTCAACCTACCCTGAGGATTCGTCGACTAGACTGCGGGTTTATTATGGCACTGTAATGCGCGTACATGTGTGTTAAGAGTGAGAGAGTATCTACTCATTTGGACAGCATATCTGCACATGTGTGTGTAAGTGTGTGCGTCTGTTTCAGCAGATTTCTAAAGACAGTGCCGTATCATATTCACACTCTACTGCAAGCTTATTAAGGCTGGAGTAGTTTTGGCGCTGATGTAGTATTCCCTGACCACTCACTGTCTGATTGCTTTCCAGCCGTTTGGCCCCTCTCCCATTCGTTCACCCGCAGGCTAGAGCTGCTCGGTGGGAGTCCGCCTCGACTGACTGCCCAAGCTTTTCAGGAAGCATTCACTCCAGGCCCTTTACCTAAGCCTATTTTTTTTCTAATCAAAAACATTCAGCTGGTGTTTAATGATAATTCTCACACACCATTTGTTCCAGACATTAGGCGTTTGTGGGCTAGAGTGTATTGCTTTCATACGGCATGTCGAACAGCAGTAGCTTCCTGCTTTCTGTACGTGATTACCAAGTACTGATGAATGTACTTTTTGCATACAACCATCAAGAAAGCACTAGGTGGATTTTTTTGCCAATTTGTGCTTTGCTTAGTTTGATCACATTGTAAACACCATCATCTTTTCAATAAGTAACATGACTAATGGAAGCTAGGGGTTTTATTAGCTTTTATATCACAGAGCAGTCATTTGGTGCCAGAGGTATAAAATGTACTCCTGTCTCTTTGACTTGGTTTATTGTTTGCCAAACCATAAGATTTGGGGGGTTTGCTAATCAAGACACTGGGATTGGAGTGCTGCTAATCCAGACATCAGCTTTGCTGTATCTCTAATCAACTCATTGATTTTGAAGTGTTTCTAATCAAGCCACCAATTTTGGTTCTGATAATGAAGGTTTTGAGGTTTTTTTTAATTGAGCCCTTGATTGTAGGGCATTGCTAATCCAGCCACTGTCTTAAGCTTAACGATTACTTTAACCAGTGTTTTATCTTCTACGCTACAGAACAGTCAATATGACCAATGTGTAAATAGTACTCTTAAGTTTGTTTGTTTTTTTACCCAATTATAGGAATTTTCTCCTGACTTTCTGTATCATATCATGGACTTGTCTCACCCATTAGCCAAGTCCTTAATCCAAATGTAGTATCCAAGAACTGTCAAGCCATTTGTTTTGACGTGTTGTTAATCGAGCCATTGGCTTTGGATGGTTTTATCAGTCGTAAGGTTAACATTGACCAGTGATTCATGTTATATACCACAGAGCAATTGTTGGTGACTGAGGTGTAAAAAGCACTCAGTGTGTTTGTTTTTTTAGCCAATTATAATCAGGCTTTCCTGTCCGCCTGTCTCATGTCCTCGACTTGTATCAGGATTTGCCAAGGCATAATCCAAATTATGTATTCAAGACAAAAATTGCTAACAAATGTCTGCAGCATTGAAGCAGAAAGGTTTAGTGCCAGTATTCCAGAGTATTCATGATGAATTAACACAGAGCATGGGCTATTCCCTTTGAATTCATGCACCATGGCTTTGATTCATGGTTGTGCTGTTATGTGTTGAGTCAGGTTGCCAGCTTTGTGGTTACCCTTTATTTTGACTCTAAGGAAAAAGCGACTCGACCCCACTGGTATGAGGGAAATGGATCAGATTTTGCTTATTAACTGCTGTGAGTTACCATGTTATCTTGTGTTATGTAACATTATCTTCTTCAATCCAATTGTTTTTGGGTTCTGACAATTGGCTTGAGTGAACACAAATGACATCCAACTCACAACAAACAAAGGAACTAAAAAAGGCCAGTATTCTTCAGGATTCTTCATATTCAGTCTTAGCCAAACCTTAGCAAAACAGTCAAGATGTAGATGACAAGACAAAACTGATCTTCGTGAGATTAATTGCTGCCTCTGGACCTCGTTTTTGAGAAAGCGTCCATCCGGCGCTAATGAAAAATGAACCGACGCCTTGTATTGTTCCAGAACAAGCCTGTAGTGATTGATATGGAGATCAGCTTGGGGTTGGAGCATTTCTCAAAGAACTTTTTTCCTTGCCAGACATGAGACATTCAACTCATTTTTCTCCTTATAAAACACTGGTTAAGCGGCCTAAGAGAAAGCTGAAGGCCTCACGCAGTTACATAATCTGACCTCCCAGGTCTGTTAAGTGAGCAGCGAGTCAGTCCACAGCACCCACGTTCCAGCCTGAAGCTTTCCAGATGCATGTACGCAGTTGTACACTCTGTACATCTGAGGAGCCAATAAGAATGAGAGAATCACCTTTTATCCAGTTTATGGGGCACAGGTCTCCGGTTCGTCCAGTCCCAAACCTTGTTTGAATAAAATAATGGTGCAACGTGATGAAAAGTGAATGACAACAGCGGCGCAGCATTCAAAAATGTTTGGCTAATCTGGAAACAGTAACAACAAACTGGATTTTATATTCACATAGGGAATCATATTGATGTGAGGGTTGGGGCAAAGAGTGTTACTGGTGTTGATTTAGGACAGCACTCAATAACACAAGAGGCACCTCTCCAATAATTGAAAGCCCTGCTTAAGAAACAGTCATGTTGGTCAATCAGCATGGACCAGCTTGCCTAGCTTGGTCAGGACCAAAGTGGCAAGCCACCTTTATCTAACTAGCCATCCAATTTGACAATCAGCTTGATCAAATTTGTCATACTGTTAGGACAGCTAGTCCATCAACCAGCTTTTCAACCACCTTGACCATCAAAGACCTGCTTAGACCTTCCAAAAGCAGGTCTTGACCTGGATTTGTCAGCCGGAAACTTATGTTAAATCATGACATTAAATCAGCTGCTTACCTGCACCACTTCACTTTATCCACACAAGCCTACAGTGAAACTATGAATGATTCCTCAAATCTTTTCCATTTGTGTACATGTACATGTGCATTTGTGTAATATGTAATATTGTTTTCTGCATAATTGCTTTCCTTTCTAGATATTGATGAGTGTGAGGATGAGACCATCTGTGGCAAGCATGGCTACTGTGAGAACACAGATGGGTCTTACCGCTGTCAGTGTGACAGAGGATACACCAACCCCCCTGAAGGCCAAGGCTGCATTGGTATGGAGAAAAGCAGTATATTCCTTATCTAAATGTGCACACACTCACCAACCACTTTATTATAAACCTCTTCAGCGTAGTTTGTGCTATTTATGCTCTAGACCCTAATGAATGGCACTGACGCTACCATACCACTACCATGTCAGTATTACTGGTATCCTGAGAATGGTCCACCATTCTTCGCCTGTATCATGTACTTGACCTGGCTCCCAATCTCAATGGCAGGAAGAATTAAGCCATTGGTTTTGGTCAAAGGTGGTCCCATGGTCAGAAACTGACCAATAGTCAATGAGGTAAGAGAGAGTTTGTGAAAAAAATAAAGGTTCAGAAGTTCCTCCACAGTTTCATACTCTCTCAAGGATCTTATACTTTTAACAGTGAAGGCTATAGACTGACATGGTACATCTGTATAGTGTACCTATAAGACAGGTGGAGCTTAGAAATTGGGTAAAAGGCAGAGGTTTCATGTGTGACAAACCATCCATACATTTTTCTAGATAAATGACTTGATATTTATGTGTGTCTGTGTGTGTGTGTGTGTGTGTGTACAGATGTAAATGAGTGTGAGACGAGTAGTGACCTGTGTGGTGAGGCACTCTGTGAGAATGCAGAGGGAAGCTTCCTTTGCATCTGCCCCAATGAGAATGAGGAATTCGACCCTGTTACTAGCCAGTGCAGCCCCCGCCATGCTGAGTTACCAGGTAAGAAAACTCACCAATAGACCTACAGTCATGGCAAAAAATTAGGACACCCCATGAAAATCATTGTCTTTTTTAACATATGTAAACATCTGGACATTTCATCTCCATTTGAACAATATTGTATGACGGGGGTAACATGACTAAACACATACAACTAAAAAGTTGCAACACCCCACATTTATTACTACTTAAAATGTGTGAAACTAGTGGCACGCTACCACTTTTCCGTGTCCAATACTCATACTGCAGCCTTAAGTATCTGCCGATACAAATATCAATCTGATACCCCTCTTTTAACCCTTAGACCCCCAGGACAATTTTTTTTTTACTTTTTGATAGTTTGACATAACTTCATTCATCTAAAGATTTTCAAGACAGATTTTCAGAAGATTCTAGGCTATTATATATGTCCGAATCTGAAATGGAAATATTAATAGAATGGAGATATTTGTACGAATATGACCCTGTTTTGGTTATAAACTTACTACATGCCTGCAGTTGGAGTTGCTGCTTGTAAAGACTATTAAAACTATGGTTAGATAGGGTAGCTATTGCTGTGTGTCTGGCTGTAAGTTACACTAATTGTTGTTGAGTTATTAAGCCTAGAATATTGGCATGTAGGCTTGGACCAAGCATTTACATGATAGTTTAGGGCAAATGTTTTTTGTTTGCATAGTTCAGTTCAATGGATTTTATTACTTCTTTTTATCCAATTCAGTGAGTTTGGCCAATATTGGATCAATACCCATACTGAGTATCGCATCGACGCACCTCAAAAAAGTAGCATAAGGCGCACTGAATCAGCTGAAGATGATTAGAACCTGGTTAGGATGAATTTTAGAGTTTAAAGAATTTAAAGAGTTTTGGAGTTGGGTTTGCTTTTTGAGTGTTATCACCATGGCCAGATCCAAATAGCACTTTCAGGCCTTCAGAAAGAAGGTTGTAGATACATTTACATTTACATTTATGGCATTTAGCAAATGCTCTTATCCAGAGCGACTTACAAATGTGCTTTGCTATTTACCCAAGAAAAAAGTTAGAATAGACTAATAGTTCAAAGATACATTTAAGCTTTAGACATTACTAATCACAAGTCAATAAGGTGACCATAGTACTCTGCTATACAGATCTAGAGTCTAGGAAGATCAAAACAGTTAGAAATCAGTCATTTAATAGAGTGTCCTAGTTTCTCATGTGACTGTACATATATGTACATAACCTTGTTAGTACCATGTATAACTTAAGTGGCCTAAATGGCTCTACTTGTGCACCAGATGAATGGACACACTTTGTAATGAATGGATTCCCTGTGTTTCCGAAACTCTAATTGTGCAAAAAAGCATCCAGGCTATCTTTTACACTGACTTAATATTCCAGCTTACGAATGTAAGTGACAAACAGCCCGCTAAAGCCAAGTTTCAGTCAGGTTAATTCTGTTTCAAGACAAACAGGGATTTGGTATAGCAGTTGGCAGCGCATGTGTGGAAACATTTTTGCAACCTTGAACACAAACGGATCACTGACATGCACTGTGACTTGGAAGAATTATAGTAACCTTAGCTCAAGATATAAAGTTGGCCTGTCCTTGTGGTGTCACTTTTTCGTATTTCCAAATATAAGTATATTTGCATGATAGCTTTAAAAAACCAAGCTATGCTGTAAGTCCCTTGTACATTCTGGTATGTCAACCTTTGTGCCATGAGTAAATCAACATTATTGGAGAAATATGGATTGCTGACCCTACTTGAGATTTTCACTAACTCTTTTGTTTAGATATGAATGGCAAGAGTCCATGGAACAATAATCAGGTTGTGTCAGGCTGTGCTGGAAATATGCGATAAACATTACAGCATTGTGTGATCAATGATTCCACCTTGCTGTGACTAAGCTGGTCTCCTGAAGCCTACAGGAGAGCTTCAGGTTTACGTTTCAGCTGTAGATTTTGGTCTGAGACCTGGATTAGTGACGGTTCAGCCTGGTTCAGCACTCCAATTGTGAAATGTAGTCAATTATTGGACTTACTGTTAAAATTGGACAAAAATATGGACAAAAGCCAGGCTTTAAGACTGACACTGCTGCTATGCCACAGTTGCAAGAAAAAGGATATGAAATCTTTGCAATTACCGGAATTCTGCTTTGATTATTAGTGTTTTGACCGTTATCCAAGTCTCACAATTATAGACTAACACAATCTAACTAAACTAAGAACAGCAGTGGTTTCCTCCGTGGTATCTTTCCATGAAAAGTTTGTCTTAAGTGTTTGGGTTCTTTCTCACCTCTTTCAGAATTGCCGGTTGTGCTTTTGGAGTGATCTGAACAGAATGCCGTCTTCTGAAAGTTGCATGGTTTGGGGCATTATTTATGCTAACCAGTATTTCCTTAGAGGAATAGATTTGTCAGAAACCAGGCATTTGTGTGCATGTATTTAATTGGTCAAATCACCTAGGAAGCCCACACTTCCCATCTCATCTCTTTAACTGAAAGGCCTTTTTGCCTATTAGCTCAAGGCAAAATCATCAACAGTGGATGGTTGCTCAGTGTGCTCAATGAAAGATCTGACCAGTAAAATCTTTTGTTTGCATGTTTTAGTTCAGTAAGATTGTTTTTATGTATAACTGCAACGTAGATGATCAGACACATTGTATTTTTAATTAGTGCTGAAATGCAGGTCATTCCAAAGGGGTTTTCTTACTTTTTCTTGCAACTGTAGCCATATGAAGTACCTTTCTTTATTTGTATAGAAAATAAAATGTCATACATGGTCTGCAACCACATAAGCAAATAAATGTGTAACTATTTAATGTGTTTTGGATAAAATGTGATGTCAGGATGTGATGTTAGGCTTCCATGGGCTTGTAAGTCTGAAAATATTTAAACTATATTTAATTATATATATCAACCATATCTTACCTAATCGACTGTGTTTACAGTGAAAGGAGAAAAGGTGCACAAATGAATGTCCCAAACTGTTCCTTTAATGAAGAAAAAACATGTCCATGTGTTTCTGGTGTTCTGATTGTATTTTATGTGTTTCATGTGGGAATCATATCAGAGTCACAAGGGCCTGACCTCCCAGCTCCTCCCTCATCTGCCTCTGATGAGGAACAGAGGAAGGAGTGCTACTACAACCTGAACGATGCGAACCTGTGTGAAAACGTGCTCTCTCGCAACGTGACAAAGCAGGAGTGCTGCTGCACTGTGGGGGCAGGCTGGGGGGACAACTGTGAAATCCACCCCTGCCCATTGAAAGGACAAGGTACAGTAAATATGGTTGAATCTGTTTATTTGATTGATTGATTGTTTGTTTGTTGTTGTTGTTGTTGTTTTTCAAAATAGCTATAATACATCAAAATATCTTAGCTCCTTAAATGAAATGAAAACGTGGGGGTATGAAAGTGTCTATTAGTCCAAAAAAGTGATAGTTATATACTATTAAGATATTGCCTCATAATATTTAACAGATGTGAGATGTGTGATCATTCACAGAAATAATTTGTCGTGCATTATTAACTTTTCTGTTTATCCATCTATTAAATATATACAGTCTTCAGATTAAAATCTTATTCTATATAATGTGTTTCTATGTAATATATAATGTATGTAATATTTGTATATCATCTTGATTGTGTGTGTTTATCTGTCCTTAGCGGAGTATGATTGGCTCTGTCCACATGGTTCTGGCATTCTCCCAGTCATCTCCTCAGCGGAAGGGTTTAGTCATCTCCAGCTCAGAGGTACTTCTGCATCTACAGCCTTTTGGTTTAGATTAATCCAAAGCCCTGCTCTTACAGGTGGGACTAACAACCAAAGTTACTGCACTAGTTAGATCATTTAATATATATATATGACTTTGATAGTCACTGGCACTGCTGGTGGCTCGACGATTAGAGCAATATATATTATATTTTATTATATTTTATTATTTTATTTATTCAATATTGCTCTTTGGGTGTAACTGGAACCTTGAGATCACAATTTCGTTCCACCCTATGTACCATATGTGATATGTGACATATGTGACAATAAAGTCTCTTGAGTCCTGTATCCACTGGGCTATTGATGACAGGGTTGTGGGTTCGATACCCAGAGTTGAAAAGCTCTGGGTGCTGCAGCACTGCACCTATGGCTGCACAGCACTTTGGACGTGTGTATGCACTGTCCACGGTGTGTGTGTGCCTACTAGTGTGTATGTGTGTCTTAACTGCATAGCTGGGTTAAAGGCAGAGGCCAAACTCCAATTGTGCCAACACGAACGGTTCTCTTTATAAAAATAAAAAAAAGAAAAGAGCTGTTAGAGTTAATATCCCATCATATCTGAGATGTTAGGCTAAGGACATTATCCTCCATAGTTTGGGGAGATACTTTTCACTGGATAAAGTGTAATGTTCTGAATGTCAGTCTCACTATTTGTTTTGTAAGAATTTGGATGGATTTTCTGTTGATTTTCAAGGCATAACAAGTTTTCCATTGTTTGTCAGCTTGTAAGCACAATGTACTGTTTTTGCTCACAGACGCAGATGAATGCGAGATGTTTGGCCCAGAAATTTGTAAAAATGGTCTTTGCGCAAACTTCTATGCAACTTTCTCCTGCTTCTGTCGCAACGGCTATCACTACGACAAAGTCCGCATGGAGTGTGTTGGTAAGAAGCGATCATTTATTTACAGGAATTACAAACCGGATTCCAAAAAAGTTGGGACACTAAACAAATTGTGAATGCAATGATGTGGAGATGGCAAATGTCAATATTTTATTCGTAACATAGATGACAGATCAAAAGTTTAATCTGAGTAAATTTTAAAGGAGAAATATGTTGATTCAAAATTTCATGGCGTCAACAAATCCCAAAAAAGTTGGGACAAGGCAATTTTTACCACTGTGTGGCATCCCCCCTTCTTCTTACAACACTCAACAGACATCTGGGTACAGAGGAGACCAGTTTCTCAAGTTTAGAAATAGGAATGCTCTCCCATTCATGTCTAATACAGGCCTCTAACTGTTCAATCGTCTTGGGCCTTCTTTGTCGCACCTTCCTCTTTATGATGCGCCAAATGTTCTCTATAGGTGAAAGATCTGGACTGCAGGCTGGCCATTTCAGTACCCGGATTCTTCTCCTACGTAGCCATGATGTTGTGATTGCTGCAGAATGTGGTCTGGCATTATCTTGTTGAAAAATGCAGGGTCTTCCCTGAAAGAGATGACGTCTAGATGGGAGCATATGTTGTTCTAGAACCTGAACATAGTTCTCTGCATTAATGGTGCCTTTCCAGACATGCAAGCTGCCCATGCCACAAGCACTCATGCAACCCCATACCATCAGTGATGCAGGCTTCTGAACGGGTTGATAACAACTTGGGTTATCCTTGTCCTCTCTGGTCCGGATGACATGGCATCCCAGTGTTCCATAAAGAACTTCAAATCGTGACTCATCTGACCACAGAACAGTCAGAAAAGACCCCTGGCCCAGGGCAAACGTCTGAGCTTGTGGAGCTTGCTTAGAAATGGCTTCCTCTTTGCACTGTAGAGTTTCAGCTGGCAACGGCGGATGGCATGGTGGATTGTGTTCACTGACGATTTCTGGAAGTATTCCTGAGCCCATTCTGTTATTTCCTTGACAGTGGCATTCCTGTTTGAGGTGCAGTGACGTTTAAGGGCCCGGAGATCACGAGCATCCAGTAGAGTTTTATGGCCTTGACCCTTACACACAGCGATTGTTCCAGATTCTCTGAATCTTCTGATGATGTTAAGCACGGTTGATGATGATAACTTGAAGGTCTTTGCTATTTCACGCTGGGTAACACCATTCTGGTATTGCTGCACTATCTTTCTGCGCAACAATGGTGGAATTGGTGATCCTCTTACCATCTTGGCTTCAGAGAGACACTGACACTCTGAGAAGCTCTTTTTATACCCAATCATGTTGTCAATTGACCTAATTAGTGTTAATTGGTCTTCCAGCTGTTCGTTATATGCTCAATTTCCTTTTTCCAGCCACTTATTGCTGCTTGTCCCAACTTTTTTGGGATTTGTTGACGCCATGAAATTTTGAATCAACATATTTCTCCTTTAAAATGTTACATTTACTCAGATTAAACTTTTGATCTGTCATCTATGTTCTATTACGAATAAAATATTGACATTTGCCATCTCCACATCATTGCATTCAGTTTTTATTCACAATTTGTTTAGTGTCCCAACTTTTTTGGAATCGGGTTTGTAGGTATTAGGTATTTATAATATTACTATTTAATTCATATATAGAATAATTTACAAATATATACATTGTACAGCACATTTTTTGTATTTACAAAAGCAGTCCAAAGTACTTTGCAGGATTTCCACAACTGTAGCCAGATGCTAGGAACAGCAGTAATAAAGACACAGTAAAAATAATGGATGATGGACAGGAAAATTTGAGAAAAACAAGCAGTAACACCTGGGCTAGAGGTGGTAGGATATAGGCACAGAAAGACATGCAGGGCTTCACAGATCAGAATAGGACTATTCATACAGAATCAGGGATTACATCAGAAGAGACAGGTGCACGTAATGAAGAACTTGGAAAAAAGTCCATGAACATGAAGAAAACACAGCGGTTAAAGTAAGGAAATATATTTTCAGCTGTGTTTTAAACTGGTAACAGAGGGGAACTGTGGAGTCAGCTATGAGGGAAGCAAGCAGTCGGGTCATTTCTGCAAGTTGTGGGATTGTCTTGTTGTATGTCTGAGCACCATCAGCTGTTGAAGCTGAAGTTTCTTTTCGAGATGTGGTCCCTAATTATAATAAAGTAATGTCTTCTGGTTAAGGTCATTGCAGGAGAGGTCCACAGGGAAGCTAAACCAGACTTCAAGACAGTTGAAGTGTGTAGGGTGACTAGTTTTACCAGATCTAATCAGGAAGTTATGGGGATGGTATTTTATTTAGTGTAGTGTATCTTCCATATATTTATTTATCTTAATACACAACACTCTAAAAAAACAAAGGTGCTTCAAAGGGTTTGATGCCATAGAAGAACCACAGTTGGTTCTGAGAGTGAAAAACCTTAATTTATAAAGAAACTTTACAGCAAGACATCATTGTGACCCCACTAGTGGTTCTTCTATTGCTTCTATCACTTAAAGAGTTATCTTTAATGTTAAGGGTCTACACCCATGAGCAAAAACACTATGAACAAGTAAGCATTTTTTTCTCATAGCAGCAGTGCATGTAAAAGTATGGGATATATTACAAGTAACAGTGTACATTTATATGCAAAAGTTTGGGTGCCCCGGACAAATTATACATTTTGTAGATTTTCTAATGGATAATAATAAATCCTTAAATCCGCTAGCACCCAATTTAAATGTAAACTTTATTTGCACAGTTTCTTCTAAGCATTAATGTGAAGTTTTTTACACTATATGCCTCAACGCAAAGTGCACTGTAAAGGCAGACTGCATGGCTAAGTGCTTAATTTTTTATAGCCTACCTGTGGCAATCAGACTAAATGATGCCTTGAAAATGATGAATGAATTCAGTGACTACGACGTGTGTCCCTATACTTTTGTCCATATAGTGTAGAAAACAGAACATCACATGCCACATTTAATTTTTGCTTTTTCACTATATTTCAATATTTTTCAATGTTTAAGATCTTTGTAGAGGAGTTGAACATATTTACACTATAATTTGACCTGGGGTTCCCAAACTGCTGCACAAAACTGTGGACGTATTTGGTGTGGACAGTATTGTGAGCATGTTTTCTCTGACTGTGTCTCAGATTATGATGAATGTAAGGATGAGAATCAGTGTGAACACGGAACGTGTGTGAACACGGAGGGCTCCTTCAACTGCTTCTGTAGTCCACCTCTTGTCCTGGACAGCACACAGCGCCGCTGCATCACCATCAACAGCACAGAGGGTGAGACGTCAACTGACCTCGTCTCCTGCTGTTCCCAGAAAAAGAGCATTTTCATTTCCTCTGCTCTGTTCTATATTTACCTATTCATCGTTGACTTTCTGTGTCTGTGTTTCTGCCTGAAGGTGCTCATGGGGTTATAGATGTTCACACAGACATCTGCTGGCAGCAGCTGAAACACGATGGCATTTGTTCTGATCCTAAGGTGGACTCTTGGACCACCTACACTGAGTGCTGCTGCCTGTATGGTGTTGCCTGGGGTTCGCAGTGTGCCTTCTGCCCCGATAGATCATCCAGTGAGTAACACAAAGTCTGTCCTCCAAAAAAAAAACTGTAGTGAGCAGCATTTTCTTTAGCTAAAATGGATATTGTAAGGATATTAAAAATGAATATTGACCCCAAACATGGATATTAACCATTGCAAGAATGTGCATGTTTCTTTAATCTACTCATTACTGAGAGTTAAATGTCATGATTTCTCAGTCATGTTCTTGCATTCATTTGATATGTAAATAAAGCCATTTAACAAAGCTGAAAGTTCAGTAGCTAAAAGCTTAATAACACTCCTATAGGCAAGTATCACAGCTTTCTGTAGCAACACGATGGGCTGATTTAAGAGCAGTGGCTATATAAGGCCCAAGCAAATCCCATAGTGACAACCGAATGCTGAAATGTTACATACAGTAACTATAATGTAATAGCTATGATATGAACTGCAACTAACATTTTTGGCATGTGTCTCCACGCAGGTCACTTTGCCGTGTTGTGCAACCTGCCTCAGAGAGGCACAGACAGTCTGCGAGAAAGACCAGGCTTTGAGTATGGACCAGATGTCACCCCTGATGGACCTTATGGACCAATTTACTGGGATAACTACGGCCCTGTGGGAGGCGACACCTATTATAGCCCTGAAGGTCATTTGAATGGCGACGTCTTCCCTGATCCATCAAATGGATACAGCTCTAGAGAGATCGAACGAGTACCTTTGCACAGACCCAGACAGAACCAGCCACCTCGTCGACTGGATCCCTACAGGGGTAATGTTGTTCCGCCATATGAACACATTTGTGCTCATTGTGGGAGATTATCTGAATAGCAGTTTTTAAGAATCTGTTGCTACTGATGTATTTAGTCTGTGATTACATGCATCATGAAAATGTCTTTAAACATTATGATAAAGTATTTTTAACAAATCGCCCAGCCCTATTTATATACAGCTCTGGAGAAAGAGACCACCCTACATTATCATTTTCTCTGGTTTTATTATGTGTGTTTAGCGAAATTAACATTTGTGTTGTATTTAATAAACCAACATCATTTCCCCTAAATTCCAAATACAAATATTGCTATTTAGAGAATTAATTAGCAGAAATAACTGCTCAAAAACAACTGCCCAAATAATGCAAAGAAATGATTATAATAATTATAATGCAAATAAGTTATTATTCAAATTGAAACAACACAGTACTAATATTTGAACTTTGAGAGCATTCAAAACTGCCAATCACAGTTTCAGTTTCTTGGCAGGCTCTCCACTAGTATTTCACATTGATATTAGAACACACAAAGAGCTGCAATATACACAAGGAGAAAATGTGTGATGATGACCCAAATAGCTGATCTGATACTAAGTAAAATGAATGTTATGGTAATGAATACCATTAAGTCAGCCTAGATAATCTGGTGCCTCTGATTGAATAAGAAATGTATTATTTAATCCTAATAAAAAGTATTTCTGTTTATCTGTATAAGGATTTAAAAAATGTGAACAATGAAAGCGTGATTCCATAGTGGATGTTTTTCTGTAGGTCGTAATGAAGGCTTTGAAGGTTTACAAGCAGAAGAGTGTGGCATCTTAAATGGGTGTGAAAATGGCCGCTGTGTTCGCGTGAGAGAAGGCTACACCTGTGACTGCTTTGATGGCTATGAACTTGACCTAAGCAAGATGGCATGCATTGGTAAGACTCTGTTCTCCTGTATATATATATATATATATATATATATATATATATATATATATATATATATATATATATATATATAGCAATTTTCTGATATGCAGCAAAATATATGTTTTAAAACCATGACATATATCACAATAATTGGAATTCTCTTATCTCCAGCATATTTGTCACATACGAAAATCTCTTGGATCACTTTTAGTAGGTACTGACTACTGCATACCAGGAACACCCCCACAAGACCTACCTGATGTTTTGGAGATGTTCTGACCCAGTCGTCTATCTATCCCCTTTTGGTTTTTGTCAGAGTGGCTCAGATTCTTATGCTTGACCATTTTTTCCTGCTTTAACACATCATCACCTTCAAGAACTGACTGTTCATTGGCTGCTTTATTTGTATTATTTATTTACTGTGGATTACATATACAGTATGTTCTAGAATTGGTGCTGTATTAACTTGTGTTTACTATGTAACATATATCTATACACTCAACCATTTATGGGGCATATATTGCCATATTTGCTATTAATTCATTTTATTCTCTATATCCCCAAAACAGCCAATAGGGACCATCCTTTCCGACTTGTGTCCAAAAACGTTCCTTATGGTAGAAAATCAATGACTTCCAAATTCCATGCTGTTTCAGAATGATGTGATTGAGGCGAGGTTTGGATGTGTTTCAGTGCACTCGCACTCCATCAGAACCTTTCCCAGGAATTGTCCCTTAAATAGACAACTGCTGGATGTCCCTCAGAAATATTTCTTACCGAATGCTCAGACAATCAGAGGTGCTGACAGTAATGGCCTTGCATTAGTCCTTGTGAATCACAGCGGGAATGAATGATCAAAGGGCCTTCTGCGCTGTAACATTAAATCTAAGCCCAAAGACAGCACCAACAAGCCAGAATCCCTCAATCACAGCCACGTCATGCTGTATATAGATATTACACAATAGGACTTTCTCTGTTTGGTTGACTTGATTACTGTTACAGCATTGTCCAAGAATCTGATTACATACTGAACATGCACCACAAAATAAATAGACTCCGTGGTGAGACACTGAGACCTTCCAATGAGTTTCAGAAAGTTAGGAAAAGTACACAGTTTATATGTCGCACGGCGAAAAACAAACGAAGCGATACAGACTCTCCAAAGGAGGAGGATAATGACAACCTCTGAGTCATTGTCCGTTTTGGGCTTTTTTCCGTGTTGCTTACTTTTGACAGCAGCACAAGATGCCCACTGACTCACTGAGTAGCAGGGAAACGGGCATGTGAACAACTATGTAAGTGAATGCAGAAGACAGGGCTTCCTCAGTTCACCAGAGAAGAATGTTGCTAGAAAGAAGACCAAGGCAAGATAAGGATGCACAGTTAGAGAGAAAGTGCTTCTTCCATTACGGAAGTTCTGCCATTGCCAGGAATCTTCTTTAAAAAGCTTACTTGGAGGCAGTCCAGCTCTCTTATAATGTCTGTAAAGCGAGGCGCTCCCAGTTAACAGTGTGCGCTCTGTCTTACAGCTCTCCAAAAAAGTGTGTCCTTGTGTTTGTGTGTGGTGGTATGTAATGGTAATGGTAGTGTATATGCTGACTAATTACTTTGACTGGTACTCAAAAGCAAGGTTGCGTACGTCTAACCTTACAATGTCTAATTAAGGCGATGACATGTCTTCCTCTCGTATTAATTTATTTTAGGAATGTCCAGATTTTTTACCTCCCAATCTGATTCGAGTCTCTTAATGCTGACTGTCAGCCAATACCGATCGGATCCGATCTGATCTTTGTGTTTCTATAAAATATTCATCCCCATAACTTAAGTAAGATGTGCTAATACACGACAGTAAACAGCAGTAAAATCACTGTTCTAAAATCAGACTACATTAAAAAAAATGATTTATTTTGTTTGGAGCAACTTTTTAAACGACTGTTTTAAACTCTATAGTGTTTAATATCCCACAGTCCAGTCTGACTGACCTACCTGACCTTTCAGCTCCCAGCTCCTTTACAACTCTGCAGTCAGGTCACTTTCTGTGTGTATATTAGCATTAGCCTCCTCCTTGGTTCTGAATGCGCCGTTCAGAGCTGGTTTAGAACCAAAGAAAGGAGTGTGGTTCTCTCGCTGGTAGAACATTAGAGCAATTCCACCATTCAGTTTCTAATCAGGTGGAATTCAGGAGTGAAGACGGGATGTGAGGAACAGTATATCTTCCTAAATGGAGATGATGGAATAAAACATCTTTGTTTTTGCACAAATACGACCAAACTGGGGGGATTTAGCAGTGTGGACCAAAACGGCAGAAAACAGTCCAACATTTTCTGGAAGAGTGAAGAGTTTAAATCCTCCTCTTCTGACAGATTAATTAATACACTCTTTACCTGCTGCTCTGTGGCCGTCTGCTGTTGCTGTGGCACGTTGACAGCAAGGCTCTGAGCTAACTCTAAGATAAAGTTTTCCTCTTCCCCAAACTCTCCGTTTCACCTTAAATAATGCAGCAGTTACAATCTGCTGCTGAAATGAACTCCCTGTAACTGCAGCACTATTTAAGGTGGACTGGAGAGTTAGCATTAGAAGCCAACTCTAGCTTTTGTTTTGGCTGCTAACTGGTAATGTTGCCGCTCTTATCAGTTCAAATAAAGCTCTGTTTGAGTTTTGCTCACCGAAATAAGCTCACAGATGAACTCTGTCTAAGAAATGTAGGAGTTTGTCTGCAGCAGCTGAGGATTATGTTTACTAATGGCACCCTAAGGATCAGAAGTGGATCGAAACCTTAAAAGCCGATACCCAATCCATTAAAAATGCCTGGATTGCCCCCCAATCCCCAGTCACTGGATTGGATTGGAACATCATTAATTAATGTATTAATTATTTGTATTTATTTATACTATAACACTTTCAAAACAGTCATATGATCTCCAGGGATTAAGCTGATGTTTAAATCATAAATACAAGCAACATCTACCTGCCATTGGATCAGGCTAATGCTGTCTCTGTTTCTCTCCTTTCAGACATAAATGAATGTAAAGACATCAGCGACAGCGTAGAGCTCTGCAAGAACGGAGTGTGTTCCAACACAGAAGGCTCGTACAAGTGCACCTGCCTGCCAGGCTTCGTGGCCTCCTCCAAGCCCCACGAGTGCATCCCAGAGGACCAACCGCCAGCCCCTGGTGTGGAGGGGAAGTGACACACTTCTCTCTCGCCTCCCACCACTACCACTCGAGCGGACTGACACTAAACCTGCATCAGTGAAGCCGAGCCAGCTGAGCTCTGAACAGCACCCAGACAACTCCAGCTCTCTGGCGCTCATTCAGACTTGTATATAAAGTGTACTGATTTTCATATATGTGGTAAGATGACCTGTGAAATGACTTGTTTTTACTTTCGAAGGACTCCCAACACAAGGAAAGAGCAGTTCCACAGCGTTTGAGCGAACCATTATTACACATAGTTTAGTCCACAGTTCATACATCTATGGTCATTCGTTACTGGAGGTCATTAGGGCGTAGGCTTCTTTGAGGGGGCTTTGGACTTCTTTTTTTGTACAGATCTTGTACTATGTTTTAAATTGGTTTGTTACATATTTTAATAGTACATTCAGCACACTCAATATTTTGTTTGACCGAAAACATAGAAAATTACAAAAAAAAGAAGATTAACCTTGTAGATTTATAGATTTCTGTACAAATGTTTTGTAACACTATCGTATGTATGAAACAAAGTGGTTTACACTGTATCAGATAAAGTGTATGTATCCTGCCCTGTGGAGCAGACAATGAAATGTAATTTTATGGAATGACTGCACTTTCTAACAGATGTTACGTGGTGCCTTCAATCCAGCAAACACATAATTCACAGATGTTCATCCGCAGATATAGATAGTCATTTGCTAGACTATATAGCCTACTTTCAATTAAAACACATACATACATCTTTGCTGGCTAGACACTCAACGAATTTAGGTCTTAACCAACAGGAGACCACTTTTCTGGACAAGGTCATCTGTCCTGCTCTTGAGCAGATATGACACTTAACTATTTTTACATTAACATTTCACTCATTCCACTTGGTTGTAGCTGAGGGTTTACAGGGATGCCAAGGACTGAATATTACAGAAGACAGTTATGTAACTGCAGGGAGTGCTCAGTGAGGATCACAGCATCTCCAGGTATTCATTATAACCATGTTCAACACCACCTGAGCTCTCTTCTTTAAGAAGGGGAACCTTCTTGTATGTGTGGTGGTGCATGGTTTCAACAAGTGCCTGTAGTCACTTCAGTATCCCTGTTGTACAGCCTGTATTGATGTGCACTGTGTGATCACTAGCGCCCGTGCTCAGCACAGGCCTCGAAATGAAGTAACTCCAGGAAGCACATTTGATTTTGGCATTATGGAAAGTAGTCTTACACGTGATGAATGATGGTGGTCATAAGTAGGCTGTAGGGCCGCCCCCTGTATTGGAAACTGTGGTCTACCATGTTTTGTTCATTCCACTTGATTACCTCTGACTGTAGTTGTTTCCGGACATTAAAGTCTGTAAATGAAAATCGCCTGTGTCTTTATTTTGACCAAGTAGTAGTAAGACGAGGGACTAATGTCCCATATGTTGACAAACAGACTGTCGCTGTCACACAAAAAAAACTTGGATCTCCAAAATGACAACTTTACAGGAGAAGGAAAAAACCTTCTTAACTTTGAATTGAAGTCAATGTAAAAAGATTTTATCCCAAGCCATTTTGGAGCATTTCTGTTGGTCCATTCTTCACATAAAGAACAACTGCATGATTTAAATTATGTCACAAAGCAGAAATTGACAAAAATGGAGATACAAGGTTTTTTCGTTGCAGTGGCGATATGTTAAGACTGATAAGATTGAGATCATCCTTTATAGCCACTGTACAGCAGCATTCAGCCTCTGCATTTAACCCATCTGTGGCAGTAAACACACACTCACACAATAGGATGTATTTGTGGCTGTGAGCCAACACTCCCAGAGCAGTGGGCAGTCACTTCAACACCTGGGTAGCAATTGTGGTATAGGTGTCCTGTTCAAGGGGTGTTAGAGGTTAAAGAAGAAGAAAGCACTGTTCCTTCACTCCCAACCTCAAATTCCTGCCAATCCAGGGGATCCAGCTGATGACCTTCTGCTTCAAAGCCTGCTTCTCTTAACTGTAGGCCACAATGACCCCCAAGAAGTGTGCAACTATTAATGTTAATATCAAATAACTATAATTAATATACCAAATATAGACATTCTATTAATACAAGCCAAGTGTTAACTTGTAATAATAATAATAATAATAACAAAATATAGAATATGAGAGGTAGACATAAATAGGAAAAGTGGGAAAGAAAAAAAGTAGTAGCACCTCACTGAATCACCTTTTCCCAGCTATTAAGGGGCTTCATATTTTCAGGAGACGAGGGCCGGTATCTCCAGTTTACCCAGGATAAAAGTTGTCCCAGGCTGTATCGGAGGAGAAGGCCTGTTCTTTGTTTTAGACTCAATTCTAGGCACCTCCTGAGCTTGTGAATAGGGGCAAGCAGCAATACACGGATGCCTGAGTTAGGCCTTTGGTCGGACATGGCCCAAATGTGGTTCTCACTCTGACCCCCTGATTGATGTTTATTGCTCTGTACCTGTGTTTGGAGGGAAAGTCTGGCCCATCTGGGGTCTGCAAGAGACTAGTGTAGTCACAGGCTAGCTCTACTAATTAATATTTCATTAAGAATTGTGGACAAAATGACATCTGCATTTAGATGAACGAAATAGACATCAGTAAATCTGATGGGAAACTGTCACCAGAAGCAAACATTCAGTGAGAGAGTGCTAATGTGATATGTAAGAACAGCCAGAAGAGCAGCTGTTCTTCAGTGCATCCTGATCAGTGTGTCCACAGCTACAGCAAGAGGATATTACAGTAGATCTGCAGTGAATAAACCCCTTACTACAAAGACAAATACATACTACAAGGCAAATACGAGTTCAGTGGTGTACACTCCACATGCATTGCTCTACAGAGATGGGGAAAGGTGTGCTGAACACCAAGAGAACAGTACAGGCCTGAATGCTTGATTTAGGTTAACTTGACCTCTTAAAAGGAAGGGTCACAGCAAATGAATGAAATAATACACTACAATCTTCATAAGCTTCATCCTATGATTAAACATGCCTATCCTCAGTGAAGTGGTCTCTTCCAGGAGGACAACCACATCTACATGGCATGAGGGGTCATTACATGGTTTCGTGAGTATGGATGGCCTCCTAATGGTTTGCAGGTTGTTAGAGAGTGTTTCTGTACCCCATCAATAAAGCACCACTGGAGGGACCATGTTTTATAAGAATGGCGCTCCATCCCTCCAGTACTGTCCGGCCTTCACAATGATCTTGCCATCTCCTTTGAGAACTCACTGGTCACTCCTTCTAGTCAAGTCAAGTCTAGTCAGATTTATTTGTATAGCGCTTTTTACAACTGTTGTCGTCACAAAGCAGCTTTACATAAATAGTGATTAATAAAAGACAGAGACAAAAAAGAAATAACGTCATGAAGGACATGAAGGATCAAAGACCCCCAGTGAGCAGCCAACGGTGATGGTGGCAAGGAAAAACTCCCTCAGAGCTGGAGGAAGAAACCTTGGGAGAAACCAAGACTCACAAGGGGGACCCATCCTCCTCTGGTCTGAACTATTTAAACATTATTGATAAAAATTACCAAACCAGATACAACAGATTAATAGTTAATAGTGGTGATATTAATAGAGGCAGATAGTCCACAGATAAGAATCCCTTTAGGTTTTGACATGGTCATTAAACAGGTAGTGGTGGTAGGAGGGTGTGCCGCTGGTCTGGTATCCATTTCTACAGAAGCAAAAAAATGAGGTATTTTCTGAGTAAACAGTTTTGTGAGTCGCTCTGGAGAAGAGCATCTGCTAAATGCCTTAAATGTAAATGTACTGTTCCAGACTGAAGAAAAATAGAAATTACTATAAGAATTTGGGGGTTATTGTGCGTGTGATGGTATATATATATATATATATATATATATATATATACACACACACACAGAATGACAGTGAATGTGAATGACAGGCAGTGAAATGCAATGATTGCACAGAGCAGCATGTGTTTGAACAATTGTAACAGTATATGCAATAACTACAGATATAAATAGATAAATGTACAGAACTACAAATATTAATAAAACTGTACAGGTATAAAATTACAAAACACTTTAAGCGCATGGCTGTATTTAAAGGAAATGGGGATATCATAGTTCAAATCTCAATATTTCAAGACTCCTTAATCCTTAATCAATGCATTTTATAGTTGGATTTGATCTGATGATTAATGAATATCAGCAGATCACAGCCTACATACAACCATTTGTATATAAAATTATAGCTAGATGAACAATTATGACCAGGTTGTCACTGACAGCAATAATAATAATAATAATAATAATAATAATAATAATAATAATAATAATAATCAACGTATATTCTTGCATAACTAACTCCAAAAAGTAAAAAACCTCAACCTCATGCTGATCCCAAGTGTTAGTGCACCACCATGCGGGACAACCTCCCTGTGAATCACAAGCCCAGGCAGTTTCACAGCTTCTCCATAAGCAGCCCTTTTCTGCCCAGCGTCCGTCAGAATAGCGATAGTTTCGAGGTTTAGGGTCAGAAAACCTCATTAAAGAAACCCACAGCGTTTTAACCCGCTACTTCACACCGTTCCTGTACATTTTAGTCTTTCAGTCTTCGCTGAAAAGACGTGATTCTCGCCGGCTCCTCTATGTAGTCGTGGCCGAGTGGTTAAGGCGATGGACTAGAAATCCATTGGGGTCTCCCCGCGCAGGTTCGAATCCTGCCGACTACGGGCTAGCTTTTACCTCGGCACTTCCCCCCGAAATTCAGTCTAGTTTTATATCTTTACGATGAACCATTACGACAAACAAGCCTCTGAACCACATTAACAACGTATTAGGCCGGGAAATCGGATAACTTAGCTAGCTCGTTCGTTAGCAAAGCAAGACTACAGTTGGCTAAAAGTAATGCTAGCAGCAAACTAGCTAAGCTAAGCTAAGCTAAGCTAAGCTACGCTAAGATAAGCTAGCTAGCTCGCTGGCTAAAAGTAATGCTAGCAGCAAACTAGCTAAGCTAAGCTACGCTACGCTAAGATAAGCTAGCTAGCTCGCTGGCTAAAGGTAATGCTAGCAGCAAACTAGCTAAGCTAAGCTACGCTACGCTAAGACAAGCTAGCTAGCTCGCTGGCTAAAAGTAATGCTAGCAGCAAACTAGCTAAGCTAAGCTAAGCTAAGCTAAGCTAAGCTAAGCTAAGCTAACTAAGGAAGCCGCCTGGTCTTATGACTCGGGGCTGATTAGTTAGCGCTGGCTGCGTGGCTGGCTGCTTTTTACACACACACGAATTATACCCAGCGAAATGACAACAAGGCTTCTTTAACCACTTTAAAACATGCCAGATGGACTTATTACGAGCAGGTAACTCTCTTTAAATAAGTTCATGGACGCGTCTGGTAGTTTTTACATTGCTTGTTTGGGAAACTAGGGCTGAGACAGTCAGTTAAGCACCCACAGCCTTAACCAGAGAGGGAGGCTGTAGCTTTAGAGAGCCCAGTTTGGGATAAATGCCTCTCTGCACTTGTTTATGTTATGTAGTGACACTGTCAGATATTGACAGTGATATTAAATAGATATTAAACAGGGCTAGCTATGTTTATAATAGACAATCCTAACCTTTAAGAATACAGATAACATGTATGGTGTCAAAAGTGGGGTAGAAGAAAGGCTTAGCTATATTTTCTTTTGGTTTCCCACTTCATAGTTTCATTTCTTTGCTATCTTGTGTCATCCAGCTTTGAGGTCAGAGTCCTGCCCTTAGATCTGACCGCATTGTCAGGCACCACAGAACTGAATAGTCTGCCCGACAGACACACAGACAAACCTTTTTGCTTCTTCTCTTTTGATTAATACACAGGCCTCTGCAAAATGAGGCCACTGGTATCGACCTACAAGTGCCACAGTACCAGGAGATCCGAGGACCCATGATGACGGGCCATGTGGAGTACCAGATAGTTGTGGTCACCCGCCTCGCTGCCTTTAAGTCTTCTAAACACAAGCCGGGAGATGTTGTACAGTTGGTGGTAGGTCATCTCAAAGCCCTGGACACAAACACTAACACGTACTGAACAGGTGGTTTTTCTCATCTTCACATTTACATTTATGGCATTTAGCTGACGTTCTTATCCAGAGCGACTTACAAGGTTACTCGTATTACAGAGGGTCAGTGTAGTGTTAGGAGTCTTGCCCAAGGACTCTTATTGGTGTAGCGCAGCACAGTCACCCAGACCGGGAATCAAACCCCAGTCTCCCACATGGTGAGACTCACTGGCAGGTAGTGGTGTTATCTGTTGCGCCACACCAACCACATGGTGGGGTCTTCATCATGCTGGATGAACCAATAGTCTTTTTGTTTTTTGGGGCATTCAGGTTACTTTCTGCTGCTTGTTGGTTCATTCTGCTGACTCTAAAGTCAGAAACCAAACATTGGAGCAAAGGCTGTAAGCCAGGACACACACTGACAGTTCTCTTATGTGTGTTATATGTCACAGAAATGTAAGACATGACTCGGAAAGAGTTCAAACGAGTTAAATGATATTTACATACATCAATTCACAGTTCATCTATAAAGTTTTAGGACATCTGCTCATTCATTGTTTCTTCTAAAATCAAGGGTTTAAATTAAATAGATTATGTTGGAGTAACTGCTTCCTGCTGTCGCGGGAAGGCTTTCTATTAGATTTTGGAGCATTGCTGTGAGGATTTGATTGCATTTAGAAACAAGAGTGTTACTGAAGTCAGGATGTTGGAGGCTCACCACCCCACCTAATCCATAACATCCATAACCCCAAAGCATCCCAAAAGTATTGAATGAAGCACCACCATCATTCCAAAGACCACAGTTCTTCCACTGCTCCACAGCTCGAGGCTGGGGGTGGGGGCTTTACACCCCTCTAACTCACTTTAGGTTGGGTGCAACCTGAAGTACCTGAATGCATTTATTAGAAGGGGTGTCCACAAACATTTGAACATATTTTTCTATAGTGTATGTGTGCATCAACCAAACTGCTGAACTCCTGAATATACTCACTTATACAATCAGCGATGATTCTTAATTGCAAATTAGTGACATGATGTAAATCTACTCCGTAAGAATGTTGGGAAATTTGGGATTCGTTGATTAAAATGATGTTGTTAATAAGTATCTCCTCACAAGGAATCTGCTGATGAAAACTACTGTTCTTAATTCCGCAGGTCTCGAAGAAGTACAGTGAAATTGATGAGTTTTACTACAACCTAGCTGCTCAGTATCCCAACATCCATCTGCCTGCCATGCCTCGCAAAGCCCTGTTTGTGGGCGAGACTGACATCCGTGAACGCCGAGCGGCCTTCGACGAGCTTGTCCGATTCATTTCCAAACATCCAACTCTGGCGACGTGTCCAGAGCTGTTCGAGTTCTTGGGTGAGGAACTGTCTAATTACCTTATTTATATATATATATATATATATATATATATATATATATATATATATATCTCAATACTGTACTGTTTATATATTTTTGTGTCTGTCATTAGAGTTACGTGTTAAATGTTATCTTCAGGAGCGAAGAACAATGTCCGTGATGTCACGTCCTCAAACACCCCTGAACTAGTGGAGGAAGAGGATGATGATGACGATGAGCTGGATTTCTTTGGAAAAGATGAGGCATCTACTTTTCAATCTGACCGAGTCAAAAAGCCAGTGAAGGTTGTCGAGCCTCCTAAGAAGGTGGAAAATGATGATGATGATGATGAAGAAGAAGAAGAAGAGGAGGAGTTATTTGATCCCTTAGGAGGGGTGAGGTAGGAGTCTTGGTTATTGAAGGGCCTGGTTTACCTAAAGCTGTTACAGCCTGGTGGAATAGTACCATAAATACAACTGTAGATGGAAAACTGTAGATGATCTTGAGGTGAACTGTGATGCTTTTGAGTCACACATTGAGGCACATGAGACTGAAACATTCATACGGCTCGTAGACTCACTGTAGCACCACCCAAATACTGCAGCAAGTCCAGTAGATGGCAGCACAAGACCTTAGTTTATGTTGATGAATTATTAAGATGCCTTGCATATAAGAGCATTAAACTACATTAAACTTTAATTTTAACTGTACCTAGTTTACTCAGTGGGAGCAGGTTTCACAAAAATAATAATATATTTAATTATTTTATAAATAGTCATTAATTGAATATTTCTGAATTCTGTTAGTTTTAAGACTCTTAAAGACTCTTACATGTTGGAGCATTATCTCAAAATCCTGATCTTAAATCATGAAACACTCTGAAAGGTAAAGGTTCTACAAATGGCTCTGTAAGTGATGCCATTTAAAAACACTTTTTGTTCCAAGAACCATTGTTATAAAGAGTTGTGAAGACCCTTTAAATTGGAAACACACCTTTACATTGACTTCTTCAATCTCTTTTACAAAAATGGTTCTTTATAGATCCATAAATGGCTTTTCACCTAAAAAACAACTTGTAACATTTTTATGTTTCTGCTGTTGTTGCTAGTGACGTTTTCAGGTTTTAAAGTTACTCATTAGGTCTGGGCAATATAATAAAAAATACTATATCACAATATTTAAAGGAACCTTTCCGATTCCCGAAATATTCCCAATATTTTTCACAGACAAAAACATCAGTAACGACAGACTCTTAAAAACTACTATTTAGATCCTCTCCTGTACTGAATACAGTGATTTCTATTCAACATCTGCTGGCTTTTATTATCCAATTGCACCATTTCTTTCCTAAATGAAACATGCAGTTGATCAGTGTTTATTGAGCACTAACAATATCCTCGACATTCTTAGAAAAACATGTTGTCTGTCACAATAACAAAATTGATCATAAATGATATGATATATGATAAAATATCATCATATTGCCCAGCTCTATTCCTCACTTCAGTTCTTTATGTAAAAAATTGTAGATGTTTTTTAAGATGTTTAAAGCTTGTTACATGTTCAAGGTGTTGAAAGTAATTAACATACTGAGTGTAGTGTAATTACTAGGGCTGTAACGGTTCACACCATGGTTTGGACCTCACGGTTTGTTACAGGTTCGCTACTCTGCAAACAAAATAAGATTCTTAAATAAGTTCCTTAAGAATCTTATACTTTTAACAGTGTAAAACGGGGGGGGGGGGGGTTCTATACAGAACTGTTCCATCCAGTTCTGTATAGCAGTAGGTAATTAAGTAGTGTGCACACCCAAAAACGCCAACACATCGTTCTCATCTAATCCGCCATGATTTCTTGATTTGTAGACGATATAGATAAAGAGAGATGAAAACAAGCGGCTGAGTCACTCTCTCTATGAGAGAGAGAGAGAGAGAGAGAGAGAGAGAGAGAGAGAGACTACCACTCCAAAACCACTACAGTTCCAACAATACCATGCAAATCCAACAGCCAGCTTACAGCAGGTTCCAGGGTGACATGCATGATTGTGAAATTACTGTATTTACCTTATTAGTGCATACCATATCTTCCCTGTGCGCACCACAGCATGACGGTCCAATATGAATACACATACACCTCTAGTAATTGCAATACATAGTAATGTCGATTTTCAGATACCCTGATTATTTGTCCAGTAAACTGATGTGGCTCAGATAAGCTCATGGGACACTCTACGGCTTAGCTGCACTCCTTTTACTGTTTACATTTGGTGCAATGAACTTGGCGTACTACTGATGCTGCGATGTAGTTTATTCTAAATGAATCTAAATGTAATTACCAGCCTGAGACCAATAATTATAGGCAGTTTGTTCATGTCCACCAATTTTTTGTGTTTTACATCTCAAAAATGTTACAGTATTCTGATCTTACTGAACATCTTCAAGAATACACACTCTCCAGCACTGCTTCGACTGAAGATAACTATAAAAGGTCAATTATTCGCTTTTGTTCTTTGTTCTGGAAAGCCCTTGCCCTTATCTCTCCGTATGGGAATGTTCTCTCTTATTTAAAATTCCTTCAGAAAGTGATGAGGCACCCTCTTAGGAAATTTTCCACCAAAGACGACTCCTAAAATAAAATCATACGCAATTGTTTGTCAACCAGCTTACCACTGAATCAGTAATTCCACACTCTGGTTCTATATTGCAACATATGGACTTCTGGGAACATGGAGCGCCGGCACATTTTAATAGCTTCGAAATCTGTGTCACTGGCACAGTTCCTAAAAGAAAGAGGGTTTAAATATACCTTGTTTTTTTGTTGTTGTTTTTTAACCATATCCCAGCTGTGTGTTCTGGTGTCATTATTCATTGCATGTTGGCCAGATGTGATGCGTCTATGCGTCTACTTTGGCTTCTGCTATAAGGATCTTTCATGTCATGTCGACCTTTTTTAAGTTATTGACTGTTGTTGAAAGAGAAGTGTCTTTTATATTAGATTATAGATTTTGGCATGCACCTCGTATTGCTTTCACAGAACTACTTTAATGTTTTAGAATATTCCAAGAACTCTGTTGCACAATGTTGTGATCTTGACAAAAGTATTGGGACACCTGCTCTTCCAAAATTAAGGGTGTTAAAAGGACTTTATCCTGCTTTTGTTGGAGTAACTGTCTCTACTGTCCAGAGAAGGCTTTCTTCTAGATTTTGGAGCATTGTTGTCAGGATTTAATTACATTCATCAATAAGAGCGTTAGTGAGGTCAGGATGTTGGATGATCCAGAGAACACGGTTCCACTGCTCCACAGCTCAGTGCTGGGGATTTTTGTACCCTTCTAGCCCATTGGGCATCTGCTCCAGAGACTCCTATTCTATTGGCAGTACCTCTCTACAGGGACTAGACAAGCTTTGTGTCTATGTGTATGTGCATTTGTACATCTGCGTCAGAAATGGGTGCTTAATGCATTCGTTAGAAGGGGTGTCCACAAACATATGGACATATAGTGTATGTCAAAAAGTGTTCATTTTACCTGGTATCTCTAATGGAGTCCTCGTATACAGACATTTTATCCCATTAGTAAAAAAAAAAAAAAACGTAGGCTGTTTTTTCTGTACTTGTGCTTTTTGTGTCTGTAGGTCTAAGAAACCCAAGCCTGTACAGCCTGTGCCCAAGCCTGCACCAAAACCCAAACTGTCCCTGTTTGATGAGGAAGATGACCCGGACAAGGAGCTCTTTCAGCCTGCAGTAAAGGACGGTGTGTGCAGTTCTGATTTTGGTTCTACTAAATATAAAGTTGAATAGCATTCTGCCAGGTAATACATATTCTCCGAATAGCATAATGCTGTTGCCATTGCGTCTACAGACCCTGTACACCACTCAGAACATTGTGCACTCAGGCAGAGCTTCAAAATAAATTAAACAATGTTCTGCATGAGGATAGAAATCTTGTCCAATCGTTTATGTCCTCACTCTGCCTACAGGTAACCTGAAACTGTTTGAGGATCCAGATTTAGGTGGACCTGTCACTGTCGGAGACTCTTTGCTCCTGTCTAATGCATACCAGAAGAGTGGAGCATCTACTGCTCCAAAACTAGATGAAGAGGTGGATGAGCTCTTTAGGTCAGTCCTTGATCTACTTGAATGTTCTCCTGATGTCAGAAGGTCTTGAACTCTCACTGAGCTTTTGTCATAGTAAAGAACAAAAGCTAAATCTAAAAATAATGATGTATTAATAGGCTAAAACCTGCACCAGGGGAAGATGTGTTCTGTCAGAAGCTCATGCGTTTTTTATAAGGATACACTGATAAATCTGAAAGAAACCGACCCAGGAAATGTACTTGGATTTTTCACCTGCATGCCTTTTTTATTGTTTTGTGAGATGGCGTAACCGCGTGGCTGTGAGGCTGCTGTTGATGGATTGGAGAGGATTGACTGTAATGAGTGCATTGGAGCTCTGACTGCCAGCGGGTTTGGGTTACATAAGAGTGGGCTGCTGGCTATGCAGAAGCTTAGGGTGATATGGTGCAACTCATTTGTCAGCCTCCTGGACTGACATTCATAGGAAACAGTCTGTGCATTTTAATTGATAACATTCCCCTTCTATTATATTATGGTTTTATTTAATTTGGAGAATAATAATTTGTTTAGTTTACTCATCTGAGATTGCTAAGGTTTTGATCATATGATGGAAATCAGAAGTCGTTAGTCTGCGAAAATGTGGGACAGTTAAATCCATACTTCTTAACTGTTCCCCATTATTTTTTTGACCATTTTCTGACAAGAAACCTCCAGAAACCTGCTGTGCTTATGTCTAAATATATTGTTACCTTTCACTCAATGACCACTTCATGAGCTCCACTTACACTATATGTCCAAAAGTTTGTGGACACCTCTATTGACTCACAGCTTGTCTAGTCCCTGTAGAGAAGTATCCTGAAAAGGATAAGACACTCTGGATGGATAAACATGAACCTACTGGCACCATACCTAATGCCATGCGTGGGCTAGAGGGGTATAAAGTGGAGCAGTGGAACTGTGCTCTCTGGACTGATGGATTGTGCTCCATCCAATACTTTTGGGTTCAGCTGGGGAGTTTGGGATGAGGTGGGGTGGTGATCATCCAACGTCCTGACCTCACTAACACTCCTGTCGTTAAAAGCAGCAGTGCCTCAGCAGAAAGCCTTCTCTAGACAGTAGAGACAGTTACAGCAACTAAAGCTGGATAAACTCTCTCTAATACCCCTGATTTCAGAAGACACAATGACCCAATGTATGAGCATGTGTCTCAATACTTTAGTCCCTATAGTTTACCTTATAGGTCCATAGTAGTGTATAACTACTGTCTGTAGCTCCTGGGTTGCCCCACAGTCTGTCAGCCACCTTCTACTCCATTCGTCATTGGCCAGTTTCTAACCACAGAAGCGGTGTTATTTTGGTTGTGGACCATTCTTAGCACAGCAGTGACCTGGTATTTTGTGTGTGGTGCTGGTGTGTATCAGGCACTGCTTAGGGTTGTACACATCAGAGTCATTGCTTGATTAAGAGTAATCCATTACTCAATACATCCAGCTAAAAGACACTCTGCGGTCTGACCGTTGAGGGGTGGCTATAGGATGGCTAACACAAATTGCATTGCATCAGAAGGGCTACAGTCTCCAACTGATCTGAGTAAGATCAGAGTAATGAGAATCTATGACATTTCTGACAAATGGGGAATGTTTATTATATAATAATTCTGCTCCATTATAATACTCTCATGTCCTCTGGCCAGTGTGACTGTGGAGATAAATGAGCACAGGTAAATAAGATTGACTGACCAGAAGATGTTAAATATCTGCAAATGATTTGAAGTTTGAGCTCATTAAACAAAGCACAGTGTCCTGAGATCTCATTTGGAATGTCATGTTTCCTTAATCAGGGTGGAGGAGGATTTGGACAAACTTCTAGCAATCAGTAAACCTGTCAGACCAAAGCCAGCCATTGCCCCAAAACCCAAACCAGCCGTGAAACCCAAACCAGCTGTGAAGGCCAAGCCAGCCGTCCCCCAGAAGCCTTCTTCTCTGGCACAGGCTAGTGCAGCTCCTCCTCAGCCAGACACTGCCAAGGCAATGGATCAGCTAGACATCCTGAAGTACATCCAGCAAAATGAGGCTGCAATCAGTGAGGACCTGGACCTTTTTTAGCTTTGCTGATCATAATCAACCTTTACCTAACCCCAGGTGATACAGTGTTGATTTCTCACTCTCCTATGAGGTCTTCAGCAAACCATGAACACCAAACAATTTAAAGAGCTGGTAAAGATGCTACTTTTTACTGAAATTAAGCACTGAAGTGTTGTCTGTCTCCATCAGTGTTATGCAATGTGCAGTGGTAATGCACCTCAGCAACAGTTAGAATATTTTGCATAGGGTATAAAGGCCTAAAAATGAACAGATTACTCATTAGAATGGCAGATTCTATACATACACTTTGATGATGTATCTTTGTACTTCGTGAGCTAATTTTGATATTGTATATCTCATAATATGGTGATTATTGAGAAGGAAAACTCGACTAGTGTTTGAGCCTATTTGTTAATGGCATGATTATGCATTTTGAAGGATTTTTGCATTGAATTACATAGAAAAAAAATGGAACCAGTAAACGTTGTATCTTCTCAAGTGATGATCTACAGAAGACGTTATTCAATTGTGGAATATTTTGATACTTTTATAAATAGCAAATTATGGATTTCTCACTAGTGTACAGGAAAATATCAGAAATTAACTATTGAAACAGTGGCAAATGACATTTTGTCGAATCATTGTAGCACTTTGCTTCAGCATTTTATGTAAAGCTGCAGAGTACTGCTGATTAAATAAATGACAAGATTGTGATGTATCTTATTTTTTTGTCAGACATTTCATAATTTGCTAATTATCTATTACCACCTTTGAAAAATATATTGTCTGCTACTAATAATGATAATAAAAATTATAATAATAATATTTAAAATGTGTATACATGAGAATTAAATGAAAGTGTCTGAATGTACACTATATGGACAAAAGTATTGGGACACGTTACACCTACAGTAGCCCATTCCAAATCCATAGGCATTCTTATGGAGTTGGTCCCCCTTTGCAGCTCTAACAGCAGGTCTGGATCTTTATGTGGTCTGACACTTAATGACAGTGTAGCCCTGTAGACTTGCTGGGGTATCTTAAATGTGCTTCCACTTTTTAAAAATACCACTCACAGCTGATGGTGGAATATCTAGTAGTGAAGAAATTTCACCAACTTGTGTAGCACGCTGCAGTTCAGTGAGCTCTTGAGAACCATCCATTCTAAAAAGGCTTGATTGTAAACACCTGTGACAATGGGACTGAATGTCCAAATCCAGTTATTAAGAGGGGTGAACCAATACTTTGGTCCATATAGTGTACCAGGGCTAATGGATGGTCACACATTTGTTTGCCTTTGTTGCGCTTTTACCCTCAAGCACAGATAAACTCCTCTGGGTTCAGTTTATTTTGGTTTAACTTTACCAGGGACAGTAACTCACAAGCCCACAATTTGTAATCCAGTGTAGTAAGTGAACAAAGTACCAATATTGTCCCAGTGCTCGAAGAAAGGGCAAGCAATGTAATGATCTACTTACAAGTATAGAACATTGATCAGAAATGTTTAGCAACTGTAAAACATTGATCAGAAATGTTCAGCAACTGTAAAACATTCATAAAGAGGCCAACCAGTCCACTATGAGTAAAGACCAGAGAAAACTGGCAAGAGTTTTTACACAAATTCTACATTTTTAAACGGAAATATATGAATATATGAATTTGCAGCAAAACTTGGTATAACTTTATATCTGTTATTATATTGAAGTAAACCCTTGATTTACGAAGGAAAAAATTGTGTGTTTTGTGTGTGTATTTATATTTACTCGCACTGAGCCATTTCTTGTGAGTACTATACTAACACTGTGCAGAGTCTCAATTCTTCGTGGCTTGGATTCAACAAGATGTTGGAAACATTCCTTTGAGATTCTGGTCCATGTTGACATGACTGCAGCACATACTTCCTGCAGATTTTTTATGAGCAAATTTCACATTCTACCACAACCCAAACATGTTATATTGGATTCAGATCCGGTGATTTGATGCCACTGAACTCACTGAACACTGAGTACTTTTTCTCTGTGACATTTCTGAGTGGGAGTAACCATTAGAATATGTCTTCAGACCAGGCTACATTTTTCCAGTCTTCAGTATATTTAGTGTTTGTGAGCCTGCACCCACTGCACCCTCAGCTTTCTGTTCTTGCCTGGGGGAAGTGAAACCTGATGTGGCCTTTCTGTCCCCTTGAACCAATTTGGCCGTTCTCCGTTGACCTCTCTCAACAGCAAGACACTGAACTGCTGCTCATGTTGTTTTCTTTAATGCACCAAACCCTAGAGCAGGGATGGGCAATTCTAGTCCTAAGAAGGCTGGGCTCCTGCATAGTTGTGTGCTTTACATGCTCAAGCACACCCGATTCAACTCACCTCTTAATTGCCAGGTTTAATAGGTCTGTTCCGGACTCTGGCCCACGTTGCCCACCCTTCTCTAGAAACCCAGGTGATCAGCATTTCTAGAAACCCTCAAACCAACATGTCTTGCAACAATAGTCACGTTCAAAATCCCTTAGATCACATTTGTGCACATTCTTACGGTTATGTGAACAATACCTGCCGCTGCTGGCCAGTATCTGCAAGATTTTATGCATTACACTGCTGCCCTACAATTGGCTAGTTAAGTATTTACATGAATAAGTAAGTGTTCATAGAAAACCTCAAACCAGCTCATCTTGCACCAACAATCATCTAAGACTCAAAATCACGTCTTCAGTCTATTCTGATGGTGGATGTGAACATTACCTGAAGCCGCTGAGCTGCATCTGCTTGCTCTTTGCATTGCACTGCTGCCAAAGGATTGGCTGGTTAGATAACTGCATGAATGAATAGGGGTGGAGTTGTACAGGTGTTTCTAATAAAAAAGGGGGCTTGATAAGTGCACATGCTTTTGTGCCCTTTGCTGTTATCAGCTGCATTATAGTGAGATTACACTAAGATTAGCAGTGATCGACTTCAAGGATAACTCTTGGCCTTGCCCTCGATATGAAACATATGATTGTTTAGTAACTTCTTCAGAGAGTCACTAGAGGGCATTAGAATCCATTTTCACATAAATGTCTGGCCATTGGTGGTCCTAGTTTGCTCTAGGTAACAAATCTTAAATGTTAAGTTGTAACTTTTAGGAAACTAATATGTACGTTCTCCAGTTATACAACTAAGGAACTGATGTGTGGACCCACATTCAGATCCTTAAGGAGGTTTAAGGGATTGGCTAATTAAAGAAAGATAAAATGCATGCTTACTAGAACACATTACAAAGATGTTGAGCCGAGTGATTAATGAATAAACAACAGAAAAGTCAAAAGTATAAGAGTGTATAAAAAGTGTGTTAAGCTTGCTCACTTGTTTTGTGATCATTACTATAGAGGGTCTGTACACTGGAAGTTCAGTTCTTCTTCAGCTCTGATAGCAGACCATGACTCATAATTATCCAGTAAACTTAAAGGTCAGTGACCAAGTGATCATAAAGCTCTCAGGCTCATGGACGAAATATCACGGCAGTGCTCAGAATGGCTTGTGTAGAGGTCAACACAGTAATAATTCTATCCCATGTCTCTGAAGCACTTTTGTTAGATGTGTAATATAGAGAAATGACTGGATGCTGAGAGGTCAGCAATGCTAGACACAGAGGGGAGTAGAAATGGAATGGCACTGTCTTTAATGAATCACTCCTTTTTATAGAGCTCTGGCCTCCTCTACCTTGTTTATTAATCTGAGGGAAGCCGGTATAGCGGCCGCATTTCACTGACCTTCTGGGCTGCAGGGCCACATTTTTATCGGCTGTGGAGTTGCCGAAGTCCCAGGGTTACTGAACCAACTTAAATAATAATGGTTTATAGACTAACCAAGCACTTTATTAGGAACATGTACACCCTACTCATTCTCATTCATGCAGTTATCTGTGCAGCCAATCATCTGGCCGCAGTGAAGTTCATTAAACCATGGAGAAACACAGGCCAGCAGCTTCTGGCAATGTTCACGTCAACCAACAGAATGAGGAAGAAATGTGATCTCAGTGATTCTGAGTGTGGCATTAATGTGGATGACAGATGGGCTGGTTTAAGTATTTCCAAAACTGCTACTCTCCTGGGATTTTCAGCACAGCAGTCCCTAGAGTTTACTCAGAAAGATAAAACATCTAGTGAGAGGCAGTCCTGCAGACTAAAATGCTGATGGAGCTAAAAGAAAGGCTACAGGTAACCTAAGGTGCATGGTCTACAGCAGACCATAAAAGACCACGCCAGGTTCCACAACTGTCAGCCAAGAACAGAAAGCTGAGGCTGCAGTGGGCTCAGATTGACCAAGCCTGGCCAGTTAAACACTGTAAAAATGTAGCTTGGTCTGGTCATTCTCGATTTCTTCTGAGGCACACAGATGCTAGGGTTAGAATTTGTTGCCAAGAGCATTAATCCATGGACCCAACCTGCCTTATGTGAACCCTCCAGCCTGGTGGAGGTGGTGTAATAGTGTGAGGAATGTTTTCTTGGCACACTTTGGGTTCATTTCTACCAATCAGTCATTGCTTGAATGCCACAGCCTATTTGAGTATTGTTGCTGACCATGTGCACCCCTTCAAAGCCACAATTTACCCATCTTCTAACATCTAACGGCTACCTCCAGCATGATGACACACCATGTCACAAAGCAAACGTCATTTCCGGCTGGTTTCATGAACATGACAATGAGTTCAGTGTTCTTCAGTGGCCTTCCCAGTCACCAGATCTGAATCCAATAGAATACCTTTGGGATGTGGTGGAACTGGAGATTCTCAGCATGAAAGCACTCCTGAAAAAACTGCAGGAACTGCATGTATGTCTTTATAAAAAATGGATATTTTGTATACCAGCTGCACCTTAAAAAAATATCTCAACAAAAATCCTCTAATGAAAAAAAACACTGTTTTTTTTTTTGTTTTGTTTGTTTGTTTTTTTTTAAAGCTGAGTGGTAATTTGGAGCTTACAGTAAAAGTCTGCATTTGGAGACTGCCCTCTTGTATGTTTGAACATCTGTGATGAAATATTTCTAGGAAATGCCAAAATCAACCTAAAAGTGGGGTTTTGTCCAAGAACATTCCAGCACAATGGATGATTCATGGCCGATGAGCTCCATTTGTCTAGCAGTCTGGGCAGCTTTCGGACTACAGCTTGGATCCTGCTGCTCACAAAATATTCACATTTATGGAGAAAACAGCAGTCAGATTAAACGGTGATAAGATCTTTTAAAATATGGGTTTCACCTGTGGCCTATAACGCTATGAAGCTTAATACCTCTGTACTGTACGGTCTAGAGCTGCTGGAACTTTATCTGCTGGTATTCTAATCCGAAGCATCAATTCTCTGAACAACACTTCATCTCTTTATCAATCATGTGTCGTAAATAGACCCAATCAACCTCATCTACAATGGTAGGCTCAGTAGAACAGTTCCATGTGTCCAGGAAAGAGATGTTACCCCATCTTGGATAGACAATAACAATAAGTGCGTTTTTCCCCCTCTCTCCCAGGCCTGCCAGGTCCAGCAGCGGGATTCGTGTCCTTAGTGCCTACGTCAGTCAGCCCATCTGTTTGCAGCTAGAGGGTGGAGCTGTGTCAGCTTTCTGGAGCACCATAGAGATTGCTGTCTGATCACATCCACCAGGGCAAGTGGCAAAAGGGCATTCAGACGTAACCACTTGTCAGACAGATCGGCTCGTGTTGGCCTTGACGCAAAGTTTTAGGCGCGTAACTTTGTTTTGAGCGACATCTGTGCAGGAAGGAGGGTCATGTTTGTGGGACCTTAGACTCTGTAAAGAGGCTGGAACGTTTTTTAGGGTTTAACTGAAGAAACTTAGAGACCAGGGGATGTGTTGAACTGCTTTTTCATAATAATGTTACACATGATATAAACATAAGAGCAACCTCATAGGTGTACTTAACAGGCTACCTTACCACATGTAAGCACATGTACACTCTACGCAAAAAAGGTTCTTTGACTCATAATGATACTGAAAATCATTTATGGAGATGGCAAGAAGGCAAAGAACCACTCAAGCATCCAAATTGATCTTTGAGTTGTGGTTTTTGCATACAGAACCACTGTCTTTACTAAAGACTAAAGACCTTGTAGAAAGTTGTTGTAATAGACATGTGGGAGCTGTGATTTGAGTTATTGTAGTAAATTAGTCTTGTGCTTTTTTCCAAGTCTCTGTTGGTCTTTTATATTAAGTCCAACCATGTCTTAAAATGTCTATCAATTCAAGTCTTTAAATTCATTTAACATCATTAATATCATTAATATAATATCACTATAATTTAGTAAATCAGTAGGAGGTCTATATAAGACATAAAGTTGCTGTATGCGATTTTAATTCAGTACGTTTCCTCATGGTTCGCTAGTTCTCCATGCTCTAGAGGGGTGTTTTTGTTTTGCTGTTGAGTTCCAATATCAATCCCCATTCTCCAGAATAGTAAACATGGCCTTTAAGTTCTTCACAATTTGTTCAATCCTAGTGGGCATAGTGTCTCTATCATTGCTACTCCAGGATTGGCGCGCTGCCCTATGTATCTTTGGTGAAGCGAGCAGGAAAACACTCACCAGAACTGCCTAACTCTGCATAACCCGAGTCATATTTGTGTCAAATCCTGTAATATTACTCTACCTCCTCAGTCCACATGCTTCTTTCACTTTCAGTTAAGGTTCTGTATCTCTCAGCTTGTCCAGAAATGCAAGTAAGCATGTCCTTTAGGGGCGGTTCAAAGCGTGAATTCCACTTTCCAACTGTAGGGAGAGCCCAGGAGCAAGAAATACCAAAGCTCCAAGTGTTGGAAACTGTGCCCTACTCACTATATAGTGCACTACTGTTTCAAACCCCCTAAACATGGCAATACTTTGCAAAGGTGTAGACAAACTGTATTAATACAAATATCAAAGGTAAATGACAAACAGGTGTGTGTGTGATTAGTATTCCAGAGAGCTTGAATGGGGGAACTGTTCCTGATTGGCTGAGGTAGGTGGTGTGATGGTTGTAGTCCAGAGACAGGACATTCTGGGAATTGTAGTTAAAGCAGTCGACAGAAGTGGAGGGAGAACACGGCGGTGTGACAAAATCGAAATAAGTACATTCATTTAGTAAATCATATCTAAATATAGATCACTGTTCAATTAAAGCATGTCTTAGGCTTTACACTTTACACATGTCCAATGTCAGCATATATTTAGAAATGCTGCTCTTATGACATTCATTATAAAACCTAATGTAATTTCAGTTTACACTTAAAAAGGAAGATGCTGTACAAGATTCTTAAACTCTATATTAATCCAGTAAAATAAAGCTTTTTTTATTTTATTGGCTTCATTTCGGTCCAATTTTGAGGAAAACGCTGTTTAAAGAACCTTTAAATTGGTAGAGAAACTTATCTAATCTCTTTTACAAAAATAGTTCTTCTTTGTCTATTTTTCAGGGTCATGGCGTACCTACGTCTGGCGTCTTTTAAATGAATTGCACTTATAGAACCAGAAGAAGTTTTATATAATAATATAAAAGTGTCACGCCCGCATCGCTGCGCCCGCCCCAGGGGCGGTCCCGGGACGCGGCTCACAGGCGATCATGAACTCCCCCTTCATGGTTATGTTATGTTCGGGACTTTTATGCTGACACAGACTCTTGTTTTGATATTCACCGTCGCCATCTTGTGTTTTTGTGTTTGTGTCTCATGCCCGTTTAGTTTGGTTAATGTGTATCACCTGTGGGCTGGTGTATTTAAGTAGGGCTAGTGTCAGCTGCCGGTTGCCGAGAATTACTCTTAGTGCAACCAATGCACTCAGGATACTCAACCAACCTTGGGTACTCAGTGTTCAACGGTCTAGTCTGTGAGTCCATCTGTATCTAGAGAACTCTTCTGGCCGTAGCTAGTTAAGCATAGCAAGCTAACTAGTTCGGCAGTAGTATTCTCAGGGTCCGTTCGGGGGCTACTGCAGGTCTGCGGCGATCTCTCGCCAGGCTTCACAGTGTTAGCGTGCTCAGGTTCAGGAGCTCCGGTAGTGAGCAACTTGTACGCTCGTCTTGGCAGGTAGCTACCCCTCCGTCGGAGTGTTTCTGAGGCCGTTGGTTCGCCTGTTGCTGCCTTAGCTCAGCTAGTCGCCCAACTAGTGGGTGACATCAAAAGGCTCACGAAGCCGATTGTTTCTCCAAGCCACGTCACCAGTCGATGGTATTAAGGTATTAATGTCCGATGGACATTCCGGATACGTATTCTGGCAATCCAGAGCTTTGCAAGGGGTTCTTGTTTCAGTGCTTGGTCTATTTATGTAGTCAGGGAACCAGCACTGACCAGGCGAAGGCCGCCTTTCTTGTATCCCGTCTCGCTGGAGAAGCTCTGGATTGGGCCATTACCACCTGGGAGGAGCTTAGCGTGGCGCCCTTCTCGGAGTACCTGAAGCACTTCAAGGCGGTGTTTCAGCGTCCTCGAGGGGGGCTCACACCAGGTGACCTGTTGCTGTGGCTGGAGCAGGGCAGCAGGTCGGTAGCCCACTATGCGCTGGAGTTCTGCTCCTTAGCCCCGCGTAGTGGGTGGAGTCACGCCGTGCTGGTTGCCCAGTTCCACAACGGGCTGGCCCTCCGTTTGCAGCAGGAGTTGGCATGCCGAGGTGAGTCATTTGAGCTGGATGAGCTCATATTGCTCGCCATCAGGCTCGACCAGCTCCCAGGTTGCCCTACCCCCACCGAGTCACAGAGAGCTGGGGGTTTCGCTGCCGGGCCTGGAAGGCAAACTGGTCCGGTTATTCAGTGTCGGGGTGGGTTTATGGGTCCAGAGTCATTGGCGTCGTCGTCTGCGGTACCTGTCAGCGAGCCCATGGAGGTGGGCGTGTGCCACCTCACGCCGACATCTGCTTCTGAAGTCCACGGCCCTAGGTCTAGGTCTCTCTCTCAAGCCACGTCGGCGCCCAGCGCGCCCTCCGAACTCAAGAGGGCGCCCAGTATAGCAGAGACGGCACACAGTGCGCCCAGTAAAGTCACGTCGGCGGCCCCGTCCGCCTCTCAAGTCACGTCAGCGGCCCCATCCGCCTCTCAAGTCACGTCGGCGGCCCTGCCCGCCTCTGTTCGTGTCTCGGCAGTGGCTTCTGCGTCCCCTATCGGGCAAGCAGGGTCAGCTGCCCCAGGTTTAAGGTCTGGTCCGGCGGTGGTACCCAGGACTGCCCCAAAGCAAGCGTTACCAGCTGTCCAAGGTCCAGTGAAGGACGGCGCCCTCCGCGCCGGCCCCTTCGATGGCTACGCCGCCCTCCGCGTCGGCCACAATAAACTTCTCGCTTTGGTCCATCCCCTGCGAGTGTTCACCCATTCTTGTCAGACCATGTGGATCAATACAAAGAGTAAAAAAATAGAACTCTTTATATTATTTTAAATATATAAACGTATGATCTTGTTTTATTCTTTTTTACAATTTTTAAGGAATTATCTAATTCCTTGATCTGTTTGAGTTCAACATGCGTGCCGTAGACGTGTGCATCACTTACAAATATATAAGAATAAAACTCAAATATGAAGTTATTTAAACTTTAGTTTGTTAGAGAAGTAAAACATATAACGGGGCAGTAGTGGCTCAGTGGTTAGAGTGGTTGATGACACGGTTGTGGGTTCGATATAGGGGCTTGGCAAGCCGCCACCGGTGGGCCCTTGGGTAAGGCCCTTCACCCTCTCTGTTCCCCAGGCAGCACCCTCCGGGCATGTGTGCTCACTGTCCACTGTGTGTATTTCACTGGTGTGTATGTGTGTGTTCACTGCATGGATGGGATAAAAGCAGAAGCCAAATTCCATCTGTGTCACAAATGGTAAATATGGTTGTCTTGTCCTAAAGTGAAGTGTACTAGTTAAAGTTTACAGTCAAGGCTTATTATTTAGTTATTATTTAGTACCTGAATGCAGTGTTATTAATACGTTGTAAGAGTAAGGAAGAAAACCTGAACTGAGTGGGTGAGCTGAGTGGGTTTGTTAAGATTTCAGGGGTAAAATCATAGCTATCACAGCATTATGTATGGCAATAAAATAGTACAGATGAAGCACTTATAAATATGGAGCATTCATAAATATGGCTGACATTATTGTATAAAATTACACACTAAGCAACATCTGAGTCCAACTACAGGCCAAAGTAAGTAAATTACAATGTGATACTGCTGTCTATTTCATACATCTACAAGGTCTTCTACACCCCATCTGACCGCTGCATTTACAGCTCTTCTGGTCATAAGAGGAGCACATTACAGGACAGGGTGACATTTGAAATTTTGCTGATGTGTGCATTAGACATCAGACATTACTACCCAGTCTTGTAGAAACTGTCCTCCCTTTACCAGTCAGTCTTTATGACCCAGTTAGAGTGATGTGAAGAGCTGTTAGAAATGTGCTTCTTCCACTTGCTGCAGCAGAGAGGAAATGAGGGGACTGTTCATGGCACAAGTAGTTCTTCTCCCCACAGCAGCACACACTCAGCACACTCAGCATCTACTTGTTTCCACCCTGCTTTTGACACAGTCAGCCAAACAGCCAGAGTCAGTGTGTTCGGTGCTGCTGACCTGTACTTAGTGTGCTCACGGCTGTGTTTAGATTCCAGTCTGTTAGACCTCAGATAATACTGGGGTTTCTGCTTGACACAAGCTATTGCCAAACCTTGATCAACAACACAGTGCACCCTGAGTCCAAATGGACATCTAATAAAGTGCCTATTACCCTGATAACCTAGAGTGACCATATTTTAGTTTTCAAAAAGAAAAATAAAAGAACAGACACTGAACGAGGACATACTGGCGTCTGCTGGGATTAGGATGTTGTCGCTAAGGGGCTTTGAGTAGGTCTACGTTGTAGGACTGTGGCAGTGTGCATCTGTGAGAGTGGAAAGGAGGTAAATAGACACTATATGTCTAAATAGTTGTGGACACACACTTACATAGCTTGTCTAGTCCCTGTAGAGAAGAAGTATTGCCAATACAGTAGGACTCTCTAGAGCAGATAGACATGAACCTATTGGCGCTAATGGCCGATGCCAGGCGTGGGCTAGAGGGGTATAAAGCCCCCCAGCATTGAGCTGTGGAGCAGTGGAACTGGGTTCTCTGAAATGATGGATGGTTCTCCGTCCAATACTTTTGGGATGAGTTGAGGTGAGGTGGTGATCATCAAACATCCTGACCTCACTTACACACTTGTCATAGAATACAATCAAAACCTCACAGCAATGCTCCTCCAAAATCTAGTAGAAAACCTTTTTTTCTGGACAGTAGAGACAGTTACTCCAACAAAAGCAGGATAAACTCTTTTTCATACCCTTGATTTCGAGAGAAATAATGAATGAACATGTGTCCCAATACTTTTGTCTATATAGTTTATACACACTTGCCAACCTTGTATCTCAAAAACAGCACCTTTATTATGGAAGAAGGAAAAAACTGCTTAACTTTTAATTGAAATCGGTGTAAAGAGAATGAATTTCAACTCATTTTGGAGCATTTCTATTGGTCCAGTCATCATACTGAAAGTGAAAAGTATATAACAGACAGTAGGGCTCTTTAATGTATGTTACTTTCATACAGCAGAGGCTTTCCCATGAAATCCCCTCAGTAGCCATTCTGCCTGAGCACAGAGGCTCTCTGTGTTGTGGAGAAGCATTTAGCCTTTGGCAGCAGCAGTGAGAGCGAGGCCCACTGCTAAGTTGTGATTAATGCTGCGTTGGTGTGGCTTTTGTCAGACATCAGGTCATGCCGAGGCACCCTGGCCCACTGCCCAGACTTGTTTCGAACATCCGGTAGCATCTCGTCAGTTTCTCATGCATCGCATATCCGCCTGGGATCCGTTTCTCTCATCAGCGACTCTCCAGTTCTGTTGAACTACAGCTTTTGTGTCATTCGCTTGGTTGGGCTCAGTGTAATGTACTTTGTGTCCGAGCTCTCTCAAACTGGACGTGTCTTCTTGTAAGAGTAGTTAGATTAGGTCTATTGGATGCATCGTGTTGGAGGTGTTGTCAAACTAGGTTTATTAATGAGATCCATGCTCTGCTGTTCTGGCTGAAGGCTTCTTCACTCCAGTGCACTGCAGCTGTTAGCGCATGTATCTTGCTGACAGCAACAGCTTTAAGGACCAGGAGCCAGCTGTCCCGGCACGTCGCCGTCCTGTCTGACTCAATAACTACAAACTGCATATTTTCTGTCTTACTCCTACAACTGGACAATGCACACATTAGGAATAATGACCTATTATGACATTCTGCTGACTGCTGCTGATAAATTAATGTGTTGCTCAGGGGGTTTTACTGTGGAGGTGCTGATGTTCAGTAAGGATCCCAGCATGTTGATTACAGAGAAATATTTATGGAAATACAATGAATTCTTTTAGGTCTTCAAATGTTTATATAAGTCAAAGACTACCTGAGTTTACCTTGTTTCATGAAAACCATTTATTTATTGAAGGATTAATTATGCAACTCCAGCTGGCCTTGTGTGAAAAGATAATTGCCTCCTTAGTTAAGTCATTCACCAATTAACCAAACTTATAACTGGGATCAACTAATCTAAAAACAATAAGCAGCCACAATCACAAGAAGCTCTGGAAGAGATATAAAGAAAGAATTGAATTGAATTGTGTCAGTCAGGAAAGGGCTACAATCCAAGACTCTGAAACTCTAAAGAAGTAAGAACAGTGAGAGCCAGTATGTCTAAATGAAGAAAACTCAGAATACTGATTAATCTTTTTTGGAAGTGACCATCTTAACAAAATTTCTCCATAAAAAGTCACAGAAGAACCCAGATGGACATCTAAGGAACTGCAGGCCTCATTCCCATCAGATAAAGTTAGTGTTTTTGATTCCACCATTAGAAAAAGTCTGGGTAAATCTATATACATGGGAGAATTGCAAATGCAAAGACCACTACCAACCATTCAGCAGACGCTCTTCTCCAGAGAAACTTACAAAAGTGCTTTTCCCTGTTTACTCAGAAAATATCCTTAACTACTTTATATTGACTGGGACCCAGAAGATCCATCTAAGCTTAGATACTACTGAATAAAAAAAGTCAGTATGGAGACCACAGTGCTCAACATACACTGCACACTACATAAAGCCTTGTCTCAGATTTGCCAAATAATACCATGATGACCATCAAGCCCTTTGGAACAGTGTTGTGGGCACTGATGAGTGGAAAGTGGAACAATTATTTTATAATGAGATTTTATATATTTATATATTATAAAGGTGTGAGCGTCTAAATATAAATTGGCTAATCAGTAGAAATGTATATGATAGAATTTAAGAATGTATATATATATAAAGATTTTCTTTTTCGTTTTATTTTTTCCAGTATGAGCACCTGAGCCCCACAGAGAGTAAAATAGTGATAAATAACCTTAACTCCAAATATAGCTTCTATATAATAAAAGATATATTAAATAATGTTTGGGGTGTAATGTGGTTTATCAGTGCTGGATATGACATGCGGTAAAGTGGAGATGATAGGTCACTACAGTAGCCTGCCATGTTCTGGACTGCGATGCTGATGGAACAGTCGACCATTTGTTGATTGAATGTGGGAGAGCAGTGGAATTGGATTTGATGTGGTTATGAAGTGTAAAACTATCATGTCTGGGCTTTTAGATTATAAGGTAAGAGATTTTTATTGAATAATTTTGGGTATTGCAGACCTGGTCATGTTTACCATGTTGAGCGTCTGCCATTCTTATCTTCGCCTACCTGCTTTGGGTTTTTCATTCTCATGGGTTTTTGCCAGCACTTTGCACTAGTTACTGTACTTGCTCATTAGGAATCATGCATGTTTATGAAATTGACTTGGAAACACCTGGTTTTCATGACATACAGTAAAATGCTTACTCTTGCCCAGAACAAAACACAACACTGGGTCCCTTAAAGCCCCTGGAGAAGCCTAATCTAGGTTATTGTGTCTTTAGTGCTACAAGCAATTGTCCACTGTGAGTTGGCATGGTTTTGACTATGCTGATGGCTAGCCAATGTCCTTCCCTTTGGGGATGTCCAGTTGCTTGGAGACAGCAAGATCAAGCTCTTTCATTGGTTACCTGAGGGAACCAAAGGTTAACCATTTGATGGTCTGGTGGTCTGATTTAGGTCATGCATTATTTAACAGGGGGATGTCGGGGAGCATTTAGCGATGTGAAAAAGTAGGAGGGGGGCGGGGGGTGGCAAGTCTCCCAAATCCTGAAATATGAGTTCCAAAATGTAAATATTTATCACACTCAGTATATTCTGAAACCAAACAAGGCCAAGATGACCGCATGCAGAGCTAGAAAAGAAATATGAGGGCATGTGTGAACTACGTTAAGTGGGTACACTAGTGGTATCCACTTTGTAACACTTCCACTTGGAACATTCTTCAGCCTGGGTCTAATCTCTGCGCTGCACCAGAGTGCACAAACAAGAGCAGGCCTTATTCGGTGGCAGAGGGAGGAGGAGGAGGAAGAGGAGGAGAGCAGCCTGCGCTCCCTTGGCAACAGCGTTGGCATGGTGCCCAGACTGTCTTTCACGCTACTGACTCTGCCAGTCTCCTGTTTGTGACCCTGGAGAGAGTGCAGACACTTCCTAAAGCACAGCCCCATATGAGGCATGAAAGATTTAGCAATTATGTCTGACTCTCAGGTCTGAAAAAACATCTGACTTCCTTTGTTTCACTCTATAGATGAAGATCTGTGGAAGAATGCCAGGAAAACATACCATAAAGGCTGGTGAAGCCTGATAGACATAACACACATTAAAAGTACAAATGTTTGTGGACAGCCCTTCTAATGAGTGCATTTAGCTACTTTAAGTTGCACCCATTGCTGACACAGATGTGCAAATGCACACACACACAGCTTGTCTAGTCCCTGTAGAGAAGTACTACCAATAGAATAAAACTAACTGGAGTAGATAAACATGAACCTATTGGAACCATGCCTAATGCCAGGTGTGGGCTAGAGGGGTATTAAGACCCCCAGCATTGAGCTGTGGAGCAGTGGGACTGTGTTCTCTGGAATGATGAATGGTGCTCCATCCAGTACTTTTGGGATGAGTTGGGAAGTTGGGGATGAGGCAGGTTGGTGATCATCCAACATTCTTAACCTTAATAACTGCTCTTGTCGCTGCATGCAATCAAGCCCTCACAGCAATGCTCCAAAATGTAGTAACAGGCCTTATATGGACAGTAGTGACAGTTACTCCAACAAAAGCAGAATAAACTTGCTTTAATACCCTGGATTTCATAAGAAACCATGAATGAGCCGGTGTCCCAGAACTTTTCTCCATATAGTGTACGTCTCAAACGGACAGTTTGCATAAGGACAGTCATACAAAAACATAGGAAGTGCATACCACTTACTACTAGACTAAATACCAGGAAACTGAAAGAAAAATAGACTGCTGAAAAACAGTGGCTGCTGAAAACCATGTCCTCAAAAGGCAAGCGATTAATCACAGGACTCCCCCAATAATATCGCCCTTTATTTCAGAACGGGTCTGTTGCATAATACAACATCGGGACAGACTTTCCGATCTGAAGATTAACCGTTGTTGTTAAAATCGTTCTCCCTACTTGAAACTGTGCCCGAGGGATCTCTGCTATCTTCACATCAAGAGTCCTTTTAATTTCAGTGCTTTACTCAGACACAGAAACGTTTTGTGTTGGGAAGTTTTTACTTCTAAATAGAGCAGATTTACTTCTCAGTGTTTTTAATATTTTGTTATTTTTCCTTTTTTGGCCCAAGAACTTTTTTTTTTTTTTTTTTTGGAAATAATATGTGTGAGCATGAAGAACCTTTTCAATGGTTAAAGACGTCCCAACATGAGCTAAAGATTCTATACCAAGTAGCTTTTCCCAAGTTTTTTTTTCTAGAACAGCACTACAAATGATTAGGGTATTTGTTCATTAGGAATGATGCATGTTTATGTATCATGACACCCAGCAAAATGCCTACTGTAGCAAAATGCTTAGCATGCTTTATGAAAGTAAAACCTGAAGCATTCACATGACAAGGAGTGAGTATTAATAGCGCCCCCTTGTGAAGAAGCTTGTTAAACATGAACAATTTAGTTAGTTAATGCCATGAGTTAGAAGTAGTGTTGTAGTCAAAACCACGGCCAAGACTGAGATAAGACTGAGGCCAGATTAAGATGAAATTAAATAATGCATAGCCTAAAACTATTATTAATTATTATTTATTATATATTTTTTTATTCTTGGTGATAGTGATGGTGATGATTCTGCGTCCCGTCTTCTTTAATCACCACATAAAACAAACTAAATAAGATAATTCTTTATTAGTCCCACAGTGGAAAAATTCACCCTGTCACAGCAGCAAAAGGATAGCATGACACTCAGTTTCATACCATTCATACCAAACGTGAGAAATAAGTGTCAGCTTGAACCCACCATTTATCTGCACTCTCATCACAACACGTTCTGTGCTATGTTATGCTGAGTGATGATAAATGGCAGAGTGTGCGGAACCCAGTGTATGATTTATTACCCAATGTTGATTTATTCACCCTTAAACGTGTATAGAACAATAACAAAAGAAAAAAGTTCTGTTTCTAATTGCTGGTATGTGCATTAGCATGTGCACCTAAGGGCCTAACCTCCAGGCCCTTTATATCACTAATGTCATTCCGGCATGAGGAATTTGTCTGACACTGATAGAGGACAGAAAGGAATTTGTGAAGAGGCTTCCTAAGGCATTTGAAGCCATCATGATGTCATATGAGCTCATGTGACGGCACATAACAGACCAAGAGATATTCCTGGGGAACAAAGAACTCAGAGAAAAACAGGATCTAGGAAAGTAAAGCGAGGCATAGCAGGACTCATCCTGTTGTGGTGTAAGATGTATTTTGAACTTTAAGGTCTGGTTTCCTGTTTTTCCTCTTATTTTGACACGTCTGGCATTGCCTCATCCAAAGGTTTTAATGAAGAGAACAGAGCACACAGGTATTAAGACTGGTAGAGGTGGAGAGAAATTTTAAAAAGATAATAAGAAACACTTACTTTTGATAATATTTGCACTGAAAAGAGTGCTGTAACCTTCTGTAACCTTATAATGACCATTCAGTCTGAACAAATGTCCTCCTGTAAGAGCAACAGCAACAGAGAATTCATTAAAAAAACAGAAGGTTTGTTATGGTTTGTTGTTGAATAGCCCTCTAACTAAAAGCCATAAATCAATAAACCCAGATTGTCATGCAATTATTGAAAGGTTGCGGTATTTCGAGTGCACCTTCCAGAAGCAGTTTCATCTGGGCTGATTTTGGCATAGTGTTTATTTGTCCATCCTCCAGTAAACTCAGCTATTAAGAGCAAATTTCCTCTTCCAGGGCAGGAAAGGAGTCCAGCTGACGACTGCAATGTAAAGAATGCAGAACCTTTGTGCAGAATCTGTGTGGGATACAGATGGTGTGAGTTTACAGTCCAGTCTAATACAATAATACCCATAATAATACCATGTTAAACCCCTCCTGGTGCCATCACTGGACCCTGGTGGGCATCCATTTGTAGAGCAAACATGGGCCAACATGGGACCCAAGGACAAAAGAGGTGGGCTACCCATACAGGTTCCATATAAACATATTAGCTGGGATATGTTTTCATTTGAGTTTGATGGGTTATCTGGTCTATCAGCATGAACAATGTGCTGACCAAACTGTTCATAATGGTTGATTACTTTGGTGAAGTCGGCCATACTGGTGGACCAGTGTGGTCCGGATTGTCTTGCTGGTCCACAAGCATTGGTCAATGAACTTGGTCATGCTGGTTTTGCTGGTTAACCACCTCGGTCATGCTAGTCAACCAGCATGGTCATGGTTACCAGTTGAAGAGAAGTGGAAGGAATAATGTATGTATGAAGAAAACAAACATGAATGTGGTTAGTGAAGTAGTTGTCTGTTTACTTTTTGAGGTTTAATTACATTAATTTTTACAGTATGTCTAATGCCAGGCATGGGCTAGACATGGGCTAGTTACTCCAACAAAAGCAGAAGAAACTTTTTAAATAGTTTTTAAATAATTTTTCCATAAAGGGAAGATTTGGTGTCTAAAACTAGAGCTTGAGGCTAACATTGCTAACAAACACTAGAAGTGAGTAATCACCCAAAATCGTTTCCATACCCACGCACTTCTCTCAAACCGCTTCATTAAGGTTGTGCTGACTTGTTGATGTGGTTTAGGACTAGAATGTTCCTTCAGAGCAAACCAAAACCCAAGACAGCACCTAAAGCCAAAGAAAGAATCTGAGAGTTGTTTTAGGTCTGTATGGCATGTGTGTGTATGATGATTCAGTGGTAGTTTTACTATCTCGGTGTGTAATGCCAGTAGGACGAGCCTGACACTTGTGGATAAAAACAAGAGAGTCTTTAATGAAAAGAAGGTAATCCACTGATAGAGTAAACGAGTAAACCGATAATAGAGGAAGCAGGCAGAGGTCGAAACTAACAGCAGAAAAGATCAGGTAAACAGAGCAAAAGGGCAAGGCCAGAAAACCGTAGAACAGAAAACAGGATCAAGTAGAAAACCGCTCGGTAGAAAAACGCTCGGTTTGCTTACAAAAAGTCGACGCCAGTACTTCACAAAGAGGCCAACTAGAGCGGGGTTTAAATACACAAACAAAGAGAATCCACAGAGCCAGGAGGCAAACCCTGGAGTCTCACAGTGTGATAAATTTTCTAGAATGAATTACAACCCCTATATAACTTTATTAATAAACATCAATTATATATATATATAATTATATATATATGTATGTATCAGTCGTACTCATATTCATACAAGTCTCTTAATGTGGAGTCAGTATAGCTGAAATGTCTTGTCTTCTTTATTATGATTAGTTGCATCTTGACTCCATTTATTGCTACACATCCACAGGAAGAAAGGCACTGCGCTCACTCATGTCTTTAAATCATCCTCACTGGCTCAGCATTAGCTACTGTAGTGCGGCGGGGCGTCATGGGAATAGGTGTGTGCTTTCCATTTTGTCTGAGTGTCTACAGGAGGGGGCAATAAACAGACATGAATAATGGATCAGTTCTTTGTTCCTGAGATTCTCAACCTTCTCAGAGTTGCAGAGCTGGAAAGGACAAGGACGTAATGTACTGGCGGTCCAGTGATGAAGCTCTGTCGGCTTTTCCCCCCGATTCCACTGTTGGCAGTTTAAAGTGAGATATTTGTTGTTGTTCTGTTTCTGTTTGGGCCTGTAGCGCTAGCAGTCAGAGCACAAGCTTTCATTTCCTCTGTCTCTGCTATGGGGTCTTATATTGAAGTTCAATATAAGTGGAGTCTAAGTAAAACCCATTGGACATATTACTGCTGACAGCAAAACTTCATAACCGTTCTTTTAGTTTTTACACCATCTGAAAACACCAGCTGCTCTGTATAATGTGTGGATATCTCACATCAGAGATTTGAGGTTTTGTCAAAGCAGTGATGATATACTATTGACCGGCCTATATAATGTCTGGACTCTCCCTCAAGCACACACACACACACAGAGAGAGACACACTGTAAGCCCTCCTAAATTAGCAAAACTGAAAATGCTCTTGAAAACAAAGGGATTCTTAAATTGTTTTTTGAGCAATGCCATCGAAGAACCATTTTTGGTTCCACAAGAAACTATGTTTGTACTAGATGTGTGAGTGTGAACATGTCACCCCTGTCCTAGTTTTGTCACGTTTCTGTCTCCTCTCTTCTGGTTTTGCCATGCCTGTTTTATTTCTAGTTCTGCCTGTTTTACTTACTGTCATGCCCGTTTCAGTTGTTTGTCTAGCCTGCCCTTGTTTTGCCCTGCCATGTGTTTTCTAGCACATGGCTTTGTTTTGTATCTCGTCGGTTCTGGTCCCTCCTGTGCCTAAGTGTTCACACCTGTACCCCGTTCCTTGGCACGCCCTCTCGTTCCCTCCAGGTCTCCCTCGTCCATTCTTGCATTTATACCCCTGTGTTCTATGCTATACCTTTTCTGTGTTTGTTTTCCTGTCCTTGACGTGTTCTTGTCAGTCAGTTTATCAAATCAGTGTTCTGTTTATGTTCCTAAGTGTATTTTGTCATTGGCTAGTTGTTTCCTCGCCTGACTTATGTTTATCTAATCAGTGTCCAGTTGTTACCCTGCTCTATTCATGCTTCTAAGTGTATCCAGTCAGTGTCTCATTGTTCCTTTACTCAGTTTATGCCTTTATGTTTATATAGTCAGTGTCTCATTGTTACCTCACTCAGTTTATGCAGTTATGTTTATCTAGTCAGTGTCTCATTGTTACCTCACTCAGTTTATGCAGTTATGTTTATATAGTCAGTGTCTCATTGTTACCTCACTCAGTTTATGCCTTTATGTTTATATAGTCAGTGTCTCATTGTTACCTCACTCAGTTTATGCCTTTATGTTTATCTAGTCAGTGTCTCATTGTTACCTTACTCAGTTTATGCCTTTATGTTTATATAGTCAGTGTCTCATTGTTACCTCACTCAGTTTATGCAGTTATGTTTATATAGTCAGTGTCTCATTGTTACCTCACTCAGTTTATGCCTTTATGTTTATATAGTCAGTGTCTCATTGTTACCTCACTCAGTTTATGCCTTTATGTTTATCTAGTCAGTGTCTCATTGTTACCTTACTCAGTTTATGCAGTTATGTTTATATAGTCAGTGTCTCATTGTTACCTCACTCAGTTTATGCAGTTATGTTTATATAGTCAGTGTCTCATTGTTACCTCACTCAGTTTATGCCTTTATGTTTATATAGTCGGTGTCTCATTGTTACCTCACTCAGTTTATGCAGTTATGTTTATATAGTCAGTGTCTCATTGTTACCTCACTCAGTTAATGCCTTTATGTTTATATAGTCGGTGTCTCATTGTTACCTCACTCAGTTTATGCCTTTATGTTTATATAGTCAGTGTCTCATTGTTACCTCACTCAGTTTATGCAGTTATGTTTATATAGTCAGTGTCTCATTGTTACCTCACTCAGTTTATGCAGTTATGTTTATATAGTCAGTGTCTCATTGTTACCTCACCCAGTTTATGCAGTTATGTTTATATAGTCAGTGTCTCATTGTTACCTCACTCAGTTTATGCCTTTATGTTTATATAGTCAGTGTCTCATTGTTACCTTACTCAGTTTATGCAGTTATGTTTATATAGTCAGTGTCTCATTGTTACCTCACTCAGTTTATGCCTTTATGTTTATCTAGTCAGTGTCTCATTGTTACCTTACTCAGTTTATGCAGTTATGTTTATATAGTCAGTGTCTCATTGTTACCTCACTCAGTTTATGCAGTTATGTTTATCTAGTCAGTGTCTCATTGTTACCTCACTCAGTTTATGCAGTTATGTTTATATAGTCAGTGTCTCATTGTTACCTCACTCAGTTTATGCCTTTATGTTTATATAGTCGGTGTCTCATTGTTACCTCACTCAGTTTATGCCTTTATGTTTATATAGTCGGTGTCTCATTGTTACCTCACTCAGTTTATGCCTTTATGTTTATATAGTCAGTGTCTCATTGTTACCTCACTCAGTTTATGCCTTTATGTTTATCTAGTCAGTGTCTCATTGTTACCTTACTCAGTTTATGCAGTTATGTTTATATAGTCAGTGTCTCATTGTTACCTCACTCAGTTTATGCAGTTATGTTTATCTAGTCAGTGTCTCATTGTTACCTCACTCAGTTTATGCAGTTATGTTTATATAGTCAGTGTCTCATTGTTACCTCACTCAGTTTATGCCTTTATGTTTATATAGTCGGTGTCTCATTGTTACCTCACTCAGTTTATGCCTTTATGTTTATATAGTCGGTGTCTCATTGTTACCTCACTCAGTTTATGCCTTTATGTTTATATAGTCAGTGTCTCATTGTTACCTCACTCAGTTTATGCAGTTATGTTTATATAGTCAGTGTCTCATTGTTACCTCACTCAGTTTATGCCTTTATGTTTATATAGTCAGTGTCTCATTGTTACCTCACTCAGTTTATGCCTTTATATTTATCTAGTCAGTGTCTCATTGTTACCTTACTCAGTTTATGCAGTTATGTTTATCTAGTCAGTGTCTCATTGTTACCTCACTCAGTTTATGCAGTTATGTTTATATAGTCAGTGTCTCATTGTTACCTCACTCAGTTTATGCCTTTATGTTTATATAGTCGGTGTCTCATTGTTACCTCACTCAGTTTATGCCTTTATGTTTATATAGTCGGTGTCTCATTGTTACCTCACTCAGTTTATGCAGTTATGTTTATATAGTCAGTGTCTCATTGTTACCTCACCCAGTTTATGCAGTTATGTTTATATAGTCAGTGTCTCATTGTTACCTCACTCAGTTTATGCAGTTATGTTTATATAGTCAGTGTCTCATTGTTACCTCACTCAGTTTATGCAGTTATGTTTATATAGTCAGTGTCTCATTGTTATCTCACTCAGTTTATGCAGTTATGTTTATATAGTCAGTGTCTCATTGTTACCTCACTCAGTTTATGCAGTTATGTTTATATAGTCAGTGTCTCATTGTTACCTCACTCAGTTTATGCAGTTATGTTTATATAGTCAGTGTCTCATTGTTACCTCACTCAGTTAATGCCTTTATGTTTATATAGTCAGTGTCTCATTGTTACCTCACTCAGTTTATGCCTTTATGTTTATATATTCAGTGTCTCATTGTTACCTCACTCAGTTTATGCCTTTATGTTTATATAGTCAGTGTCTCATTGTTACCTCACTCAGTTTATGCAGTTATGTTTATCTAGTCAGTGTCTCATTGTTACCTCACTCAGTTTATGCCTTTATGTTTATATAGTCAGTGTCTCATTGTTACCTCACTCAGTTTATGCAGTTATGTTTATATAGTCAGTGTCTCATTGTTACCTCACTCAGTTTATGCAGTTATGTTTATATAGTCAGTGTCTCATTGTTACCTCACTCAGTTTATGCAGTTATGTTTATATAGTCAGTGTCTCATTGTTACCTCACTCAGTTTATGCAGTTATGTTTATATAGTCAGTGTCTCATTGTTATCTCACTCAGTTTATGCAGTTATGTTTATATAGTCAGTGTCTCATTGTTACCTCACTCAGTTTATGCAGTTATGTTTATATAGTCAGTGTCTCATTGTTACCTCACTCAGTTTATGCAGTTATGTTTATATAGTCAGTGTCTCATTGTTACCTCACTCAGTTAATGCCTTTATGTTTATATAGTCAGTGTCTCATTGTTACCTCACTCAGTTTATGCCTTTATGTTTATATATTCAGTGTCTCATTGTTACCTCACTCAGTTTATGCCTTTATATTTATATAGTCAGTGTCTCATTGTTACCTCACTCAGTTTATGTCTTTGTTCGTCTAATCAAGGTCTAGTTGTTACCTTGCTTGGTTTGTCTTAGAGTTCATCCTAGTTAGTTCAATTGTTACTTTATGTCCTGAGGTTTCCCCTGTCTGAGTCTGGTCCTCGCCTCGTTAGGTTAATGTTCTTGGGTTTGGCTGGTGATGTTTAGAGATCCCCTCATTCTTGTTTTATTGTCTCCTGTCTTGCTCTAGTTCCACCTATCTGTTAAATGAAACTACCTGCATGTATGTCAGCTTCTGCCTTAGCAAGCTGCATGATAGAACCTTTACATCAAGTTTCTTTAGATCTGTAAATGGTTAAATCTCTTTTACAAACATGATTCTTCTTTATGGACCCAAAGGTGGTTCTTTTAGTGTAAACAGGTGCCAAAAAGTTTATTAAATAAAAAGTCAGATGTTTGTAGAACTTTCAGTTTTAGATTTTTTTCTTCTGCAGAAGATGGTCAAAGTTGGTTTTTGAAACCATATTTGATTTGATCTTTTAACCATAAAAGCTGGTCATCCAAGAGAAAACCCTATGCTGTGTTGACCAGCATAGTGTATACTATATTTGGTAATGCTGTTTAAGCTCGTCAAGCAGCTTGGTCTTGCTGGTCAAGCAGCTTGGCCATGGTGATCATACTGGTCAACCTGCATGGTGAAGCTTGGTCATATTGGTCATTTAGCTTGTTCAGATAGATCATGCTTGTAGACCAGGTAAGTCATCAAATGAAAACATATCCCATACTGGTCAAGAGCTAGACAAGCTTGAGTTAAGGCTGTTCTTTTTTTCAGGGTTATGAATATTTTTTATACATAAGCATACTCCAGTTATTCAAAAACAATCAATTTATGTATTCACATTTCTAACTGTATGTAAATCAATGTAATTTAAACTTTAAACTAGTTACATCAGTTACTGCCTAACCCAATGGACATGATGTATTGCTTATCTGAGATGTGGTCAAACAGTCATGGCATGTTTGATAGTTAACACATGTTACTTTAGCTAACAAACACTGGACTTAGACTGCCAATCATTTCAGTTTCACTTGATAACGTCTCAATCCAGTAGCAATTTATTTGCTTAAGAAATGCATAATTTAATCTGTAAACCAGTTTATATAATAGTGAAACAAGGATCGAACTGATTTCAACATTAATTCTTAAATGGACACTACATTATCATCCTCATAACGCCCCACTTTGCTGTACTTTTCCACTTTCAGACTCAACCGCAGTGTGTGGTATGATACACATATAACTCAGAATAGCTGCTCACTGTTTGGCTAGTTGCATGATGAGCTCCGTTCGGTCATGGTACTTTGCTAAGCTGCTTAAAAATGGATATTCCATTTTTAGGAAGTTAAATTACATTCGATCTGTCAGTGAGGTTGTTTTTACAAGTGGGGATACTTGGGATTGTAGATGAAACACGACATAACCAGATGTGAAGTGTAACTGTGGTATAAAAATGAGAAAACATACATTAATGAAGCAGAATGAGGTGTGAACTCAGCGAGAAGGTAGTGAAGTGTAAATAGTTGAAAGGGAGCTGGAGGAGAAGGACAAGGAGTAATTAACAAAACACCGCCTAAGCAATGTTAGCCTAGCATTTCCCACTGAAACCTACAGAAGCAAACTTCAGATGCCAAATGTGCCTCGGCTGATCGTCTGCATCTGGAGTAAGTGATAAAATGTGTTAATTTTAATTGGCTGAAAGATTTTACATATTTTGTGGGGAATAAATCGGGACACACAGCTTCCTACTCAAAACATTTTTAGCTGTACTTGATCATTGGTCTCAATGAACATCTAAGAACAATTACAGGGCCAGAGGATCCAGTCTAACCAGAGGAAATGAACAGTGTACCTTTGCAGCAGTGATACAGGCTGACTTGCTAAACTGCAACTCAAAATCGTCAAGGTTAATACACACAATTCACCCCCACTTCATCTTTAGCATTAAGATGACATGTTATAACCCAGGCACTGTATTACCAGATGACAGAAGCAAAATAAGACCAATAAAAGCTATGTAACAGAACTAACTAGAATGCTAGTAATCCTTCACTTACTAATATGACCCCTGACATAAAACTGTCATTCCAGCATCAGTAAATCTACCACAGACAGATCTTTTACACAAAACTGCAAAATCTGCTATAATAAATCAAATGTTACCAGTTTCCTTCAGTTCAGTTAATGAAATTTTAAGATTGGAAATTACAGTGCACACACTGCCAGAGATCATTTTACGATGTAATTAAAGCAGTACTTAGCCTTGCTTAACATTGATTGTATATCAGTGCTGTTATTATCTATATGGAATACAAGGTCTCATTAATAGATAACTCTATAAAGAGCTCTGACAAACTTTTAATTCACGCACAAATCAATGTCTTATAAAGGCAATCAGAATGTCTCTATGGGACCCTCCCACACAGCTGCTGAGTGTCTACCCCTTCCAGTCCTTGCGGCTCTAGCTTGTCACCGTGTGACTACAAAGCTGGGAACTGGCTGACCCAGGCTTTTCTACTGGACTCCACAGCTGTCATTGCCACAAATGGTCCGAAGGGGCATTTCCGCTCTGGCCTGGATTTGAAGCACTTTTTCTTCCTCTCAAGAAGTTCTCTGGAGCACAAAGGAGTATAACACATTATCCACAAAGATCTGAAAGCCTGAGATCTAAATAAAACATCACTATAGAGAAGTCCTGTAGAGAAAGAGAGAAACACTTACAGGGAAACGTAGAGCTGTGTATGTAAGTTTGTTCTTTAGCATTTGTCTTTATGTTGGCGTGACGTTGTTTTCCAATCCCAGCCTGGTCGGCCTGTTCCTCCACTGGGTGGCTGCAGAACTATTGGGAGCTGAGCAGCAGACACATTAATTGAATATTGATTGCCGTGCTGTGGGTCCCTGCTGTTCGTGACACACACATTGACAAATGCATTGTCTCTGTTCTTTCATGTGCCGTTTGCAAAACGCTGCTGCAGAAAATCAGTGGAACATTCTGCTGCTTTCCGAGTCTTTTCGCTGAAAATACAAAGGTTTTATTGCACCCGCACATTTAGGGAGATGAAGTAGTGCTAATACGACAGATTAAACAGCCTCTCATGCAAGATCTGCAATACAGTGCCATATCTTTTACAGTCCTTCAGAACACTGTAGAAATCATTTTTGCTTTAATCAGGAAGACGCAGAGTTGTACACCTGAACTGCAGAAACTCAGAATCCTTCTATTTAAAGTTTGACTCACTGAAGTACATTGTAAATCTTACATTTTCTTACTGTGAATGAATCATTAATTGCCGAAGAAAAGCTCAATAAGTTCTGTGATCTGTTTTTCTTACCTATTCAAAGACAACCAAATTGACCGGTTGTGTTGGACATGCATGGAAAGCCTCTGCCTTTAACCCATTCATACAGTGAACACACACATACACACTAGTGAGCGGCGGGCAGCCATCACTGCAGTTCACAGAGAGGGTTAGAGAGGGTTAAGGGCTTTGCTCAAGGGCACAACACTGGCAGCTTGCTGAACCCGGAAAAGTTTTCTTTTTTCCCCCACAATCATCCATTAAATCTAATGACTTTTGACTACATCACTATGTACCAGCATCAGAGACTTCACATTAACCAATGATATCATGTTTACCTGACCACCTGCACCTGCTCTCAAGTGAAGATGTACAGCTTCTCAAAGACTTTAATTTGAACTTAAAACTCTTAAAACCTTTCATTTTGTCTCTTTTGGGCAGTTCAGAGAAAGTGTCTTTGTGCATAATTCAAATGGCACTTGAGCTTTAAAGCAGATTTTGTCCTGCAAGATTTCTTTCTGTAGGACAGTTTTTTAGTTTTTGGATGACAGGGTTGTGGGTTTGACACCCATGCTCGACAAGCTGCCACTGTTGGGCACTTGAGCAAGGCCCTTCACCCTCTCTGCTCCCCAGGCACCACAACAATGGCTGTCCATTGCTCTGGGCGTGTGTTCTCACAGCCACTCACTGTGTGTGTTTGATCACTAGTATGTATGCATGTGTGTTCGCTGCAAGGATGGGTTAAATGCGGAGGCCAAATTCAGTCTGTGTCCAACACTAATTGGTGAATATGGGTGTCTTCTCTTGCCTTACAGGAATACTGCTAGACCCCGAATCAGCGAAGCATCTCTACTGTACTTACAGTATAAAGGGACCTGTCTTCCAAAAAGTTACACTCTTATGCAATTATTATGCGAAAAGACATGGTGGTCACAAGCCTTTATGCACCTCTTGGTTATCAGTTGTGTTTGTCTTGCCAAGACATTTTTAATAACTGACCTTATCTGAGTCTGCAGTTACTAGATGTTCATCTTGGTTCTAATGTGACTTCCTGGATGAGTCGTTGCTGTAATCCTGGAGGAATTTTGGTAGGGCGGCCAGTGCTGTAAAGGCATCTTGGGGTTTTTTCGTGAGGCAGCTGATACAAGTAGACTTCATCTGTTTCAGACTTTATCTGTCCTTTGTTTAACCATTGGGTCGTTTACTCAAAATGAGGATGTTGTTTCAGACATCTTCAGACATCAAACATGCTTTGGCTGACAACAGTTAATCTTGGTTCTTCCCAAGAGTTTTGGTTCCTCCCACGGGTTCTTCCTCCAGCTTTGATGGTGTTTTTCCTTGCTGCTGTCACCTGTGGCTTGCTTACTTGGTGTTAAATGTTTTATGTATTTTTATGTATCTTTCCATTTTTGGAACCTTTTTGTTTAGTAAGTACCTCATTACAGTTACTATATGACACAAGGGCAAATTTTGAGACATTTTTGTAGAACAGAAGTAAAAACCTGTGACTAATGTCCTTATTTTTTTTTTTCTATTATACCATGTCATTGGGTATAAGTGGGGTATGTAAATGGGTTAATTAATGGGGCCAGGAGCATCCCTACAGTCAAGACTGGCCTCTTCTAAATAGTTCCAAAACTCTTAATTATAATAATCCTAATTCCTGATGATGGCCTGTAATTTTGTCTACATCAATGCGGTATGCAACTCACATAATATCCAAATAGATCCTACATTATGCACTGGATCTTAACTGATATGTCAAGTCGTAGTGTTAATTAACAGAATGAGTTTTAATGTTAATACTTAAGGGTTACCATTATGTACCATTACTAATGTATATTCTTCATTATTTCCTGACATATTTGAGTAATAATTTAAAAGGTAAAGGTGCATGTATTTGTCACTGTACACTGTACAGTGAAATGTGTCCTCCGCATTTAACCCATCTGTGGATAGTGAACACACACACTAGTGCACTAGGGGCAGTGAGTACACACACACCCAGAGCGGTGGGCAGCCAACTCCAGCGCCCGGGGAGCAGAGAGGGTAAAGGGCCTTGCTCAAGGGCCCAACAGTGGCAGCTTGCCAAGCCCGGGAATCGAACCCACAACACTGTTATTGATAGCCCGGCGCTCTAACCGCTGAGCCATCACTCCCCCGCAAAAAATTATGTCTTCATTAACATTAAGTTATGTTTTCATATATGCTAAATTTGTGCACCATTATTGCAAAGTGTTACTAATTTATTAATAAAATGATATTGCTTTAAAGGCAATGTGCACAACTCCGGAGAACGACTGTTGATATTTGCCCTGTACCCCTCCATTCAGTGCTCCTTCAGCACTGAATGGAGAGGTCTCTTTATACTGTGAGAACATGACACCAACAGTCAAACATGGTGGCGGTAGTGTTGTGGTGTAGAGATGCTTCACTGATTCAGGGTCTGGCAGTATTCCTATAAGGCAAGACAAGACACCCATATTCACCATTAGTGTTGGACACAGACGGCATTTGGCTTCTGCATTTAACCCAAAGCTAATGGCTTTGTCAAACATCGCTATTGCAATGGCAGCATGCGAGTTAATTGCCTGGTCCAACTAATGTTACCTAGCATAGCATTTCAAATTATGCATGAATCTACATAATCCCACAAACATCTGTCGGGAATATGAGCTACGTGCTCATAAAACCCTTCCCAAATCTTGTACGATCAAATACCTGGATATGATGTAACAGCGAGCACCGTCATGGCACGTAATTAGCATTAGCTAGGTTAGCGTTATCAAACTGTTGGTGCAGTTACTGCTGCTAAGCAAAACAGTACTGAGCTATTTCTGTGAAGCAAAAATACCAGCCAGCGACATCCTCATCCATTTTCATGTCTTTCAATGCTCTAAGGTCTCTCCACCGCCTCACCAGCGTTTACACATGCCTTTATCCCCCTCTGATCTATTAACTTTTTGTTCAACTTTTGTTCATCAGATCTTTTCCTTCTTGGCTGTTTCTCTGATATTTCCTTGACAACACATGTAGTACATCACGTAGCCAGCAAACGCCAGATACACAGACAGCACGGACGCCTTCAATGATCTAACAGCTGAAGATGAGTGTACTGGTGAGTAATGCACTGAAATGAAAGTTACCTGCCTGCTTAAAAGTGGAATAACAGATAAATAATCAATAATCAATGTTCAAGTCTGTCAGGCTGTGATCTGAACTTCAGTACATTCTAAATACATTTTTAGTTTACAAAAAGTAGTTACAAAAAGTAACAGTGAACTGCTTTCTCCTGTCCCATGCACTGAATGTCTGTTTGAGCACATCCTGTACTGTAAATATTGGTGACCTCAGCCATGGCCTGCACCATGCGTCACAACAGCGCTCGTCTGACTTTATCAGTTCACTTCTGTCCTGTTGAGCTTTTTTTTAAACACAAATCTTTACACCAAATCTCCCGACTGCAGTTTCTCCTATACAGTGGAAGGTATCTGTGTCTGTAACTGAGCCGTCTGTGTGCAGTGGACAGTATTTATTGCTTATGGAAATTGAACACTTTAAGCTTGCTGATGAATACAATAATAAAAAAGCGATGCCTCGGGTACTTCTTTCTCACAGACACACCCAATCATAAGACACCCAATCTCCCTTCTGCAATTTAGGTCATTTCAAGCAGTGTCCTCCCAAGGTAAGCAGCAGATGCCTTGTAAGAGTGTATCTGTCCCTGAATGGAAGACTGAGCTTTTGGATGTTTTCCCAGCACCTGCCTGTGCAGAGGAGTGTGTGCTTGTGTAGTTCAGTGGAGATATCAGAGTTTAAGAGCAGGAAATATGAGCACTGAGCCTGGGCCAAGGCCCATATAAGGAAATCTCTACAGGGGGCAACGACACAGTCAGTGTGTGTGTGTGTGAAAAGGTGTGTTGAGTATGTTTAAATCCATCTTCAGGACAAATATCCTGCCTTTGCTAGAAAATGACAAAAGAAATGGCAACCTATATTTTATAACTATTATTTATAGGTACCTATATGGACAAAAGTATTTAGACACCTGCTCATTCATTGTTTCTTCTGAAATCATGGGTAATCATGGGAGTTTATCCTGCTTTTGTTGAAGTAACTGTCTCTACTGATAGAACCGTTACGGGAATGCGAGAACCGTCTATTGTATAAGAACTCCCACTCCGTTCCTCTAAACTGTTCACAGTTTCCCAGAGCAGGACGGGTTTGATGTAAAACCGTTGTTTACAGGAAGTGAAATGAAAATGATGTACACGTTGTTGTGTGTTTTTTATTTTACACAGGAAGTGAATAATTAATCCGGTCAAGGTAGATCCAGATACTATCCGGATACAATGCAAGTTAATGCAAGGTTGTGCCAGGTGTAAACAGACCCACAGATAGCTTTTAATGGAAGATCTCTGAGATTATCTAGATTTCATTCCATTAATTTAGGAGTCCATTTATGTTCACGCAATGTTAAAGACAGATCCTGTGTTCAAACCATGGCTTTACAACAACAACAAAATAACAATGCAATGCTATATACTATATACCGGAGATGGGCCAAATGCACAGTGACCCCACATCCTGATATTGTATAAAAACAGGCCGTGTGTGTGGGTGGCTGAAACAGGAGGTCAGGCTCTTCTTTCACTCCTTTGCAGGCCATCAGCCATAGTGCAGACCCCCCTCCCCCCAGCCACACACACACACACACGCACACACACTCACTCCCCTACTACAATAAGATGTCTGTCTGTTCAAGATGGCATTGCAGACGTCACCAGGAATGCAGACTGGTGCAGCACATGCACGTGCTACTCACATGCTAAGTTTAGCTTAAACTACATGCTAATAGTGTTCATGCACTTAAACGGCAGACCTTTTAATGTGTTTAGATAGTGTGTCTGCTTTTCATTGGGTTTGATCTGCTTCTATTATTACCAAAAAATTATTTTTTACCAAAGGAGGGCATAATTGATCCAATTAGGGTCCTGATAATGTGCATTTCTGATCATTCGAATGTACATCGCCTCCATTTTTGATTGGATAATTTTTTTAGATTCAGATGTATTGTGATGACAGCTTTTTAAGTACTGGCATGGCATATGGCACAGTGTGTTCTTACACACTGGGCTGGGTAGGAACTCAAAGGGGAAATGAATGGTACGCAAGGTGCCAGTGCCTCGGCCTGAGTTCTGCAGTACAGTACACTGAACAATGGAACCCATCTGTGCCATACACTCCTAAAGAATACACGGATATGATGAATAAGCACTAAGAGGATGGCTAATGCTTTCAATAGGATGATGGCCAGCACCACTTATGCAACATGTACTTCTAGACAAACACACCACACCTTAACCAAGAAGTCCAGGTTTTGTTTCGGTAATACTTTCTGTATGTTTTCTCACAACCAGTGTTCAGATTTACACTGAACACCCCTACCAGTTAGTTATGAAGCCTGCCATGTCAGCAATGCAGTACCGTACAGAAGTTTTAGGCACCTGTGGATTTTTTTGATTGGGCAGTAAGTGTTTATTTCCTCAGCAAAACACTAATATTAGAATAAATATTAATTTTTAAAAAAAAAACATTAAAATGCAAAGCCAAAATCATGCAATGATTGCAATGCAATGCAACTTGACATGAACAAGCAGTGACATAAAGGTGACAGGTTTTGCACATGAATAAAGAAGTTGAATTTTTGCCATGTATGCAAAGTAGAGCCATAAAACAAAAAAGGAAATATATGCTATTAAAAACCCAAAGTTCCCATCTGGTAAATGTGTAACTGTTCCATTTTTACAGTAAGGATCTGTTAAATCCGGTCTGTTGCAGTGAGGATCTGTTAAATCTGGCCTGTTACAGTGAGGATCTGTTAAATCTGGCCTGTTACAGCAAGGATCTGTTCAATCTGATCTGTTACAGTGAGGATCTGTTAAATCTGATCTATTACAGTGAGGATCTGTTAAATCTGGTCTGTTACAGTGAGGATCTGTTAAATCTGGTCTGTTACAGTGAGGATCTGTTTAAAAGCATTTATGAGGAGCATTAACTGAATCAAAGCTCTCAAGCTTCTGTTGTGGTTGAGCAGAAGCTATCAAGATCTTCAAGAATTGCATTCATTTAGAGAAAATTATCATTTGTAATTGGAATGGTAAAACAAAATTAATCAAAAAATCATTAATCTTAAATGTGCCATTGTTACACATTAACTAAATTAATAAAAATAAAAAAAAACTTATTCTTTTATTCTAACAAGAGTCCTGGTCCCCCTTGCATTATCTTCAGGGCTGATTTCTCTGTGGTTGCACAATAATGTTTTTTTAAGGTGCCCCAGAATAGAAATGTATATTTATCATGGCATTATCAAATAATGAGAGTTTATTACATGGAATTGACATACTGTGAACTAGGGCAATTGTTCAAAAATGAATCCAAACTGACATTCAGAAACTCTTATCAATGTAGCTTTGCCCATGTTAATTATATATATATATATATATATATATATATATATTTATTTATTTATTTATTTATGTTTTTTACTGGTACTTTTCCCCACTGTGTTTAAATACTGTTCCCTTAAAAACACACTACTGTGTGTGTAGTCACATGACATATTGCCAAGAACTACCATGAACGTGCGATAAAGCAAACACTAGGAAATCAAGCAGGTATCTGTGCTAGGCTAAAAGCCTAGAGGGCACAGATAGGACAAAATGACAAAAAGTAACTAAAATGTTCTCGTTACAGTGATACAAGCAAAGCTATGCTATGCTATGTTATGTGATGCTATGCTACGTGGCTCATGTGAGCCATTACTGTGCCTTAAACCAGCCAATAAAAACGGGTTATTATTTTTTGTCACAAGCCCATCATATAAAGAAAATCAGACCATGTCACTCACAGGTGAAATAACAGGGTGGTAAATAAGCTGGTAAAAACACATACTTACTATTTTTATAAATTGAGGAACAGCCTAAACTCAGTGAATACATTCTGTCACCTTTAATCATCATGGCTGCTGCTGGGTGGAAATAATTTTCATGGTGAGTGCTACTTCTATGCCTGTTACATGTTTGTTAAAATTGTAATGTAAATGTATGCAGGGAGTTTTAAATAAAGTAGGTAAGTAAATGTTGTACTCCACTGATTCTGGGTCAGGGGTTGCAGGAATTCTGGAGCCCCCCTGCTTGTATGAGATTCTAAAAGAAATGCAGGGGGATTAGTTCAAGGATCCTTCTGGCTGTAAGAGACACACTTTGAGGCCTTATATAACCTTAAATATAGTACTGCAGAGACAAATGTCACCCTGAGGATTAACCAATGATGAATGGGGCAGGCCTACCATGTTAGAATGAACAGCAGCCGTTTGAAAGTGATGGATTTCGACCCTTTTTCACACAGGAGTCTGAGTTGTATGTGGTGACACTTCACACCTCCTCACAATGGCAAAAATGGTCTTCTGCCTCTCCCAGCAGGGACAGAATATAATGCAGGCTGAGTCAGACGAGCAGGTGAAGGCTCTTGATGCAGGTGGGCACTCCTATTTTCCCTTGTGCTAACAATTTCCTGACAAATAAGTGTTCTTTTCCCACAGCTTCCTCTGCTTATGCAACACACATCTCTAAAAGCTTTCTACTCAGCAGGAGGCCATTGTGTGTTCTCATGTGTTACAAGAGCAAAAGCTTTTGAAAATGCCCCATTGTTCACCTGCGCCAAATAATGTGAATGGCATCATTTGCCTTCTGTCATTCTAATATGTAAGCTGATGAAAAATGAACCTGCCAGGCTAGCTGAAATTATTTACAGTAGATCATTTAAAAATCTACATATTGATTTATAACGGCTACAGTTATAAATAATCTTATATAGAAACAGTATAGCTATGTAAACTTACTCTATATGGTTCCAATGAGAATTTGACAAAATATAATAAATTAGACTTAATAAAAACAAACTAGAGAGTCACTACAGATCTATGGATGGAGGTCGCTTTTACTAGAGGGAGGCCTGGGCGCATTTTCCCTTAACAGAGATACATGGTCCTAAAATCTGTGTCTGTCATTTAAGTCTGTAAGAACAATAGGCATACAATTATTTGTATCTTATGATGTTGATATATTGTAGATGCTTTGCCATTCTTTTTTCAGAAAGGTTTGACAGAAAGGTTACGGTAACTCAGATAACCACTCTGTACAATTGTGGTAAGCACAAAAGCATCCCAGAATGTCCAACTTTCTGGTCAAAGGGGCTAAAACTAGGCTTGTTTCCACTACTTTCAGCCAAGACCACAAAGCTGAGGCTGCAGTGGGCACAGACTCACCAAAACTAGGCAGCTTAAGTTCCCTAAGGCATGGTAGGCTCTGCATTTGGTGCCAACAGCATGAATCCACTGAACCAACCTGGCTTGTGTCAACAGTCCAGGCTGGTACAGGTGGTATAATGGTGTGGTGAGAGTCTTCTTGGCACACTGTAAGCCCAGTAATACCAGTAAGTCATCACTGGAACACCACAATGTATTTGAATATTTCTGCTGGCCATGCACATCCCCTCATTGACACAATTTACCCATCTCCTGATGGCTAACATCAGTTGGTGCAGTCAGAAAGAGAGAGATTTTGCTCTGCAGTGGTGCATGTTTAATCACCTAGGAGAGGAATAAAGGTGCCCCTTAAAGAACTGGCCTAGCAACACCCCTGGTAATGATGTTTATTTTTATGTTGGCATGAATAATCTTACATCTCATGCTGCTTTGTAAGTACCAGACATCATAGACCCATACAGATATCCTCTGGCTTTATGTCTCTGCATGACTCAGACACACTCATACACACTCTTGTGCCACCCTCTTTTGCCAGACACAGTTTGCTAGCCCTTAGGTCTATAACCAGCATGCTTAATTAGTGACTGACAGATGTGGGTCAGTGCAGTTGGCTGAGCACAAGCACAAGACTCTGTTCTCAACCACTGGAATACAATGTCCTGTCATCATCCCTGTACTGCAACTGCAACCGTTACCATCTTTACCTTCTATGGCTTTATTGACTAGCTTACAGTAATCAGCAGTGCACTGCAGATGATGAAACACCACATGACATAAAAAAAATGTAAAATATGACACCTACAATATAAACATATCTGGTCTGTTTAGTATAACACATATTCAAAAGTATTCAGATACTCCTTCTTATTAGAAGTTACACACATATAGTTTGTTTATATCTCCATAAAAAAAGCATTGCCAATACAATGGGATGCTCTGGAGCAGCTGAACATGCACCTTAGGTCACTATGGCAATAACCTGGCTATATGGGTACCATTAGGCTGTGGAGCAGTGGAATTGTGGTTTCTAGATGCAGCTCAAACCAATACCTTTGGGATGAATTGGAGAGGCATTGATCGAATGCAATCAAATCCTGACAGTAGTGATCCAACTTTTAGTGAAAAGCCCTTCCAGCAAAGTATAGGGGGGACAAACTCCTTATTAATACAGAACAGTTCAAATTAGGACACTGACAAGGGGGAAAATGTCCTGCCTGGGTTTGGTGGTCCAAGTAAAGTGATGTCTGATGTACTACTATCGTTAATACACTATGTCCAAATGTTTGTGGACACCTCTTCTAATGAAATTGTTTAGCTACTTTACCTATTAGCACAATATTAAATGCCAGACGTGGGGTAGATGAGTATAAAGCCCCCCAGCATGGAGCTGTGTTCTCTGGAATGATGGTTGGTGCTCTATCCAATACTTTTGGGATGAGATGGGGAGTTTGGGATGAGGTGGGGTGGTGATCTTCCAACATCCTGTCCTCACTAACGCTCTTGTTGCTGAATGCAATTAGATCCTCACAGCAACGCTCCTTCAAAATCTAGTAGAAAGCCTTCTTCCCTGGACAATAGAGACGGTTACTCCAACAAAAGCAAGTAAAAAAAAAAAATTAAAAAAAAAAAAGAATGAGCAGGTGTCCCAATACTTTTGTCCATTTAGCATTTTTTACCATTTAACTTTTCCCTCTGATACAAAACCTTTGCAGCCGAAGGTGTTGGTGTTCCACTTTTCCTCATTTCTGGTCGTGCAAGAGAAGCTGAACTGTATGAAATGAGAGAATTTGATGAATTAGACATTTGTCTGACACAAAAAGACATTGTAATCGCATTTAAACCACTGAACAAAAAAGTGAAGAACTGGCCCCAAAAGCTCACTGAGTGTTTTGTGATGGGCTTTTTTGTATTCTAGAGAAGCAGCGACTGAGATGTGAATGGATCTGAATGGGTGCGTGACAAATAAGCCATGAAGCATGGGAGCAAGCTCATCCATGAGTAATGGGCGAATGTAGGCCAAGCTGCACCAGCTGAGACGGACTCTCTGGCATGCCTGGGGATCATCCACTTCCAGTTTAACCTCTCCATCAGAATCACTTCATTTTTAACATATTTCTAATTGCTGACATGTTTAATAGCATGCAAATGTGAAGCTCTACAGCTCTAAGGTACAGTCAACTTCATTACAAACCTAAATACTGCAATATAGACAGGTTCCAGACATCTTAGGTTGGCTCCATGAAGAATGGTTTTGCAGTTAGCCGTGCTGGTTATGGGCGTAATAGGCAGTCAGCAGTTTGGTCTGACATGTATTTGAGGTCATACACAGTTGTAAGGAAAAGGATTAATTGGGAAGGACCTAAGTTTTGGCCTTTCAGACCTGATGTATTGTCTGAGTTGTATTGTTTGTAGACATTGTCAAATCATTTTGACCATTTATTGGTTTGTTCATTAGTAAAAAAAAAACACATCAACAATGGCAACCCAAACTAAATGTCTGAGGTTTAAATAAGACCGGGTTCTTCGAAATCTGTATCTGCTGCTGATGTGCTGCAGCTGATTCTAATTGTAGGCAATTTAAGTAGTAATAAATCTGGGGGTGTCCTAAATATTTGCTTACAGGAAAACTGCATTTCTATTAACTGTATTTAATCAATTATTTTTAAAAGACATTTCTTCAGTTGTATTGTGTTTAGTTATATTACCTCCATCTCTCAATATTGTTTAAATGGTGATTAAATGTCCATATGTTTACACATCTTAACAAAGTCAAAGGTTTTAATGGGGTGTTCTGACTTTCACATGACTACATGTGTGTTTGCACCAGAGAGGGCAGCAAAGCTGTAAACCCTTTTCAAAGGCCTATGCAGTTAGTTTGCTCATTCTGAGCAAAGGCAGAGCCTCAAACGTCCCCATTCACACACTCACATGCACATACACACACATAGACAGAGTTTCATGGAGTGTGAGCTGGTGGATCTTTTTTTCCCAGCAGAATGGGCCTACACCAGTTTCTGTGACTTTGACTCACACTGGCCAAAGGATGTATGAGGTGTGAAGGTGAAGTGAAGTGTAGTGTCAAGTATTACGGTCTCCATACTGACTTATGTATTTAGTAGTATCTAAGCCTAGAGGTATATTTTGGATACTAGACGTATTATGATTGTGTCAAGATTGGAAAGATTGGCGTCTACTGGATCATAGCAGTGGGAAAAAGCCTCACTATTTTATTAATTGAGACACAGCAGAACTGAATTTTCTAACTCTCAGGGGTGCCCTAGCCAGGTTTGGAACAGAAGAAGTTTAATTTATTGGCATAAACTGGTTTATTATTGGACAAATCCCTTGTTTTTTCATAAAATGCTACAATGTAAGTGTGCATGTTTGTAGATAAAACTCATGCTTTAAAGCAGCATTATGGAGAATTGGAATTCATGCTTTGAGACACTTCTAAAGATCATATATTTCTGGGCAAGCTGAGAAATACCGAACCATCCCTAGCGTTGTTCTGCCTGCTTCACCAAAGTTACACAGTGCAGTTAGCAGCGTGTGGAGCCCAGTGATAGAGACAAGTAGCAACAACAGAGGCAGTATTCTCCATGTTACAAGTCAGGTGAGCACTGACATGATTTCAAAGGGATTGTAGTAATAAAATGCTACATAATGTTGCTTTAATAAACTTGCACCTACATCCCACCTCCAACTATTCTATATAAGTCCAGAACTTGCATATAATATTGAAAGAAAATTAAGCCCAATAAAATTCATTTCAATTCCCAGCCCCTCATCGTCTGCCTCAATAGAAGTAAAATGACTTACATTCCAAGCTGAACAGTCTCCTCTCCCAAAATGAGGGCTGATTTCATGCTGCTTGTGCAAGGGATGCTTGGGGTTAGAAAACAAGGCTTTTCTTGCTAACGGATTGGTAAAAATGCAGACACATGTTTTCAGTGAATGTAACAATGCCTAAATCTTTTCCATGTTGAGTGACTCCACACAATAAGAGCTAGGAGAAGCACATTTCAGCTAGATGCCTGAAATTCTTGTCAAGCCCTATTCTCATAAGTGACGCTTCAGAAAAGTCAGCAGCTCCATTACCAACACAATGCCTTGGATTTGTGCTTAAATTTTTTTTATTTTTTTTAATGTAATTGCTAAACTCCCATGAGTTTAGCAATCACTCTCTTTTCATGAGACTCTTTACAAAAAAAAAAGTCAAAATGTGCAGAGATTTATTCATTTTCAGCATCTAAAAGCTACAGTAGCCTCTCTTTTATTCCTAGAGCAGTTTTGGTTCTTTCCCAGGATCAGATAAAGCTTATGTCACCTTCACTCAGACAGAAGGCTGTTAAAGAACAAGAAGGTTTTTAGCCATGGAAACATGGGGTCTAGTCATGAGTTTGCTGGCTTATGTAAGTTCGTATCAGCAGTGCTGTGCCTGGGCACTCAGTCTGAGGCAGGGAGGTTTGATTTCTCCACTGTTGAGTTGCCATGTATAGATCTGTGGAATGTTGAGCTCTCTATAAGTCAATCCCATAAACCTGTCTTTACTAGTTGGGTGTCCTCGGCTCTGTTGTAACACCCACACCCAAGAATTGCTTGTCTGTACACCAAAGGCTTTCCTCTGAGGATACAATTAATACTCTTTTTGTGAAATAGGAATGCTTAAGCTATTAAATATGCTAACGAATATGAGAGTGAAAGAGCGAGAGGCAGAGAAATAGAGAGGAGAAGGGAAGGGTCATAAACTCGAACCCACTGGCTTTTTAAACAAACACAGTAAGGCAATGTTTAGAGTACAAGTCATACTCTTTCTCTGACTATAAATACTGTCCATTCTGTACTGTAACACTCTGCTCAGTTATACCACAGTACGTAAGAGCTTTGCACTACAGCTAAATATTTTCACAAGGCATCAATAACAATCTCAGTAAAATAATCCATGAGAGTTTAAAATGAACGCTTGTAAATATAAGGTGCCTAAAAGCTACATTATTATATTATTATGCAAGGCTATAATAATAGCTCCCCCTACAGTTGCGTAGAGTAGTTTACTTTCATACCAATAGTGAGTTCTGATCTTGGACTGCTCTTAGATACAGAACTAGCAAAGCCAACATCTGAGTATTTTATGTAGCATATTGTGAACATCATCTCAGATGTCTAGCTAGTGACTAACCCTCTGATAAAATGGGCTGATTGAGCTTATAGTGAAAAACTAGTGAGTCGACAACTAAGCTAGCACACAACACAAGATAAGCAAGCCAGCTAATAAATTACCACTCCTAGCAAGTGGCCGGCTAGGCATCTGTCTTGGCTGGAAAACAAGCCAATTCTAAAAATCCAATACTGTTTCGTATACATTTACACCCCTCAAAACTGACCTAGACCCAGCCCACTAGTGAAAGCCCTAGTCAAAGCTGGTGAAGCAGTAAAATGTGACGGCGACTTCAGGAGAGTATTATCTTGTACATCACCTCCAGACTCTATTCCCATGCTAGTTGTGGGAATATGTGTTGATACGTGAACCAGATTTCTTGTGCCAGTGTTTGCAGAAGGGAGGCTCAAACCTGGCAAACCACAAAGAAAATGTAAGATCTGGGTGGAGCAAATGGGAATCTGTGCTATGCTAAAAGCTAACACTACCCAACATTAGTTTTCTTTTTTATTATCTTTTCTCTCCCCTTGAAAACAATCTGGACTACCTCAGCTGAACCAAACTGGAGCTAAAGACACATCGGAAGACATAAGTTAAACTTGAGAAAGTCAAACCCAGGGAAGAGAGTAGGGGGCAAGGCTAAAGGCTAGCTTCCTTCAATTTCCTCAGCTTGCTGGACTTAATGAGAGCTTATAATATGTGATATGCTTCTATGAGCCATCATGATGATGTAAAATCAGGCAAATATAACAGGGTGGTAATTAGGCCTGTTAAGCGACATCTGAGCATTTTTCACTCCAACCATCAAAAGTCATATACTTACTATTTATATAAAAAACTTTATAGAATACTGTATAAAGGTATTACCTGGCACCTTTACCAAGACAAATAACATTAAAGCCTGCAAATGATTCTTGGGGTTGTACGGTTCAGTATAGACCTTTACTAAAGAACCCCTGAGGAACCGCTTTTTGAAAAGTATGTAGAATGTCGCTCTGACCGGGCTGTAATGGAAGTGATCTATTTTAAGTGCTATAAACACTTCACCGAACATGTACTGAGGATTTAGTGTCCTTTGTACTTTTTTTCCATCATCTTTCTTAAGAACACACACAAACTCGACTAAAAGAGCACACAGTGGAGGTATTGCTCTGTTCTTACTGGTCTGAAAACAAACAGGCCTGAAGCTCTTCCCCTGTGAGTCATTCATTAGACTGATGACCTCAGTGTGAGTACTTGGCTGGGGGAAGTGTTTATCCACAGCAGCCTGACAGAGCAGAATGGAGCAGACCACTGCCCTGAACCACCAACCACTGCTGCGTGGAGGCAGGGCCTGAGCTGAAGAGACCCTTCAGATTTTCCAGCTCACACTCAGCTCTGTCTAAACCATGTTGCAATCGTCTCTGAATCGTCATGCGCTTAATGTGTCTTACTTTTATCAGCGCTAGTGTGACTAATAGGATATTCCAGTTGGATCTGGCTTAAACTGACACTGGTTAAAAGGGTTTACTGTTTTGTAGAGTATGATAAGCTGCGTAGGACTTTGCAGTTTATCTCTGTTCTCTCTGTGGAGCGCTGGGTGTGAGTGCTTCCCCATCAACAAAAACCCAAAGCTCTCACGGTTTCAGCATGAAAGGCAGATCCACCTCATTAACAACCCCTTTTTTTAATGAACATGCCGGAGGAGGCAGGAGAAATCATTATTCAATAATAATTGCTTCCTCTATCTTGAGTCATCACTTGACCTCAATGATGGATTCCTATTTTTAATACATATTATAATATTAGCCTACTTTCACAGTTATGTACAAGTTAGGAATCAGTGTGTTGATTAGTATAGTAATGCTTCAGATAAATGTAGAAAATCTATAACAAATTATGTATGAAAGTATAAAAATAGATCCAAAAAGTTTCCTTTTTATACAGCACTATGATTACTCTAGCACCCCACCCTCTTATTATTAGTATTTTTTAGTTTTGTTTTTTTTCCCCCAATTTTCCTCCCTAGTTTCAGATTACCAACTACCAAACCCCTTCAAAAGTACTCTCCCCTATCACATGTAACACTCCTAACCCTGGGAGGGTGAGGACTGACACAAGCGCAACCAGCCACTGCCTCTTTTCAAACCGTCGCTGATGCAACAACACCAGGCAACCAACGCACACAGATGAAAGCGATGGGTACCCAGCTCTGATGCTTCAACAAGCTGATGCCCATACTTGCCAGAATCACCCGGTAATGATGTGGGAAGAGAGAGAGAGACATCTATCCACCCGGAGAATGCAAGACTAATTGTGCTGTCTCAGGCTCCAGCTGCTGATGGCATGCAGCATTGTGGCAGCGCCTTGGTTTGCTGGACAACTAGGAGTGAGGGGGTGCTTATTTTTTATTTATTTTAATATTTTAGTAGGGTTGAAAGTGAAATATGTCCAAATGCAGCCACTGAAAGTCTCTGTGACAATAGCTGATCTAGCATTACCAGAACCTGAACTCTTGATTTCGTGCTACTCTGGAAAACATGACATTAGTTAAGTCCCAGCCCGAGACGCATCAAAGCCACAAAATACAGTCACTCCAGAAGCTGGAATCAGAGTGCCCTAAACCCAGATGTACAGCCATTGCCAGCCCAGGAAACAGATGCAGAGGTTGTCCAGTGGTGGACCAGAAAAACTAACCAAGTTGTGTCGCTCCAGCACCTTGGAAAGCCTCATAGCTTTAATGTAGGAACACTATGGTTGGATAGCCATGCGGAAAAGACACTTTGGCCAGCGGCGAAACAAACGTTACAAATCTGTACAAAACCAAAACAAGATTGATGTAAAACAGCATACAGTTTGCACCAGCATAGTTACAACAATACGCGAAGTTGGTACTTTTAAGACTACTGACTGAATTACGTTGGTACTACTGAGTACCAATTCATGTCAAATCAGTCAGCGCCACTTTTCGGTTTCAGTGTATCACACAGTCAGAGCAACAGCAAGCCTCAAGCAAGTGTGGTTCATACTTGACAGCGAAGAAGATGAATTGTCCATGGATGATGAAAATTATATATAAGTAAGGAATTTACTTCATCGACATTAGTTTCTCCTAGCCATTCCTTTTGGAAAAACACAAATATGCACTTAATTAAAACACATTTTATTTTTCTATAAGATCTCATTTTCTTTTCTCATTTACTTTGAGCTGAGACTTTGGTTTCGTGTCTCTGCATTATTGCAGGCCGGAATAGCAATACATTTGGTTTATTGTTTAAAATTTGTCCTGTGGTTTTATATACTGTACGAAAAACTAAAGAAATAATACATTTTGAAGAATAAAATTTTGCTTCCACACGATTTAAAGTAAACCCTCTCGCTACTGCTGGCTAACTTGTGTTGATGTAGGAGATCACATGTACACACACACACACACACACACACACGCCAAACATTTTATGATCACGCTACACTGATGTTGAAAAGGTAAATGCTTTTTGAGGTAAACCTGCACTTAAACACACTAAACTAAAACTTGAAACTGAAATTACAAATAGAGTAAAGTATAGCGCTGATGATCTCCCCAAAAAACTTCCTGACTCATAGCAAAAAGTCATTTTGTTAAAAGTGTCTCAGCAGCCTTGATAGACCAGCAAGAGGAAGCTGTGCATAATGCCATGCATTAAAAAAAGATACACACTATATACATCTGACATAGTCCCTCATATTTGTTATGATTGTAATTACTCATTACTCATGTAATTGCTCATTAAAATGCCCGCTCCCATACATTACCCAAAAAATCCCCCTATCCCCCTAAAATGCCCCCTGTGTGTCATATTTCCTCTATAGTGCAGCTGATAAAGAAGAATGGTCATTTGTCAGATCTGTATTTTGGGTTCCATTTTTAAGCTTTTCCTGCAGATTTCCTGTCCAGTATTAGGTGATGAGTGAAGCTCAGCTTTGTGGGTGAAGCTGCTGTTTGCGAATTGCTCACATCCTGGCTTTGTGTAAAGTCGGCATTTTCCCCTTTGGAAAAATACAGCCTCTATATTAATACTGCTGACTGAAATGGTTCAGACCTTATATATAAAGACTACCTACAATAGACAGTGACTTCATAACACACACATGAAGCAATGGATAATGCATTAAAAAACGCTGTCCCCTAGTCTTACCTTTATTTCCCTCCTGCAGGAGTAGTGAAAGCTGTTTAGTGAACTATTTCTAGTGTAAGGGCATCAAAATCATTCATTGTGTTGTTCCTTAAGTCTCTCATTTGTTCAGGGCTAGATCACTTGCGTATTCAAAAGTGTACTGGTTACAAAAGCCCAACCTTAAAGAACCAATTCACCCAAGTTCTCATCCGCTAGTTAGCTCTTTCTCCTTCACACAGTGCTCTCAAATGGTGAAGCTGAAGGCTCAACCACATCATTTCAAACATGCCATTATCACAATGTCATTGGAGCTTAACACACTTGGAGGAGAACACTAACGCCCAATTCTGTTTCGTCAGCTAACCGGCACCCACATTTGCTACCATTGCACCACTGCCTTGAGTAATAGGAGAGAAATAGGAGAGAGGTCACAGACAATTATGTCATTACTGTTTTTGCCTCCTGGTTGCAGATGGCTGTGGCATCACCAGTAAAATGCCACAAAGTAGCAGGGGCCTATGGTTGTGGGTTGGGCTACTTGAGCTTGGTGCCCGCATGGGTTTCCTCTAACTTCCCAAAAACACACATGGTAGGTGAACTGCCCCAATACTCAAATGTAATTCACAAGATCTTAAAAGATTTCTTTATGAAACCAAACGTTGTTCTTCTACAGCATCACTCAAGGAACCATTTGCAGCATCAAGAGTGTGGGTGTGAGTGAATGGGTGTTTCCCTCTCCAGGGGGTATTCCTGCAATTCCCCAATGATTTTAGATCTGGACTCTGGACCCATCCTGTCCAGGAAGGAATGGAACAATAGATGGATGTACCTCATTAGATGTGATACAAATACAGGGTAATTTGCATGGAGTGTATTGATGTTTTTATTTGGTGGCTTTAATGCATTGATATCTCTACAGTTTTTACAGTACTTACAGTCATAGGCTTTAGAAGCACTTCATGGACTTCACTCCCATACTCACTCACTCATGTTCATCTGGCTTAAGATTCTCCACAAGGGGCATTACTAGAAGTCAAATAGCGTTTGGGGTCTTTACATCAATGACACTTTGAAGCTTTGTGTTATACTGCAAGCAGCCTGGACTTCATTTGAGTCATGTTACACAGGCAGGTGAATGTAGAGTTAGGAGTCTTACCCAAGGACTCTTATTAGTGTAAAGTTTGGGGTGTTTTCCCAGCTGGGGAATCAAACTTTACTTTGCCACAGGGAGTGCAATATTGTTAGCCACTCTGCTACACCAACACTACACTGTTTCAGCCCTACACTGTTGTATGAGTACACTGGCAATGAAAGTAGACTATCTGAAGTGAAGCCAGCTATGTATCTCTGAGTGCTCTGCACAAATGACTCTGTAACTGTATCTGAAAGAACTTGTTAGCATGTAACCTTAGCGTATCGTAGACCTGAAGGCTTGTAACTTGCAGTCTATAGATCTTTGGGTCTTTCTTCTGAAGGAATGTAGATTTCCCATTTGCCTCTGTGACTAACCCAGCCTTACAGGGCCTGGAAACTGAGAAAAAACTTAAGTGAAAATAAATAAATAAATACCCCTCAATTTAACTGGTCAGCCCACACATTTCCCCATGCGTGCCCCCCTTTAGCCATCCCATCATCAGCCTCTGAGTGCTCTCCGATGGCCTATATTTCAGCCCTCGCTCATTCAGGAGAAAGCAGAGGTTTTCGAGAGGACAAACTGTGCCCTGTTTCCTGTTCAGGTGAAAGGCCTATATCATCAAGCTCAAGTTAGAAAGGATGCAGCTCAGTCTGTTTCTAAAAGCCCTGGCTGAATCTAGATAGGAGGATGCATAATAGATCAGTCAACTGGCACTCAGCAACGTTAAGTAGGTCAACTATTATTATTTCTTTTTTTTCCTTCAACCCTGAAGATTTTGCCCAGCAACAAGCCATTTTACACCATGGCACCAAGGGAAAAGCGTCATGGATTGTATGTTTGATATTTGCTATCCAGCTGCTCTGCATGAGGACAAACAGACTGGGAATTGACTCGTGCAGGCAATAGTAGTTTTTAGCCTGGTAACAAACCCTTAATGCTGCATTGTACTGATGTGTGAATATAGTTATACACTATATGAATAAAAGTATTGGGACGCTTGCTCGTCCACAGTTTCTTCCAAAATCAAGGGCGTAACTGTCTCTACTGTCCAGGGAAGAAGGCTAGAGTTGGAGTATTGCTAAAGGATGTGAAGAGCATTACTGAAGTCAGAATGTTGGATTATCACCACCCCACTTCGTCTGGGACTGTTTTGGATGGAGCTCCATCATTCCAGAGAACACAGGACCAACAGCTCAACACTGTGGGGATGTGGGGGGGGTCCAGTGTCCAGTGTCCAGTGTCCAGTGTTCCAGTGTCACTCTAGCCCACACCTGTTATTTTAGGCACGGTTCTAATAGGTTCATGTTTAGCTGCTCCAGAGAGTCCTATTATATTGGTTCTACAGGGATCCAGTAGGATGACAACTAGACAAGCTGTGTGTATGCATTTGCACATCAGTTTCAGCAATGGGTGCAACTTAAAGTAGCTGAATGCATTCATTAAAAGGATTGTCCACAAACTTTTAGACATATAGTGTAAGTATATATAATATAGCATTACCAGAACCTATAAAACATGTCAGCTATAGATCAGATAGCTGAGTTTTTTGCTGTGTGCCTGTATGGCTAAGGTTAATAAGGATAAATATCATTGGGCCGTGTTAACCAACCATTCATACAAAGAAATTTTTACAGCTCATTTACGCAGTCTTCTCAAAGATTCTGACATTCACCAGGGTTTTCTTATTTGGGATTTGTTCACTTTATGAGGACAATGGGATCCATATTTATAAGAGCAGAGCTGTGAACAATTCTGCACATTAAAAACACATCATGAATCTGATGTAGACTTTGTTGGGACTTTTCTTAATCCAAAAAAAAGGCTATGGCCCGCCGGTGGGCCGGAAGTGTTATTACAAACTTCTATCACGAAAGAAGAGCCCCACCAGTTTGTACAGAAGTCCCTGTAGTTACTGAGTACACCTTAGTGTGTAATAAGCCTAGTGTGTGTTAACCTCCAGAGTCCCGGACTTTTGCTTGGTGTGCATATTGAATTTCTCCTATTTGGGATTAGTAGGATCATTTTTGCAAAAAACAATATCCTCATATTAGGTCAAAGGGTCAAAGTTTTAAACAAATTAAGTATCATGGTGCAAAAATGTAATGTCCCCATATGAGGATGCAGGGTCTCAAGAGGTTAAGGGGTTCAAAACAAATTCCAGAAAATGTTTAGGGTGATAGTAAGTGAAAGAGGCCCATTGATCTTGTTCAGCTGACTGCATTCAACACGTTACTCTGCTATTCTAACATGAAAAAAGAGGTAATCTTATCTCACAGTGGACATATTGTGTTCAGTTTAGGTTGAGGTTACATAATTGCTTAGTTACATAAGATCAGGTCAAGCTTTGTCATACAGCTGGTCTCCTGTTATGTTTGACCCATTGTTTTAGTGTCATGATATCCAATAGAAAAAATAACAGCGCTCACATGATCACAGGACAGTCGGACCAAAAGTACACTGTTAAAAGGACAAGATCCTTGAGGAACTTTTGAGACTGTGGAGGACCCTATAAGGGGCTATAAGGAACCTCCAAGAAAAGGTTCTTAAAATGAAAGCCTTTTAAGAGCTAGGTTTTTTTCCAGTGAGATAAATTCTAAAACTTCCTCACAGTTCCTCACAGGATCCAAATATAGTAGCCTAAAGGGCCTCAATGAACCGTAATTCAAATGAGTGAAGGTCAGATATGGTCCTGAGGAATCCCAAACATTCTTACAGGCACCTCTAAGAGCAGGTTTGAGTTAAGGAACGTTTGAATTCATGGAGGAACCTAGAGGGTCTTTAAGGAACTACTCATTTTTACAGGGTACATGAGCATCTATGAGCCATTCCTTTGTAATATCCTAATCTAACGATCATCTCCAGGACGTTTTTTAAAGCAGTCAAAAGCATTACAGATCAGATTGAGCTGATTTCAAGTTGTGTCTTTGAAAAGGCTGCTTTAATAGACTCTACAAAAAGGTTTCTTACAAATTTGAAGACTTGCCCCCCAAGCTTGACTTAGACCTGTCTTAACATGTTAGCCCATGCCAGACCACTGAACTTTGATGTGATAATGAGGGTACCGGAAGATACCACTCACTAAAATAACAATGAAGAAGTGTCACCTTCAGCTGTGAAAAGTCTACTAAATGTATTATGTAGGAGGATCCCGCTCACCTTAGACCTAATAAATGTGTACTGTCTGTAGACCTTGAATTGTTTGTCCCACAGCAGACCCTACCTAATCTGCCTCGACTAAAATATTAGACTATGCTTTGGCCAAATTATTCTCAATTGCAAAGCTACCACAAGTTCTGCCCTTGAGGGTGTCATGATACCTATACTCAGTATTAAGACAAGGGCCAAACTCATTCATGGCAACTCAAAGTACTATTTTAATGCTTAAATGGTTCATTGCCTGGATGAATGGTTCTTCTCTATGTTGGAGTACCTCTATGGTCCTTTAAAAACGGCACAGCAGCAACGGCAACTTACTCAGTTCTGCTATTGTTTTGAATTGAGTATGTGTATAAAAAGTGAATAGGTAAAGTAAGCCCACAACAGATGTTTTGATATAATCCACAGCCACTGAATTTCAACAGAACTCTATTTGTTACAATTACAAAAAATTGCAATGCTATAAAATCACTTCCAAAAGACTGACAAAGAAAATGCAGCCAACACCCTAAGATACTAAGATACACCACCACAAAGAGTTCCTCTGATTATGAGTCAAAGAACCCTTTTTCAGCATTTTCTCACTGAAGCTCATGTTGAGCCGTCTGGTATCCGCTGTATAAAGCCCATAAACCCATGATCTTTTCTACTTAAAGACAGTATACTACTCAGTATACTAAATGAGTACAATAGTATACTAATCAGATTACATTCAAAATGCTGTATGAAAGGCTGTCTTTCAATCAAGCAGGATTATATATATGTGCGTGTGTGTGTTTGTGTGTATGCAGTGTTCATTAAACACTAACAATATCCTTGATATTGTTAGTGTTATATATATAAAAGCATCTTGTGTATCATAACTACATTTATCACAATACGATAGTCATATTGCCCAGCCCTTATACATACACACATTACATATATACATATAGGCCTGTAGTTTGTTGAAGACCACATCCCAGCCCACCCTCATAGACTGCACATGTCCTGCATATATTATATGCATGTGTTACATAATGTGAAACTGGCAGTGTTTTCTTTACATTGTGGCAAAATGATAAACGGACCAATAGAAATGCTCCATTTTGAAATAAATTATTTATTATATTGATCCATTTAAAGTTAAGGTGTTCTCCCTCTCCTGTAAAGTTGCTATTGTGGAGATATGAGCTGTTTGCTGGACAGTGATAATACATACACACACTCTTAGAATGATCCAACAAGGGGCTGTTCAAACATAAGACACCCCCCCTGTGTAAAATAGTTCTATACAGCACCAAAAGAGGTTCCACTACTGCTGCAAATCAATGAATCCTGTTCCCACTATCACACTACAGTAGAATACTTTCTGTTAAAAGTGCAGTAAAGAGACCAGTGGAGATGAACAATGCCTGCTGTTGTGCTGGAGGCAGTAGGACCATGAGGCAGCTGTTTGAGAGCAGACCCCACCCGTACTGCTCTGTTCCATTCCTACTAGTGTAATACACTTGAAAGCACACCTAAACCAGTACCAGTATGAAATATCTTAAGGCCCATATCTAAGCACATGTACACAGACACAGACACGTACTTGTATTGCAATTGAACATTTAATACTTTAATTTTTTTTTTTACAGAAATGTTCATTGCTGGGTTATTGTAAACATGACAGCCAACGACTTGGAGCTGAACCACGTCAGTCTGAAGTTAATGCAGTGGTACCACAGGCTTGGAGACATACAAAAGTCCTAAAAACAACAAAAACAGAAGACGTACAGAGCTTCAGAGCTTCACCTCATAGGCCGTCTCCGTAACAGAGGGCGTAGTGTGTCTCGCTTTCTAGCCCCCAAAGCTAAAGGGCTTGTGGTTTGTTGAGGAGCCCACCCTCATAAGACCCCAAACAAAAGTAGCTCCCAAAATCCTGTCAGTGCAATTGTGACAAACTCCATTGGTGGTGCTCAAGCAGAGGGGCTGCGTTTAAGTTTACCGAGCTCTAGGGTGGGGAACCAGACTGCATGGACACCCAGTGCAACAAGAATGGAAACAAATAGAGATTCAGACAATGCTGGGCTAGCATGCAGATTCACCAGCATGGGCCCACACTACATTTCATTGTGTGTATGTATGTATGTATGAATGAGTGTGTGTGTGTGTGTGTGTGTGTGTGTGTGTGTGTGTGTGTGTGTGTGTGTGTGTGTGTGTATTCAATGAAGCGAGGTGACTTTTGCAACAACACAATACACAGTCCCAGAGCACACTGACCACTCGCACCCATCCCCCCACCCCCTCCATCCCCCTCTCAGTGCTGCATCAAGTCTCTCATCGTGCAACAAAAGCACAGCTGCCCTGCTCGCGCTGCAGTCTCGCAGTCACAGCTGGCAGCTGACTCGCATTTTGCACAAGTCTCCTCTTTTGAGGGAGTTGCTGCACATCCAAGTGTCCATCCCAAACACCATCTCAATGCAGTGGCAAGGCGTCTCCTCTTCTCATGTCAATAAAAAGCCCTATGCATGTCATAAACGAGGCTGTTTACAGGGTTAAGCCTATTGTTCTGTACTTTGTGGCAGCAGCAGCTGCACCCAAGCCACCCAAACCCACCCGTGCACCGTCCAGAGCATGCTGGTGGTGGTAGTGGTGGTGCTGGTGGAGAAGGAGGGGTGCCTGTGCACGTCTCAGCTGCCACAGCACCAAAACAAAGCAAAAGAGAGAGAGATAGAGAGAGAGAGAGACACACACAAGAGTTGAGACAGAGATTGGGGGAGGGTGCACGAGCCCTCTTCTCTCTCTCTCCTGTGTCCATGCTTCTTGGCGCAGGGCAACGAGGGACACCCCTCCCCCCTTCCCCCCCCCGTCTCCAAAACCTTTCCATGTGTGAAGGACCGTGTCCTCGCCCTCACAGAAGTTTGCAGCAGTTCGCGCACCCCCCGGGCGGCCTCGACCTCTTCTGGAGCGCGGCGCGCGTGGCCGTCTCGAAGACCTCCCGCACGCCGTCCTTGGTCTTGGCCGAGCACTCGAGGTAGTCGTAGGCGCCGATGCGCACGGCCATGGCGCGGCCGTCCTCAGCGCGCACGGGCTCCTGCTTCATGCGCGCGAGCTCGCCGCGTACGCTCTCGTCGTTGCGCAGGTCTTTCTTGTTGGCCACCAGGATGATGGGCACGTTGGGGCAGAAGTGCTTCACCTCGGGCACCCACTTCTCCGGGATGTTCTCCAGAGAGTCCGGGCTGTCCACGGAGAAGCACATGAGGATCACATCCGTGTCCGGGTAGGAGAGGGGGCGCAGACGGTCGTAGTCCTCCTGGCCGGCCGTGTCCCACAGCGCCAGCTCCACCTGCTTGCTGTCCACCTCGATGTCGGCCACGTAGTTCTCGAAGACGGTGGGCACGTAGACCTCCGGGAACTCATCCTTGCTGAACACGATGAGCAGACACGTCTTGCCGCACGCGCCGTCCCCCACCACCACCAGCTTCTTTCGGATAGCAGCCATGTGCTCGGTTTTACGCACGGAATAAAACCCGGCTAAAACTGGACCAGCTGAATTAGATATATCCTAAAACCACAATGAGGCCGTGTAGCTCCTGTCTACAGCTTATAAACTCTCCCCCTTCTTTAGACACCACCTCAGCTGTGGACCATTCAGTTCCCAGGATTCTGAGCCCAAACTTCTTTATAAAGCGCCTCGCCGCTTTCTTAATATAGCCCACCAATGGGAAGCCGCGGGATTACCTCATGGGTTTTCTCCCAGTCGGTGATTGGCCCCTTTAGGATCAGAGGTGGGGCCTTACTCACTTACCACGAGGACCTGGGAAGTGGCTAAGCCCCCTCCCCCTGAATCGTGATTGGCTGGTAGTTCACACTGTTGTTCATCATATTTACATTTCTTGCGCCCTTATAATAAAGTCTTAATGTGCATAAACGCTCTATTAGACAGTGAAACGTAATAAAACAGAGATAAATAATATTACACAGAATATCGTATTGTTGTTATCCACCTCCATTCCGAGAAACCCCGCCCTCCTGCGGTAGGATTGGCTAGAGAGGGGTTGTAGAGTTGCGGATGTGGACGGATATGGACAGCGCCCAGGAACTCTGGGAGTTGTAGTGATTCTTGAGGTTGCACGTGGTCTTTTTGTGGTCTAATCATTCGTAAAACCATATAATAATATAATAATAGAGGTATTACATTACACGTATGTTTCTTGTGAACAGGCTGACTATATTTCCCAGACTTGCTGTAATATAATACAGCCAAGAAGCTACACATATTACTGGTTTCTGTAAAATCAATGCGAGCTTATTTCACACTAATTGTATTCTAATGTTTTTGTCAGACTAGGGTCACTTCAGGTTAGTCATAAGGGCACTGCCCAGTTCCCAGTTCCTGAATAGCCTACAGCCGCCCCACAAAGGTCAATTTTTCTCTACTACAAAAATATAAGCTGTATGACCACACCTTTAATTTGTAATCTGTAACCACAGACCTTTACCCTAAAGTGACCCTGTACTTGCCTGCTTTTCCCTGCCAAGTTTCTGATTACACTCCCCCTTTTACTTCAGTATAGCCATTCAGTAGAACTACCCGGTTTTACAGATTCACAGAGACAGAGACAACAGGCCACAAAGACCAGCAAGTGACCACATTATAATAGATATTTCTTTTCCAAGAAGGCAGAGAAGAGTACAACTACCCGACCGATAGCTTACAACCATTTACTAATGTCTTTTAAAGGAATGTCTGTAAAAACGTCAACAGTGTTTTGACCATATGCTAATCCAGTGCTAAGCGCGTGAGCACTAAGTGTCTGCCCACAGCCACACTTAATCCAAACGGCCCCTTAGAATGCAATGTCAATTAAATAATCAATCAATTAATCAATTATTCAGTGGGTAATTTATATATAATGAGACTCAGACTCAGCTTTAGTCTCGGGTTTGTCCATCAGACCATCACTAGTCTGAAGATCTGAATTTCCCTGTTCTGGTCTTCTATTGGAGTCAGCTGAAATGTCTTCATATGACAGTAGCAACAGCACTGCGAGACTGTGGCCATTATCAATTATTATCAGAGTTTATCTCATTCTCTGATAGCAGCCATAAAGTCTTACAAATGAAATGTTCCAGCTTTGTGATGATTTCATCAAGATTGAGCGCCAGATTGAATGAGTGCCTGTATTTTGGATGAAGCACTAATCTTCGTCTCTTCTTACATCAGCAGACCACATTCTCTATACCAGTCACTAGAAACTTAAACTTAAACTTAAAATGTCAAATCTGGGAATGAAAGTCATTCACTGTAAGATGAATTATGTTTTTAAGGGCACAGAGTTTATCCCTACCCTGATCCACTCATGAAAAACAAAAGTAAATGTCCTGGTTTTAATCTGGTTTACTCTGGTTACACCCCAAACCCCATGACTTCAAATGCTGGTTTTAATGAGCAGCACTCTTATTTGTTCAGATAGAAATGTGATTATTTAAAATGGGTTATTTTTAATTATTTAAGGATGCATTAAAACAGCTTCACACAGAATTAGACAGAACATACAGAGATTTAAAAGAGCTCAAATGATACAAACAGAAATGAGAGAACATGCTTTCTCTAATTAGTCTTTTCTTCTCGTTCTTCCATTTCTAACGAGTGCCAAAAGGTTTCCACTGCTACAATGTGTGGATACGCTGAATATGGTGGAGATTCTGAATCATATATTAGACAATTACACAACTAAACTACACAACTAAAACGTATTTAAATTCAGTATATGACCACTGTCATACATAAACCTTGAACCTTCAAAATGCCAACCTTACAGGAGAAGGAAAGAACCTTCTTAAGTTGAATGGTAGTCAGTGTAAATATAAAAGAAAAACAAACAAACAATTTCAGGTCATTTTGCAGAATTTCTATTGGTCATATAGTGTAAAGAACAACTGCCAGATTCAAATTCAGATGTCAAAACACAGCAAAAATGGAGATACAAGGTTTTTACAGAACCTTACTAACACTAAGAGAACCTAAACATTAACTACAGCATTACAGTGTTAATACAAAGTCGAGACATCCTTCTAGAGGCTCAGTACTGACTGAAGCAAGCAGCTCAACAATAATGTCTCCCAACCCGGAAGGCCCTCGAATCTCACAGGTTTTTATCAGCTGGCGCCACCTCCAGGAAGAGCTGGAGGAAGACTGTGAGTTTGTTCAGCAAGCCGGGGAACAGTTTGTAGTGAATGAATGGAACATAAATCAGAACTCCGCTGAGGATGAAGAGAGTCACGTACAGGTACTCGATCTGAGGGTTGTCAATGATGGGCGCGAGGACGAGGAACACTGCTGCCAACAGGACCAGGATGGGGATGATTATGGGGACCTAAAAAGTAAGGAGCAACCATTGATGCTGAATCAACATCTTTACATTTCTGAGAAGAAGATATCTTTGCTATTTTTATTTGATATCTCTTACCGTGTATGTTCGAGGAAGGTCACGTTTCTTGATTTTTAGGTAAAGAAGTCCTGATAATGTGACCCCGTAGAAGAACCAGGCCGTGAAGCTGACAGAAACATGGAGTGGGTTTAGAGCAGCAAATTCCTCAGTTTTTTTAATGATTCTTGTTTAGTAATAACCGTTTTATATGTTCAAATGTTTGTGGACATCCATTCTAATTAATGCATTCAGCTTTATTAGGGCACAGATGTGCAAAAGCACACACACATCTTGTCTAGTCCCTGTACAGAAGTATTGCCAATAATATAGGACTGTCTGGAGCAGATAAACATGAACCTTTTGGCACCATGCCTAAAGCCAGGTGCAGGCTAGTGGGGTATAGGCTAGAGTTGGGGGTGAGTTCGAGAGTTGGGGAATGAGGGGAGTGATCTTCCAACATTCTGTCCTCACTAACTCAGTGACCTCTACTCACTGAATGCAATCAAATCCTCAAATCCACAGAATCTAGTAGAGCGACTTGCCTGGACAGCAGAGACTGTTACTCCTGCTACTCCAAAAGCAGGATAAACTCTTTTAATACCCTTGATTTAGGAAGATACAATAACTAAGCAGGTGTCCCAATACTTTTTGTCCATATAGGGTATGCTGTATTTACACTGCAGTACTGTCAAGAGAATGAAGGATGAAGATCAGACAAATGACTGTCCTCTTTTTATTGTGGAATTGATTCCGTATATTAGCAATGCCTTATCATTGATTTCGGCATGTGTTCTCTCATAGTTTCAGTCTCCTCATTTATTTACACAGTGGTAATAATGTTTTATGAAGCTAAATCAGTCCATAAAGTGATTTACGTGATGCAGAAAGACTTCATTGGTTGGAGAAAAGATCACATCATTCAAAACACTGCATTGTTAGTTTTGAAGTTCAGCATGAGTCTCAAAAACTGGACTGGTAAACCTAAAAGGTGTTGCTTCAATAATGTGGTTATGATTTACAGCCCTCATGCAAACCTACACGTATAATGAATGTACTGACCCCGCATTGTAGGAGAAACTACATGATGCATGCATTGTGGTACCTGAAGAAGTTTACTATACCCTCGAAGTCTCCAGGGATGAGCACAATGAGGGAGATGACAGTGGTAAAGATGAGAGCTGGAGATGGTGTGAGGCGTCGCACATGAGCCATGGCCAAGATATCCGGCTGAAAAAGCAGATACCTTCACTGTTAAAAGGTATAAAGGTACTGGGGCTGTCACTATGGTCTAGGAGCTCTTTGCCATCCGCAGCCAGAGTTTAAGAGAGCACAACTGGCTGCATTATCTCTAGGTGGGTAGATGGCTCTCTCTCTTCCCTCATTACTATTAAAAGCGATGGCGTGTCTGCACTGGGGACCCGACACCCCAAAAAGCTGCATCCATAGCAGTTTGAAAAGAGGTGGAGGCAGGTTTCGCATGTACTTGAGAGATGATGTGTCCTTACCCTCATAGTGTCGGGAGCATTACTAGTGCTAAGGGTAGCTATGAACGGGTGGGTTCATTGGCAGTACCAAATCTATAAAGGTACCAAAAGGACAAAACATGCTGGTTCCTGAAAGAAACTTTCAGTGGAGGGTTCTTTAGAGAACCATTATTGTAAATGAAATGAAGAAGAGTGCAAAGACCCTTTTTAGGGGTTAAGTAACCTTGTTGTAATGTGAGGGTTCAAGGACATACCCTTAAATTGGTACAGTATCTTTACATCCTGTAAAACCTTAAAGAAGACTGTGCACACTCACACATCTCAAATAGGGTTGTTTAAAAAACCTAACATGGTTCTTCCATAGCATCGTTCAAAGACTGTCCCATTTGTTTCCCACTATAAATCAGTTTTATTTAAATGAATAGATACATACTGTTAAACACATTCGTTTCTTCATCATCCTGTAAGCAAGATGGTTGTTATTCCCCTGACATCTAAAATTTATGAGCAACCAGATGGGACATACAGAACTATTTGTTTTTATTTTTTTCCTCACCATATGTCCCTCTCTGGCAGCTACGAAGCAAACACGTCCTCCACTGAAGAATGATCCATTCAGAGACCCAAAGGATGACAGAGCTGCTGCAATAGACATCACCCAGCCCCAGCCTCCCAGCACCTTATTCCTAGAGGCAAAGACCAAAAACAGGTTGGTCATCAACCCTGCTAACAATTTGTGGTCAGTAGAACGTTTTCTAAATGTTACGACTGTTTCGACTTAGAAATCTCTATCAAGTTTTCTGGATGTTCCTGAACTTTTTAATTGAATTTGCCTTGTTCGGATCATGCCTTCAGCTGATGATGATTTGGGAGAAGACTGTGAGAGAGGGGGTGAAAGGCTGGAGTTCAGATGGCTTCTGCTTCGGTAAGAAGCCAGTCCCCCCTTTAATGTGTAGAGTCAGGAAGCATAGATGACAGGGTTAAACAGGAGGTGACAGGGTTCTTGAGGATTGTGTGTTGACAAGGTAGATATAGACTTTATAGGATGTTAGATTTCAGAGGAGGAACATGCCTGAAGCCCCTACTCCCAAATCGAACATTCTATAAATACCATCTCTACCTCTAGAGATGGTATTTATGCTCTAGTAATGCTCAATGCTCACCTCTCAACAACCCGATCACCTCCCTTTTAACCCTGTCATTTATAAATTCAGTTATTCTATAGCTCCACTATGGGACGCTTACATTTTATAGGCACATTTCAGAAAGTTAATCATCATTTAAACATTTTTTTATTGTCAAATGAAAAAAAAATGTGTTTAAACGATTGCTGCTATTCTACAGTTAGGAAAGCTTTATTTTATGTCACATTATTAAATATTATGTATCAGTGTACATTTATACCGTTAGTGTTTTTAACTGGGAACGCTGTATGAGAGATGTTCTAATAGCCTTGTGATGCCAAACCTTATTACACACACGTTTTCGGAACAATTGCGGGACGTTATTTAGTTTTTAAATGTTATTTTCTTTAATAAAACATTGCTTAAAGTTCTCTGTTAGCTGGGAATTATTCTGTTATTGACCATATAATTCACTTTGCAATAGCATATAATGGAAAGTATGCAGTAACACATGTATTGGTTTAGTGATGCATGGAAACTTACCCCCATGTAACAGCCACAGCACTGGAAAATGCCATCTCTCTTGGTGTCATGACAGCCAGATAGCTCACATTGACCAACAAGTAGAGGATGGTTACCATGGGGATGGCGATCATTAAAGCCCTGGGTAGATTTACCTTTCATGAAAAGATGTAATGAAAATTTTTAGTGCAAATATTTCTTGACATTTACAAATCATATCAAAAACACTCATACCCCCCCACCCTCCCTCCAAGGATTTCCATTTCTGAGCCTGATGATCTGTAGAAATGTGATCATATAAAAACATCATATTAAAATCACCAATGAAAAATGTAAACACTGATCTCACCTCTGGATTTTTCACCTCCTCAGTTACAAAGTTTAAGTTGTACCACCCTGCAAAGGACCACAGGCCCTGATATAGAGCCATTCCAATGGCACTGACCCCCAAAGTTGTGCCCTCAAAGGCAATCTCTGAACTGCTTAGGCTTTCCAAGGTACCATCAGCCATCTTCACTATCCCCCCGATCACAATCACTATGAGAGCCACGACTTTGGCCACCAAGAAGACCACCTGAATGGCCATGGTAAAGCGTACGTTCAGGCTGTTGGCTATAGCCACCACCAAAATGCAAGCCACCGCGATACACTTCACCACCAGCGTAGGTGGGGTGCAATCGGGGTAAAAAGGAGCCACGGCGTACTCAGCAATGCTCAGGGCGATGGCTGATATACCCGACGGCCTCACCACGATCATGAACGTGTATGCCACAAAGAACGCCGGGCAGGGGCCGTAGATTCTCAGGATGTAGATGAAGTCGCCCCCTGACTCTTTGTAGATGGTGCCCAGCTCGGCATAGGACAGCGCAGCACCCAAGGCCACCAGGCCACACACAGCCCAGATTATCAAGCTGGCTCCTGGGCTCCCGATGTTAGATAGCACAAACTGTGGGGACATAAAAATCCCAGATCCTATCATAGTGCCAGCAACCAGAGAAATGGCGCCGATCAAGCCTACCTCCCTCTTCAGATTTAACTTTTCATAGTCTTGGCTTTTCATGGTGCCGCGTAGCAAGCAGAAATTGTACACCCAACACTTTACAAATCCTCCAGCAATAGAACTGATCAAAAGTGAGCATGCTGGGATGCTAAGTACACTGCATTTCTGTTTATAAATTAACTTTTACAGCAGGTTGGTGTTTATTATCACAGTTTGTCTTTATCACCGGTCAGATTGTCAAACATACTTTTTATCTGTGCTCATAAGATAAACCTGCATGCGTGAAACTGTATAAAGGCAAGAGGGATCAATTGAGGCTTTATTATACAGTATTATACAGTGTGTGTCAGCACAACACCTAGGTCTTCCATATACAGCACCCTGCAGAATCATGCAAAGATGCTGAGTTCCAAAGGTGAGAAATGACAGCTTTAAAAGTAATAGGCCACATGCTGTAATATAAACCATGTGGCACGCTAACTTATTGTTATTATAAACAATCGCTTTTAGTATGTCTTTAGGGGCTGTAAATGTTATGAGCCGGCATTTAAAGATACAGTAACCAATTAGACTGCAAGGCATTGGCTAACGTCAATAGGCTCTATTACAACATATGAAGTGCCTAATCTTACAGGTAAAGGTGCTACCATTAGTCCTCTGAATGACGCTATAGAACAACCACTTTTGGCCTTTGAAAGAATCGTTTTTTAAAGGTCTAAAGAACCTTAATGTAAAGGTTCTTCACAATCAGACACATCTCTATCACCAAACATGGATCCTTGTGGAAACAAAAGTAGTTCATCTATGGCATTCCCAGCTGTGAAACAGAAATCATCACATTTTGCCAAGACCATTCTGTTCTTCTGACCTGGCCAAAGACACATTTGTGTATCCAGAGTGTCTGGACTGGAAAAAGACACCCACCACTGAAGTTCATTTAAATACTCTGCTACCAAAACACACTGAAAGCAAAGCCCATGTGGAATGCATAGTAGCTTAGTAAAGGCACTTTCACTATGGCAACAGTCTCTACCACATCAGTATTCTTTCATATAATGACTAAAAGCATTGGAGATGATGCATTTAGGAAGAGCAAAGGAGAACACATTTGTCTAAGCAATGCTTTTGCCACTGTGGTGCAGCTTCAGGTACTGCTCACGTCAACCATCACAAAGAACTGAGGCTGTTTTGAGAGCACAGTAGTATATCATAGTAGTATAGTGTTGCTAATGATGATAGCATAAAGAGAATATCAACAAGATGCAAGCTACTGGCAAGGCACATGACCAGAAAGGCTTCCTACATTGCAGTTTTCTATAAAGCACACAATAAGCCTGTAATAGTCTGGGGCAGTGATTAATGGACGGCAATTAAATGAAGATTTTTTGGAATAAGGTATTTCAACATCATGATTCAAATCTGTGTGCGCATGGCACAAGTGTGCTAGGAAATCACTGTATTTGGTTCACTGCCGTCCTGGCAGATCAGAACCATGTATAGTGATGTCCATGGATCAACGACCTCGGATCTGCAACCAAACACTAAACAGTGATGGCTTAATTTAATATTATTTTAATATATCCAATAACACATAGTCTCAATTACAGATAATCATGTGCTTTATGAGAAACCACTTCAAATTAAAGCTGTACTTTTATATGTATCGTTATTATGTGATTGATCTGATTATTAGTATGGATCCAAAAAGGGAAAACTCCACTCTACAGTTACTTTATACTGAACTCCATTCTATACTATGAGTTAATAATGGTTACCTCTGGCCGTTTGAGCTCCTCAGTCACAGAGTTCAGGTTGTTCCAACCATCATAGGACCAGAGGCACTGATAGAAAGCCATTCCAATGGTGCTGATGTTGAGATTGGTTCCTTCAAAAGTATTCTGCAGGTTGGCAGTGTTGCCTTGAATGAGAAACACCATGCCGCCAATCACAATAACCACCAGTGCAAACAATTTCACCACCATGAAGAACACTGTGACAGCCACAGCAGAACGTACATTGAGGCAATTCACTATGGTCAAAAACAGGATCCCAATAGCAGCGACACACTTCACCACCACCACTGGAGGTGGACACTCCTCATAGAAGGGTGCGACAGCATTCTGGGCAAAGCTGAGAGCCACTCCAGTCAAGCTGGTTGGCCTCACAACCACAATAGATGTGAAGGCAAAGACAAAGGCCATCAGGTTGCCGGAAGTCCTCAGTATGTAGATGTACTCCCCTCCAGACTCTCGGATGACAGTACCCAGTTCTGCGTAGCTGAGGGATGCCAGCACAGCCAACAGGCCGCAGCAGGCCCAGATCACCAAGCCGGCACCTGGACTGCCAATGTTCAGCAGCACAGTCTGAGGAGACATGAAGATTCCGGATCCGATCATGACCCCTGCGATGAGGGACACTCCTCCCACCAATCCCACCTCGGATTTCAGATGTAGTTTCTTAGTTTTGCTGTCCATGTCGGCTCCCAATCCAAAAAATGCTTAGTTCCAAAAGATATACTTTCTACTGACCAGATTTAGATGCAGGATAAGATGCTACAGGACAATCGGCTACTCCTGTAATTATGTCAGCTGGTAATTATAGGCTTGTAGGCCACGCTTTAACTCAGCAGTCCACTTCAGTATTCTGGTCAGGACAGCTGTTCATTTAACTTTCCCAACAGTATATTTTGAAACGTGAAGTTAATGTGTTGTAAAAGGGCAGAGGTTCACACACACACACACACACACACACCTTGAAATGCCTTTTTATGACAAGCTCTCGTTATTTAATAACTACTTTTTATGAACTCTCAGCAGTCTACAGCACATATTTATTTCATTTGTCAAACTAATCTGAGCTCTCTATGTCACTGATTTCCTTTCATGTAATCTCTGAAGAAGCACTCCTAGCAGCATTTAATCAGCACTAACAAACCAACCTGTCGCGACTTCACTAACAATACCAAATCACAACCTGTACCAAAGAATACCTGCACAGCCCTGTTCCTCAGAAAGACCCTTGCATTTCAACAGCAGTAAGTACATTTCGAACCACAGAGGAAGGGATACCCAGAGCACAGAAAGTCACACAGGCACAAGCTTATTCCTCCAAAGACGTTCAGCAGGAGTTTGAGAATGTTTGGCATTCCGTAAGAAAAATGGTTCGCTCCTGGTCCCCTCAGCACTTTCAGTCCAAGTCAGAAAACCCTTTGTCACTTCTTACTCAGGGTTAAGCTTGTGCATTCAGGCGTGCTCTAATCAGTGGGTGGTTGTAAAGGGGTGGTACAAAAGCCATTTGAATTTGCAGTAGTACTGCTGCCTGTACTCACGTCCAGCTACAGTGCCTATGGTTAAAGTTTCCCCTTAGACTTCAGCAACAGTCTCTATTAAAGCACTATTTAAATTACATTTAAATACCATTAAAAAAATATGAGATATGGCCGTAAAACTGAAGATTAATGAGATTTGTAATGTATGGCTAAACAATACTGGCATTTTTCATTGTTGTAGAACTGCAGCAGTTATGGGTCAGCATGAAAATAATGAAATTATTTGCCAGCCCAGTTAGGCCGGCCACAATAACTATTTTTTGGACAATATATTGCCCCCAAAATAATTGCAATATAACAATATTTTATGCCACTTGCATAATTATAGTTTAATAGCATAATATTGCAATTACACCTTTTTTAAGAGCAGTGAGTGTTTCATTATTAAGAATATAATAAAACTGAATAGTGGAACTACTTATAAATTATTAATAAAAAGTCTATGCAGCTTCAATCGCAGTGTCTAAATTGTCTTGGTATAGTCTGCTTTCAGGTTCTCACAGTGTGCTCCAGATAGCACAAGCACTTTCATCCATGTATTACAACACCATTTTAAAACCACCTAAAGTGATCATCATGAACAGTGGACCCCACCTCTTCAGCACCAGTACATTTGAGCCAGGTGAACAGCAATACGCATTTACTGACTACATCAAGTGAGCTCGGAGGTGGAGCAGAAAAACATGCGGATTAGAACTGGCTGATGCTACAGAGGACTGAATTGGGGATCTCTAAAATCTTGCATGATGACATCGATGAAAAGTTCTATGGGACTATGCAATGAGACATACAATAGTGCATACCTAAACAGCTGGCACCTTGAATTTGAAATGAAACGCTGGTTATGAGTTTAAGGTCAGCTTTAATTCACAGACATATCTGTTTTTATCAGGTCAAGGAATTACAGATGCTATAAAAAGTATTCACTCCCCTTTTGTTGGGTTTATAAATGGAATCATGGTCAATATAATTTGCTTTTGACAAGAATTCCCCCCAAAAAATCTTTATTCCATTTCCCTCACTCGTCACCTTCTTACACAGCCACCAAGTTTGTGAGGCTCTAGACAAACTTACACTTGTACCAAATTCTTCATTTTTAATGGTGTATTTGTAGCCAGGAGGACTGATTACCCGGTGACAGGACCTTCCAGACAGTTGTCTTTATACTGCAATTACTTGAGACACATTCACTGCATTTATTATTCTCTGTCTGTACTGTGTTGTGTTGTCTCTCTGCACTTGTATTGTGTTGCACTTGTGTTCTGTATGCACTATGTCTATGTTGCACCAGGGTCCTGGAGGAACGTTGTTTCGTTTCACTGTGTACTCTGTATGTAGTTGAAATGACAATAAAACCCACTTGACTTGACTTGACTTGCACTAAGCTGATCTCCATTTCACTAACTATGAGACTACTAGGACCAGTCGCTTGGCTACCTCTATTGAATTAGGTCAGTCACTTTAAAGTGGGTGAATATTTATGCAGTCACTTAATGTACATTATAGGATTTTATTTAATTGACATTATTTTGTATAAAATCTGATTTTGACATCAAAGAAAAGCAATAAAAGGTGAAACATCAAAGGGGGTCAATACTGTTTAAATGCACTGTATAAGACCTTTTTTACAGGTAATTTCACTGTGGGGGACACAAAGAATGGGGCAGCTGGCTACACAGTGTTTCCTTGGCCAGCTGTGGTTGCTTTGCAGAAGCAAGAGCTAATAAAAAAGCAGCTCCAGAAAAAAATAAAAGAGTCCAGATTTAGCATTCAGGTAACGTATGCATTTGAAGTTGCTGCCAGTGTGGAACAAAGAAGTGTCAATGCCAGTAAAACAGGCCTTCATGAGACTGAAAAATAAGACTAAACGAACCAGAGACATACCCAACACACTGTCAGAATCAAATGTTTTGTGTATTGTTAAGAAATAAGAAGTGGTGAGCTCAGCAATAGCAAACAACTTGCATGACTACAGTGGTGGCTGACCAAGGAATGCTTCCAGCCATGGAGAACAGCTGTTGAATTGACCAAGAACACTTTGGATGTAAGCATAGGCGTGTCAGAGACGTCCACAAAGAGAAAAAGAATACACACCAGTATGACCTCAGTGGATTTACCACAAGATGCAAACCACTGCAAGGCCTCAAGTACAGAAGAGTCCTCCAGGTTAGAGTTTGCAGAAGAAAAACATGGAGATTGTTACAGTGGACTAGATTGAGAAGCCCAATGACCCAAAGAGAAGACCAAACCACTCAAATAGCACCATTCACTGTGACATATGGTGCTGTAGTCAAGAAAATGGGCAGTGGTATTGCTTTGGCTCTACATGATCATATTGGGTTTGAAATTTTATAACAGTGCTCTTACTGAACAGTTGGGGACCAAAACCGAACAGTTGGCTGCTCAGCTGCTTCTTGACTAGCTGTGTTTGTTCATGCACATCCTAAAGAACAAAGAAGTGCCACTGGCAATAAAGCATATTGTTATAAGGCTTACAACTCAAAAACTTAATGATAATAATAATTCAAACATGGAAAAACTCTAAAAGCCACTGATCTGGTCAACCACTATCTAGGAGGTAGATACAGATACAGTCATGGGAAAAAGGTATACTAATTTATATATATATATACATATATATATATATATATATATAATATACTATAATTTATAAAGGGTTTAGCATTAGCCTGCTCACCACAAACGTCTGGCTGACTGAAGACGTGCTTATAAGAATTAAGATGAGAATGAGTCTGATTGTGCGACCCGTGCTGAAAGGACAGAAAGCTGAATTTATCATTTTGTCCCGTGGATCTGTAGCCCACTCGCCTTTGCCTAGCTAGTTCGGCTACAGATCCACCGAGTATCAAACAACATTGTGGAGCTGTTATTGACAAACTGCTTTGCTACAAACACAAGTGTTGACTATAGAAACTCGTGTCTGAATGTGTCTGTAACAGAAAGCCGAAATGCGCCAGGTTCTACCATGTTCAGTGTCTTACGGCTGACTAGGCTTAGATGAGTTAGCTTGTAGGCTAAGTACAACAACACAGGCTGTGTTCCAGCTAACTCAGGCTCAAATCTTAGGTGTTAGGATAAAACCTAATACCTGAGAACACAACGTCGAGTTAATGGTTATAGTGTTTAGGAGTGTTTAGAGTGTATAGGAGTGTGTTCACTTTACAGGCACATTTAGTAGACTGGTTTATCGAGGTTTAATGAATCTGATTGGCTGCGTCACCAATCAGTGAGCACCCACAGCGCCCCCACCCTGTGGCTCTCCTTGGTGCCCATGTGGAATGGGCTTATTTGGCCATGTACAGAAATTTGAGACATGAGACAGGTCGTAATTTTGAAAGGCCATCCTCATTTTTACATTACTGTCAACTGTCTTACCGTTAAACTGCCCAACCTTAATCCAGACAAATGCCAAAGATTGTCCTGCAGCTGTGCAATACTAAGCAACTTATATTGTTATTTGTTAGGGAAGTTCTTCAAAGCAGCAGAGCATTGCATTTACTATGGATAGATAGGAAAAAAATCAAGCTGGAAGTGTACACCCATAGAGGATATCCAATCCAGGATGATCATCAACAGGAAAGCATCTGCAGCCCAGTGCTAAACATGACATATCTTCAATTACTTACGGTTCATTGAAATACTCTCATATGAAATCAATAATTAGTACCTCAGGGCGTTTGAGCTCCTCAGTCACAGAGTTCAGGTTGCTCCAGCCATCATAAGCCCATAGGCAGTGATAGAAAGACATCCCAATTGCACTGATACTGAGATGGGTTCCTTCAAAAGTATTCCGGAGGTTGGCAGTGTTGCCTTGAATAAGAACCAGCATACCACCAATCACAATAACCACCAGTGCAAAGAATTTAGTGGCCATTAAGTACACTGTGATAGCCATGGCACAGCGCACATTCAGGCTGTTCACAATCACTAAAAGCAGGATCCCAATAGCAGCGACACACTTCACCACCACGACTGGAGGTGCACAGTCCTCATAGAATGGTGCGACGGCATTCTGGGCAAAAACGAGTGCCTGTGCAGTCTGGCCGGTTGGCCTCACGACCACAATAGACGTGAAGGCAAAGACAAAGGCCATCAGGTTGCCGGAAGTCCGCAGTATGTAGATGTACTCCCCTCCAGACTCTTGGATGACTGTACCCAGTTCTGCGTAGCTGAGGGATGCCAGCATAGACAACACCCCACCACAACTCCAGATCAGCAAGCTGGCACCGGGACTGCCAATGTTCAACAACACAGTCTGAGGAGACATGAAGATTCCTGATCCGATCATGACCCCTGCAATGAGGGACACTCCTCCCACCAATCCCACCTCAGATTTCAGCTGGAGCTTCTTAGGTGTGCTGTCCATGTCTGCTTCCATTCCGGCAAATGCTTCTTTTGAGTGGCTGTATCTTTGACAGGAGTTAAATGCAGGATAGGATGCTACAGCAGGCGGAGTTCCTCCTGCAGTTATGTCAGTTAATAATTACAGGTTTGTAGGCTATGCCTAAACCCTGCTCTCCACGTTTGTATGGGCCTACTGTTCAGCAGAGTAGAAGCTGAGTTTCTGTGTCTAGCAATTCATTTAACTTCTTCTGCTCCGCTTTATCCATTTGGTTGAGAATTGTAGTTAAAGTGTTATAAAATGACAGAGGTGAACAGACACTGTGCACTACAACACTCAACCACATCAGTATTCCTTGTAGAATGGAGTAGAACATGGTGTTTAAAAAAAACCTCCATTACCAAGTCATGTAAAACTTAGGACACACCATGAAAACCTTTGTAAAGATATGGATATTATAAATTGTTGGGGCTGGTGTTATTAATTTTCTTTCCAGAAATGACACATTTACGGCATTTAGCTGACGCTCTTATCCAGAGCGACTTACATGGTTACTGGTATTACAGAGGTGGGTCAGTGTAGTGTTAGGAGTCTTGCCCAAGATGCTAACCATATTTAGGTTAGATTCACATTAAAACACTGATCAACGATCGTTAAAGTCTTTAGCTAAATGTTTTGAACTACTGTACAATGATCAGATTGTTTAACCGGAACGTGGTCAACCCGGGTGTGATGTCAGTCATGTTCAGTTTGGATGTTCTCAGAAGGTAAATAAGAGTTTAGAGTCTTATTTTACAGTGATATCACGAATTTAACAGCATAGCAACACAATTACATCCTTTTTAAAGAGCAATGAAAATTTCATTATAAAGAATATTCAGACATGGGAGTCTAAAAATAAATATATCAAATCAAATATAAATTATATAATTTATATATTATATAAATATATTATACAAATATATAAAATAAACACACACAAAAAAAAATTAAGCAAAGTTGATACACTGGCATTTCTTCGCTAAGTAAACAATGAGCAATACTGAGGTGAGCAAAAATGATTGAGATCATGTCCATATATTGTACAGTAAGCTGGTAATGTATTTATTGTGACAGGCCTATAATAGAAACATTTAAACCCAAAGCTCAGGATGACGTCTCAGGTATTCTAAGAGAAAATGAGTTTGCTCCCGGTCTCCTCCTAGTCTGCCAACCCTCCATTGCTTCTTATTCAGGATTAATCTTGTGCATTCAGGCTTGCTCTAATCAGCTAGTGCTTATAAAGTAGGTGGGGAAAAACTTTAAGGATTTGCAGAAGCACTGGTCACTGTGCTCACTCATACCTTCAGCTAACCGTGTGGTATTTCTCAACAATAAAATTAATATCAAATAAAACCTGTCTGTTCAGAAATACCACAACATTTAACTTTATTAAATAATACCTGTAATAAATAGCAGATAATTATGGACCCGACGACCAAGTGAGGTTTTACAAAATCATTTCTGTATTCATTTTAGAATTACATACATTACATGGACAAAAGTATTGGGACACCTACGCATTACACCTACAGGAGCTTTTATGGCATCTCGTTCTAAAGGGCATTTGCATAATATGGAGTGGATCCCCCTTTGCAGCTCTAACAGCAGGTCTGGAGCTCTGTAGTTACTGAGTCAGCAGAGCGTTGGAGACTTTTATGCACTCTGAGCTCAGCACTCGGCGACTCCAAGCGGTCTGACACATTTAATGACTGAGTTGCTAGAGTTCCTAAGCCCTTCCATTTTTCAATAATGCCACTTACAGCTGAGGGTGGAATATCCAGGAGGGAGTTCAGTGAGCTCTGTAGAACCACCCATTCTTTCACTAATGCGTGTAAAGACAGACTGCATGGCTAGGTGCTCAATTTTACACACCTCTAGCAATGGGACTGGATGAAACACCTGAATTCAGTCATTAAGAGAAAATGAACTGTGTGTTTGCCTCGTGTAATGACCTGCCAGTCCAGCAGATGTCCTCATAAAACTGCATTATCTATTCGGTTGTCTGGAAGGAACATGGGCCTCAGCATGTGTGATCAAATTTGCAAGGACATATAATCAAACCTGACTGACATCTGTTTCATTTTATTAGTCAATTTAAATTGTACATGCTTTATGAGGACCAGTTGACAGAAGTGCTGGATTTAGTTCAGCTGTAATTTACACTGTAAAATCTCTGGTGCTAAATTCACTCTTATAGACTGTGTTTGAATCCACTGTTCATTCACCAAGTACCTTATTAGGAACACTATTTTAACACTCGGGCCTCATTTCACTCTTAAACCAGTCTGTTTTTCATTGATTGGGTTCCGCAAGACGTGGGACACATTCATTTGAGATTGTGGACCTTATTAGCATACTTGCATCACACAATTTCCACACATTTGAACGTTTAAAAGATGAACCAGATTGAGACCACTTTTACTTTGTGACACGTTAGAAGTAGCTGTTAGAAGATGGGCCAATTGTGGCCATGAATGAATGTACATGGTCGGCAACAATACTCAAATAGGCGACAATAGATTGAACCCAAAGTGTGCCAAGAAAACTTCCCCACACCATCACAACATCAGTACAAGCTACACTTTTCCAGTCTTCACTCATTCAGTTTAAGAGTGTGTGTGACACGGCAGCCTGTGTCCACTGCAGCCTCAGCTTTCTGGTCTTTGCTGACAGAATTAGCAATTACCTGATGTTGTGTTCTGCTGTTGTAGCCCATCAACCTCAAGATTTAGCATGTTGTGCACTCTTTTCTGCTCACTACAATTGCAGTGGTTATCTGAGTTACAGTAGCCTTTCTGTTTGCTCCAACCAGTTTGGACATTCCCTGTTTGCCTCTTTCATCCACAAGGCAGTTTCTGAGTAAACTCCAGAGGCTGTTGTGCTTAAAATCTCAGGAGATCTGCAGTTCTAGCAATGATCAAACCAAGCACCAGCGATCGAGCCACTTTGAAAGTCACTGAGATCACATTTTCCTTTATTCTGTTGGATTTTACACATTGCACTGCTGCCACATGATTGTCTGAGCAGAAAATTGCAAGAATGAGTAGGTGTGAATAAGCTTCTATTAAAGTCAAGTCAAATATAAGTGCTCAGGGAGTGTTTATCTTCACTGTATCACTGTGTACATCTATTGCCATACAAGTAGCATTTTGACATCCAGTATATCACTAACCCTCCGGTAAACTGTTGTTATCAGATCTGCAAACCGGTCTGCTTATCAAGATCAGAGTAAACAATAATCACCAGAGTTGTGTGACACTAAGTTTGTTACAACATAGCTACCCAACATGGTTTACATGTACATAAATCTTAACTTTCATTCTATATATATCAATACATATTTCATATTACATATTTCCTGTTTGGCTTATATATATATAATATGTTAGCATGTAATGGTAGCTCTAGCTGCCCTGCGCAATCGGGTTGCGGTGATCAGTGCTATGTTACAAACGGCCAACAGTCTATTTTCCCGTCATCCCCCTGCGTCACTTCAATAGCAGCGGTGCTTGTGAATATATCTACGCCGATGGGCATGGTAGCCTTGAAACAAGGTGTGTTCAGGTAAATTTCTGGCATATTGCCATCTTGGCAATGGAAAACACAGGCAAGTCACTGACTGAAAACAACATAGGTTGAAGTCAACAGTCAGTCGTTTCATTGCTATCTTGAATGGCCAACACAGGCGCGTGCCCAACATATGTACATCCCCATTTGCACCATTAAAATAGTGATCTGCCAAAGTCAGACCGCACCTGGCTCTTAAAGGGAAGAGTAAGTGACACGCTGATTGGTTTATTGCACATTACGCCCAAAACACACCCATTATTAATTAAGAGACTCAGTACATGCCTTCTCTTTTCCTGTCGTTATGATAGCAAAGACACACTGACATGCCCTAAATAAAGCTGCGCAGCTCGCCTGAAGATTGCTAAAATAGGCCTTTAAAGTTGGTAAAAGACTTTCAGTACATGCAGTCACTTTTTAACTTTCTATCATGTAGTTTTACATTAAATGGTTCATTTGTCAAGCAATGTAAATAACATCATGCAGTTATACATTATGTCAAATCGAGTCACGAAGACCAGTTAAAGAAAGCCTGTTAACGTTACCCAGCAGTGAACAACTGTCAGATTCTTTGCTCGGCTGCATTTCACAGGCACGGATTTTAATGCTAACTATGTCACGGTGTGGAAGGATGTACATTTAGCATTGGTTATTGTTTAGCTTGTAAACAGACTTAATTTTCAAACTGTGACAACTATGTGTAGCCTGGTACATAACACTTGGTTCACACTGTCATTGTATTTGTACTATGCCCTGTTTTCATGGGGGGTCTTTGGAAAATTAACACCGTCTCACTCAGTTGTACAGTATAGTTTTGCGTGCTGTCGCCCAAATCAAGTCAGGTATCCGCTTTAACCTGCTGTTCTGGGCTGGATTCAGTCTTCTAATGAATTTTCAGATTTTTCTTCTTAACTTTTGGTTGGTATTCTTTTAGAAATTATCTAAAAGGTATATCGAAAATGATCAGTTTAAAAATTTATAATTTAACTGGAATAAAAGCAAAGATTTTTCTTAAAGTACTCTTAATTTCCACATTTCCAACATTCACTTCTAGCTCTTACTGGAAATGTTTGAACACTTAGTTTTTCCTACATTTTGCCACCACTGCAAGGATTTAACTAAATATTAGAAAATTTGAGTTTATGATGAGCTGTGAAATACAGAATAAACATCTGTAACAATTGGCCAAAATATAAAAAACAATAGCGAGTGTCTTAAGAAGATCTTACGAAAATAATTAAGACTCTTAAGAACATTTGAGAACATCTTAAGATTTTTGGAGAACTGCATTTAAGAACATTCTTATGAACATCGTAGTGTTTATCTTCTATCTGAATATCCTCCATACGTTTTTTCTTAGGAACACTTTTGTCAATCCAGCCCCTGATTCAGACAGCTTTTATTCTTTAAAGTCAAATTTGCCACCAGTGGAAACTGTATCACCCATATAATAAAGCCTAATAAAATATGGTCATCATAGTTTGTCAGTATGATAGTAGTCTTTTAGGCAATGCAAACGCTGGGTTATCTGTTATATAAACCACCTTATAAAGCTTACTTCTACTTCACGAGCAAACCACCGGGGGCCAGATTCACAAAAGTTTTCCTAAGAGCAAACCTAAGAAGGAATGACTTAAAAGGAATTTGGAGAATATTCTTAAATGAAATCTTCCAAACAATCTTAAGATATAAGACAGTCATCATTTTCTTTCTTTTTTTTTTTGGCAAATTGTAATATAGTCATGTATGTTGTGTTTAGTTTTCTAATGTTCAGTTAAATCCAAGCAGTGGAGGCAAAATGTAGGAAAAAACAAAATCAAACTAAGTGTTTGAACATTTTCAGAGCCAGAAGTGAATTTTCCCTATCTGGAAACCAACAGTACTTGAAAGAAATCTCCACTTTTAATTCTGTTCAATTAGATATTAGTTCTGGAATTTAATCTTTTTAACTGATCACTGTAGAGGCGTACCTTCTGAACTTCTCATCTGAGACAGGTTTGAGGCTATTACAAGGTTAAGAAATTATTTAAGAACATACTTATTTTTGGAGAATACCAACTGTAATACAAATTTTTAAGAAGATTTTCAAAGATCAATTTATCAATTTATTTTTTCTTAAGCATGAGGAACACTTTTGTGAATCCATCCCCTGAATCACAAAATCCACTTATAGAATACACTAATATAAACCAAATGTAAAAAGTTTTATATAGTATATATTTATATATAGAGAGAGAGTTCATAATCATTACCTCAGGTCGTTTGAGCTCTTCAGTCACAAAGTTCAGGTTGCTCCAGCCACTGTAGGACCACAGACACTGATAGAAAGCCATTCCTATTATGCTGATGCTGTGATTCGTCCCTTCAAATGTATTCTGGAGATTGGCAGTGTTGCCTTGAGAAAGAACCCAGAGACCACCAATCACAATAACCACCAGTGTAAGTACCTTAGATACCATTAAGCACACTGTGATGGCCATGGCGCAGCGCACATTGAGGCAGTTCACCGTTGATACTAGCAGGATCCCAAAAGCAGCGACACACTTCACCACCACCACTGGAGGTGGACAATCTTCGTAGAAAGGTGCAACAGCATTCTTGGCAAATACAAGTGCCTGTGCAGCCGAGCTGCCAGGCCTCAAAACCACCACATATGTGAAGGCAAACACAAAGGCCATCAGGTTGCCTGAAGTCCGCAGTATGTACATGTACGTCCCTCCAGACTCACGGATGACCGTACCCAGCTCAGCGTAGCTGAGGGATGCCAGCACAGTCAAAAGGCCGCAGCAGGCCCAGACCAGGAAGCTGGCACCTGGACTCCCAATTTTTACCAACATAGTCTGTGGGGATATGAAAATCCCTGATCCGATCATGACCCCTGCGATCAGAGACACTCCTCCCACCAATCCCACCTCGGATTTCAGCTGGAGCTTCTTAGGTGTGTTGTCCATGTCCGCCTCTGTGACAGTGAATGCTTATTTCCAGTGGAGGCGCCTTTTACTGATGAGAATTAAACCCAGAGTAGGATGCTGCAGTACACTGTGTAACTGCTACAGTAACATCAGTTAATAATTACAGACCTGTAGTCTATGTAAACCTCACTTTAGTATTCTGATCAGGACACGAGAAGCTGTGTTTCTGTATCTGGCAATTCATTTAACCTCCTCAACATTGTTTCTCTTTGTGGTTGAGGGTTGAAGTTTAATTGTTGTAGAGGTTCAGAACAACGACAGTCATGCATGTTGATATTCTTTTGAATGTTATCAGAATATAATTATAATTATAATATATGTCTTTGGAGAAATAATATAATTAATTATAACTGTCCACCTCCAGCTACGGAGGTGACATCTGTCCTACTGGCATCCAGCTTTTAGGCACAGTAGGATGGATGTGTATACCAATGTCTGTTACAATGTAGCAGGTATTTTTCTTGGCTGCTGTGATTGGTCGACTGTAATATTGTATACCACAGTATTTGAAAATGTTGACAGTCCCTCAAAATGAAGACTATCTAGTACATGGCCCAATAAGTTAATTCCCCCATGTGCATTTAAGAGAGCCACAGTGTGGGGGTGCAACAGGTGCTCACTGATGGGTAATGTCACTCTCTGAATTAACTGCAACATAGTATTGATATATAACATGCATAACATTTGCACTATGATTATTTGCACAGCTGTACAGATGGTAATTTTCTGTAAATGTTTATATAATTATATCTGTACATAATAGTTTTTTATAAAGATGTCTACTCAGGCTAAATATGGATATGCAGTATCCATACCTGTACAAGTACAGATTTCTTATTACAGTTTTTTGGGGGGGTTTTATGGCTCTTTATTACTTTTATTACTTTTTTGACTAATTATTCTTTATTCTATTTATTGTTTAGTGTATTTTTCTCTCATAGTGTAATACTTGTTAACATTCTGTTTGTTTGTTCCATGTCATACTTGTATTGCTCTCACCAAGTAAAATTCCTTTTATGTGTAACAGACTTGGCGAAATAAAGAGATTCTGATTCTGAAAATGAGTATGGAAAAAAGCCATGCCTAGCATACATGCGAGTTTATCAACATGCTGTGTTTAATTAAAGAGGAGAGCAGACAGCCTTGGATGAACCAGTCTACTAAACCTGCCTGAAAACAGCAGAAACACCCCTAAGACCATTCACTCAACTCAGATATGATGCCTTATCCTCTAGACCTCTGTGATTTGAGCCCCAGTTAGCTGAAACACAGCCTGTGCAGTGGTGTTAAACCTGCTAGCTAAACTTATCTAAGCCTAGAAAGCTGCCTACAAGTCCAATCAAGGCAGAACCGGCCTCATTTTGCCTTTCTGTTGTTCCCAACACCAGTTGTTAAATTTTAGGGCTAGCTTAGCGACTAGGCAACAGATCCAAAACCACAAGACAAAAACATAAGTCCAGCTTTCTGTCCTCTCCGCAGCAGTCGCTCGATCATTAGTCATTCTCGTCTAAAGTGGGCTTTCAGTCTGCCAGACTTTAATTTGCACTGTGGTGAGCAGACTGTGTTCCTGCAAACCAAGCTAATGCTAATCAGCTTCTCTCTCCAGTTTCGGAGCAGTTTAACATTTGTAATTGTCAGCCTGATGGTTTAACATTTATTGAATGATTGATTTACTTAGTTTGTGACCTTGTGAGCAAACTGAACTTTGCGTTGGATCATTTTTCGTGTTTAAAATAAGACAGGATGAGATTGTACCAAAGCCCATGTAAATGTAGAACCATCTGGGCCACTTGTGCAACTTAATGCTACTCCCCGCCACCAGTAAAACTGTATAATATTTTGAGACAGTATGGAAGAAGTGGATACCACCCAATTGTTAAGTGTACATGATTTCCTCAAAATAACTGAAAGTTCTATGTAGCTGATCAATACTTTCAAATGCGAGGCACCAGCAGTATGGAGCCAAAACAACAATTGTTGTAATGCGTTGTAGACCAACATCAAGAAGCCATTCTCACTTCTATTTAATGAGCATACAAACTGATTCCTATATGAGGGAATACAGTACGTTCTGCTACAAGGGGTGTTAGAAATACCATAGAAGAACCACTTTTCATTTCATAAGGATTGATTTCTGTAAAAGAACTGTGAAGAACCTTTCAATTGGTAAAAACCTTCTACACTGACTTCTTAAACCTTAAAGGGGATTCTTTACACATATGGCTCTTATGATACTTCATGGAACCAATGATAGTTTTATATAAAATGTATAATTTTGTATCTATGTATATGTTGTTTATGTTTTTTGAGTTCATAATTATTACCTCAGGTCGTTTGAGCTCTTCAGTCACAAAGTTCAGGTTGCTCCAGCCACTGTAGGACCACAGACACTGATAGAAAGCCATTCCTATTATGCTGATGCTGTGATTCGTCCCTTCAAATGTATTCTGGAGGTTGGCAGTGTTGCCTTGAGAAAGAACCCAGAGACCACCAATCACAATAACCACCAGTGTAAGTACCTTAGATACCATTAAGCACACTGTGATGGCCATGGCGCAGCGCACATTGAGGCAGTTCACCGTTGATACTAGCAGGATCCCAAAAGCAGCGACACACTTCACCACCACCACTGGAGGTGGACAGTCTTCGTAGAAGAGTGCGACAGCATTCTTGGCAAATACAAGTGCCTGTGCAGCCGAGCTGCCAGGCCTCAAAACCACCACATACGTGAAGGCAAACACAAAGGCCATCAGGTTGCCTGAAGTCCGCAGTATGTACATGTACGTCCCTCCAGACTCACGGATGACCGTACCCAGCTCAGCGTAGCTGAGAGATGCCAGCATAGTCAAAAGGCCGCAGCAGGCCCAGACCAGGAAGCTGGCACCTGGACTCCCAATTTTTACCAACATAGTCTGTGGGGATATGAAAATCCCTGATCCGATCATGACCCCTGCGATCAGAGACACTCCTCCCACCAATCCCACCTCGGATTTCAGCTGGAGCTTCGTAGGTGTGTTGTCCATGTCCGACTCTGTGACAGTGAATGCTTATTTCCAGTGGAGGCGCCTTTTACTGATGAGAATTAAACCCAGAATTATTAACTGATGTAACTCCCACAGTTACATCAGTTAATAATTACAGACCTGTAGATTGCAGAAGGAAAGCAAAAATGTTCTTAACTTTGAAAATTTAGAGCATTTCTATCAGTCCGTTCTTCCAGAATTATTTACACGGTGAACAGAAGCAGCTAAAGGGTTCAAAAGATGGTGAAAAGTAATAATAGATAAAAATGGAGATGCATGTTTTTCATTGGACAGCAGAGCTTTAAAGGTGTTGTGTTATGCACTCGCATTTCTATTACAAACTTGGTTCTCTATGGAACCAAAAATGGTTCTTCTATGACACTGCTCCAATAACCTTGTTTATTTAAGGACGTGTTCAGATTAGGAAGGTGTGGTTCAATTAAATGAACATTGGAGCAATTGTTCTGCATTAATAACCGTGGTTCTTTCTTTACATTTTCATTTTGCTTTGTGTTTGTAAACAAAAGTCATATGGATTAAAATGTCACAAATTATTGGAAATACATTAATATGTGCATTTGGTGACAGTAATTTGAATAACATCCACCTAACTTTCTGAAGCTCTAGGTAATCTGGGTCCTCTGCTTTTTTAATGGGGTTTATTTGTGTCTTGTTTTATCTGCTTTATTGACCTGCTCTGAGAGACCCGGGCTGAGTGAAACACATGGCATGGAGTAGGTTACTGCTTTCTGAAAACTTGCAGCATTCAGATACGTATGCAATATATTTGATCTCATACAGTCTAAGGCAGATTTAGACTGCTGACAAATCGGATTCCCTTTTCCAATCAGATCTGGTGAGATGACGGTCCTCACTGTTATTTGCAAGTGATCAAATCAGATTTGCGTATCTGAACATTAAAACAAGCCTATCTGAATGGGGTGCTGTGATAACGACATAGGCGCTAACAAGCTGCTTTCATATGCAGAAAGCAGGAGAGATGGAGGTCGCTCTGGATTTGATGTGGTCGTTGTCTGACAGGTTACAAGTGACACAAAGAAACTTGGAAATCTGGTTTGAGTGTCCAGACTCATCTGTACAAATCTGACTGTAATCGCATTTCAAGCCACCTCCAAAAGTGATTTGAATCTTATTAGCAAAAATCTAATGGATTTTATGTGGTTTTTAACTGTCCAGACTATTAAAAATCAATCTAGAGACAGTCTAGATATGCAAATAATTGGGGTTGGCATTGCATAGCCTAAAAGTTTGGGCCCCCTCACCAATCTACATGTTCTTGTGATTTTCCAAGTGAAATTGAGATCTTCCACACAGACACACTCCTATAATTACTTTATTTGCTTAAAAGTAACATTGCATTAAGTATATTAATAATATATCTTTTCTCCAATTTAAATTTAGAAATTAATAGGAATGGTAATGTTTTTGTATTTAAAGTTGTTTCCTGTAGAGATTTATCCACTTATTTTTATTTTGAAAATCAACAAAGGCTAACAGAGGTGCCCACCTTTTTGCATTAGACCATTTGTTCAAATTGTGTAATTTACGTTAAGTCATAAATCTGTCAACATTGTTTTAACCCAAAACTTTTAACTCTACAAATACTGTAAAATAAAATCTACATGTCAAACCATCTACTGGGCAGAAATTCATACAGTATTTTGCTGATGATACTTTGATGATTCTATAAAAATCTGTTTAGTTGTCTTTGGTCATGTTATTAATTTAAATGTTCAGACACTCCAAGAGAACGCCTTGGTTTGCTCCTGGTCTCCAATAGCACTGATACCTCTACTTGCTTTCCTCTAAACTACACTTACTGCTTACAGTCTTGTAATCTGTGCAAAATGGAATATCCACTGTGTTCACAAACACTCCAACCTTTGGTGTATATACAGTTAGAGTCAAAGCCTATACAGTGATAGACACTGCAGATAATTACTGATTAACCCATGGGATTTTAAACCTGTGGCAATACTACAAACTCCCAGTGTTGATTTTAGCATATTAATGATACTAAAGCTGTAACTACTGCAGGATTAATTCCATGTTAGTCATCTTGTAATGACCTGTCAGTCCAGCAGATGTCCTTACAAAGCTGGTTTATGTATTTGGCTGTCTGAACACTGCATGGGTCTTGGCATGTCTTACACAATTTGTAAGCAACGCAAGGAAATCTAAGCCTATTTATACATCTACTGACGTCCATGGAGAAGTCATTTTATCTGACCATTTTACAGTATTTATTTTCAGTCAGTGGTTTCTCTGGTATATTAGAAGGCATTCTTTGTTACTTCAGTCATTTGAGACCTGATTCTCAGCCTAATATTCAATCAGATGTTTCAGAAAGTACACTTAACTTGAAGTGAACTCAACCCTTTACCACTCCAAGGCTTATTGCACACTGAGGTGTATTACTCAGCAACTACAGGAACTTCTGTACAAACTGGTGGGCCCTCTGACAAGCTATGGGCTGTTTGACATGGCTCTAAAAGCATACGAACAAGTAGACCATTCTCAGCACAGCGGTGACACTCACATTGTAGTATGTGTTTGCTGAACTGAAAGTGTATCAGGTACAGGGATGGACAGCTGGGGTTTTAAACACCTCAGTGTCACTGTTGGTTTGAGAATAACCCACCAACCAAAAATACCCAGTCAGCAGTGGTCATTGTGGTCAGAAACTGAACACTGATGAAGGGCTGGAGAATGACAAACACACTCTTTGTGCATGGGAAAAGAGTAGCTGTAGTGTCTAACTGCACACCTGCAATGTGTGTTAATAATACAGCTGCCTCTAATAGAGCAAGTGTGTGAAAAGAGTGCAAAAAGCTTCTGTGACTTATATGAGATATTAGTGATAAGGGTATTTTCTGAGTCAACTAAAGCCTTACATGTAAATGCAATGACAATGCAATACAATGGCAAGTGTTTGCCAAGACTGAAAGACATGGTTTAACATGGTCCAGAAACAATATTTCCTAAGCAGCTGGACAGTTAAAACCAATAGCAAAATATGAACAATCAGTGTAGAAGAGGAACAGTATGACCATAAACCCTGGCATATCTACCCTGGCATATCATTTTACTGCTGATTGTCTTCCAATTGGGATGGCGTAATAGCCAGCATGACTTAAAACTGATGATTCTGCCACTCCATTAACTTTACTTTATAAACTAGGTCCTGTGACATCTGGTGCCCACTGTTCCACTGGGCTTCAATTAAAAGTGACCACTGATTAAATCACTGTATGGGTGTAATTAGATCTGCCACCCAGCCAGCAGTTCACTTATCAAGATTAGAGCAAGCAAGTTTAACTGGAGGTGTGTGAGACAAGCACAGGGGAGGCGGGGTGGGGGGTAATAGTGGGGGTGAACTCAGAGGACTTTCTGAGTTCAGAGAGGTTTCTAGGCATGTGCATAAAGCTGAAGATGCCCACAAGATGAGAAAAGGGTGAGGAAAGGAGGAGACAGTGAGTTGGAGGGGGCTAAGTTGTTTGATGCAATGTTGGAGTGAGGAAGACGGTTTATTTGGGGCTGAGTGGAAGGAGTTTAGGCTATCTCCCAGAATGTATGTCAACTCCACTTATGAACAAACATAGTTCTGGGCTTAATAAACTAAAAGCACAAGCAGCTGTACAGTACATGTATTTTATTGAGCACCAAACATCCACAGTGCAGGCTAGAAAAAGTAAGTAACGTCTGTGCTTCTCCAAGTGCTAATTGGCAAAAGGCATTTCAATTAAGGAAATAAGAGGGGATTTCACAGGTGGCTCACCCACTGAGGCACATTAAGATGCCTGATGTTTATAAATATTTTTATTTTGCACATTGCACATTGCCCGAGGAGTGATTGCTTCTGGTAGTTTCCACCCACATGGAAGAAAGGCTAGTTTATCTATTTCTGAACACCTTTACCAAACCAGCCTGAAAACCTATTGTGACCGATCATAAAAGGTTTCGATGGAAGCAGGTGTTGGCCCCAAGTCGGTCCTCCAGGTTGGTTGTAACCAGCGTTAAAACTACCCAAGAAGAGAGAGGCTGTGGTAGTGAACACACACAAACCCACTAGTGAACTAGAGGCAGTAAGCAGGCACACACACAGAGCTGTGGGCAGCCAACACCAGCACCCAGAGAGCAGAGAGGGTGAAGGGCCATGCTCAAGAGCCCAACAGTGGCAGCTTGTAGAACCCGCGTGTAGAACCCACAACCCTGTCATCAGTAACACAGAACTCTAATCACTGAGCCACCACTGCTGCTAGATAAGATTTTGAGCCAATCAAAAGCTAACATGCTGTTTCCAACTAACACCAAAACCTCATCCCAAACTGTGAAGCATGGTGAAGGGAGCATCATGGTTTGGTGCTGCTTGGCTGCCTCTACACTGACTACTAACTGAAGATGAGTTGTGTGACAACAAGACAATCACACAGATAAATTAAGAATGGTTGGGAAAGGTGAAGATTTGTGTTTTGAAATAGCCAAGTCAGAGTCCTGACCTTAACCCCTAACACTCCAAGGCTTATTATACACTAAGTTGTAGCTACAGGGACTTCTGTGCAAACTGGTGGGGCTATTCTTTCAGAACAGAAGTGTGTAATGAAATATTTGGCCTGCCAGCAGGCCACTGGCTATTTAACCCTATTAAGATGCTCTGGCATGACCTGAAAAGGGCTTCGCTCTAAATAGTAATCAGATCATTGATTGTACTCCTGTATAGAATCTTCTCCAATCTCTTCCTGGTTTTATTTTTCTTTATAAAGAAAGTTAAGCACATGTTTAACAGGATGATGTCACACAGAACTGTTCATGAATGCAGCTTAAGTGCTTTAACTGTACTTCATATTTCTGCTCACCCAAGCATTATACTTCTGCATCCAAGCGTTTTGTTATGACTTGCTGTTTAAAACGTTTGCCACTGCATTGTGTTGATCTTTCCGGTCGTATAAGCCAGTTGAGAGATCAATGCGCAATGCTCAAAGGCCGTCTTTCCTCAAACTTGCGTCAAGCTTCACAGCCTGTTGAGTGGGCAGAGCTTTAGTGTGGCAGGAGACAGACTCAGACATCTGATCAACAGCCAGCTGTTCCCAATTACATTAGAGCAAAGCTTGTGTGGGATCCCTCATTAAGAATGAAAACCCAAAGCCACATGGCAGGAACCTACAGGAATCATGGGGGCAATAAGAAAGTCTCCTCACCACATCTACCCCATCAACATGACACATGCAAGTGCTCATAGATGTGTAGTGTAAAAGCCACATTTTCTCAATTTCTGTGTCTGCCTACGGATGACACTGCCCTATGCCCACATGTGTGTCCCCAACCCCATCTCTAATAGGCCTTTTCTTTGTGAAACGGATCAAGCATGCTTTGATGACAAGGAATCAGTTACACTGTAGCTTGTTCCTACATTCTTCGTATCTGCTCAACCCTGTTACTCAAATCAAGGCCTTCAAAATGATTCCACTTTCTGATACCTAATCGCTCTGTCTGCGTTCTCCAAACCGCTCACTTTCAGTGAAGAGCAGCTCCGCAGCCCGCTGGCAGCCCGGCAAGTCGTTCCACATGTACCATTCAGCCGACAACCTCTCCCAGACAAGCACGGGTGCCATAAGCTGTGATGCACTGTATAATCATGCTGACCGCAGAGGGAAAGCCACCAGTTCTATCAGGCTCCGTGGGAAATGCCATGACTTCAGCTGCACAATCATCATTTCCTACGAGACCCACTAAAAATACGAAGTCTTGTGAAAATCTGCTTTCGGTATCATTAGTCACCGGACTGTCAGGTGGTGATTATACCTAAACCCGGAGACCGGCTGCGAGTTTGTCTTGAAATATCTTCAAGTGCAGCTCAATGTATTCACCAGAAACTGTGCATTGCCGTACTGCAGCATTGTTCCAAATGCTGAGGAGAGCAGTGAGTTCAGTGAGTGAAACTGCAGACAACTGTAGCAGTAATGGTGACACCGAACAGGAAATAACTCAAGGTTTGAAATGGCTGGTTGAATCCTCTATTAGTTGCCCTATCCGAGTTTTAGACTTTTCGGACAGGATTACTTTTACATGGGTAGTTTCTCAGTGATTTTAGTCCCAGGCAAATTTGCAGTGTCAGTCATTTTTACAGATTGCTCGCTTCCACGTTAGTAAAGATTTTGAAGTCTTTTACCTTTTGTAAAATGAGCCATAAAAATAACGAATCAACATGTGGGTAAATATTCCGACAAATCCTGTGGAAAAGGAGTTTACCATGGAGTTTCCTCATGTATGGAGGAGCTCCAGGAGGCATTGGCACAGATACCTGGGGTTGTTAAAGTCCGGGGGGAAACCTCAAATGCTGTTTAATGCTGTTCAATGTGAGCCAAAAGACTCCCCAAAGGCACAACACTTTTATGTAGTGTAGCCTATAGTTTGCATACTGGTTACATTCAGGCAGCTAAATTTCAAATTAAAATGTCATTATTACTAATATAAGTGGGTTCATCCTGGTAAGCAATGCTCAGATGCAGTTTTACTAGCCTATTTACAACAATGTTATTTTGCCTTAGAAAGAATTTTCTCTTGCTCTTGATCTGGAAGGATATTGGAAGGCAGTTTTGGATGCTATTGCAGTGGATATACCTCACTTTCCGCTTCCTCACTTTACTAGGAGTTGAGTCTGTGTTACCAGAACAAATAGGGGTGAACGCTAAAAATGTATTACTATTATGGAAGAATTGCCTGAACCCCCATAGTTTTTCTATGTGGATAAAACAAGTTCCTACATACCCCCAGAGAAAATATTATTTAATTTACAGAGAATTTCTTGCCTACCCTAAATCCAGGACTGTATATTATTTTATTTTATTTGTATTATCTTTGTATTCAATTTATTGCCATGCTTTCCTGTCTCTGCTAGACATGCTCTGGCACTACATGGGTGGAGTTATGAAGGGGGTGGGAATATTGTGGGGGGATGGATTTCTACGGATGCATCTATGTTGTAAGAAATTTTGATGTAATGGTATAGAAAAGAGCTCATAGAACAAAATAGCTACACTCTGGACTACAACACCAAAACAACCCACAGCTGCAAAATATAGCCCAGCCTAGCCTAGCACAGACTATATCAATATATATGACTTTTAGTCATTACTTTGAGTCCTACTGGATAGTGTTGCCGCTCTTTCTAATACTCTCTGGGTGCAGTTAGCTTCCTTAAAAGATTGTGGCTGTGTCCCAATTGCTACATGCTAATACTATTAGGGATAGACAATAATAGTGTGGGTTTGGCAGGTTACTAAATTAAATATTAACCTGTAACCTGTTTTGTATGAACAGGACATGTTGATGTCAGCACTCGGCCCTGACCCCGCTCTGTAACCTTACGTGGTCTGACACTTGATGGCTGTATCCACCTCTAGTTTTAGGACCTACCTATGTATGTACTTCATTCTTAACTAGTCAGATGAACTAGACTCCATCTTTTAACAATAACAGCTTTGCTTTTATTGGTACATTAGTTACATTATGCCAGATCTTAACTCTTGGTTCTTGTATAGATGCAAAAATGCTAAAAAAAAAAATGCTTTTTTACTTCTATTATTTATATTGTGTGTATATAGTGTAATTTATCTACATTTTGCATCTGGGTGTCTTGCTATCCCTTTTTGCTGTGACACTGAGAATTTCCCCACTGTGGGACTAATAAAGGATTATCTTATCTTATCTTAAAAAAATCTTTATTTTATAAAAAAATATTATTCAAATGAAATGTGAAACATAACAGTCAATGCTATCCTTATTCAATGTGTTTTTCTCTTTGCATTTTTCTGGTTTCCACTGCTAAATATGTTTTACATTGGGACAAAGCAAGTCAAGTATGCTTTGAGAAGCTTTGGCGTAGTGTTCCTCACCCATGAAAATAACCACAGTGGTCAGATAAGATGGCTTCTCCCAGAGAAGAGGAATGTGTCAGATGCCACAACCTCAATGAACCTCTCCACTTAAGATCTCACATTAACACAGCTGCCTGGCAGACTCCTGAAATACAGTATGATGTCATGTCACACAGTGCAAAAACAATAATCAATCTGCCTTACACAAACAAAAAAGGGTCTAATAATATCCATTGTAGTTTCTTTACTTTTAAATGCACATCTGCAGTGCAAATTCAGGACCCACTTTCCCTAAACCCTAAATAGCAAATCCAGTATAGACAGGGCCTGTGAGCATGTTATCTTCATTCATTCTTTAGAACTTATCATAAACCTGATTGTATGAGCATGAATGTTGGCACAAGACAGACTGGTTTCAGTATTTCCATAACTGCTGATCTCCTGAAAGTGTAACCTGATCTGATGAATCTCCATTTCTGCCAAGGCACACGGAGGGCAGGGTCAGAATTCGGCACCAATACCATGAATCCATGGAGCCACCTGCCTTGTGTCAACAGTCTAGGCTGGTGAAGGTGGAGTAATGGTGCAGGGAATGTGTTCTTGGCACACTTTGGCCTCATTAATACCAGTCAGTCATCTTTGAATGCCACAGTCCGTGAGTATTGTTACTGACTATGTGTCCACAGTTTACCTTCAGTTTACATACATCTAACGACTACTTCCAGCATGATCATGCACCATGTTGCAAAGCAAATGTTGTCTCAAACTGGTTTCATGACCATCATAGTGAGCTTAGTGCTCTTCCGTGGCCTTCCCAGTAAGATCTGAATGCAGTAGAACAGCTTTGCGAAGAAAAAGAAGAACGGGAGATTCACGTCATTGCTGATACAGGCCTTCAATATTGCCCAGTTTATGAAAACCTCTCCACTTAAGATCTTGAATTAACACAGCTGCACCTGGCAGACTTCTAAAATACCCTATATTGTGTCACACAGCACAGAAACAGATGTTAATCAGGCTTACACAAACAGAAAATCTTCTTTTAATACCCACTGTAGTTCCTAATTCTTTTTATGAAGGACCACTTTCCCTAAACCCTAAATAGCATCGCATTTGCTTGTATATCTGATGATCTTTAGTCACGCTTTAGAACTCATCAGACCTTTTACTTTTTCTAACAGTTTGTGCATCATAGGTTAGCAGTGGGCAGTGGTGGCTCAGTGGTTAGAGCGCTGGGATATCGATAACAGGGTTGTGGGTTCGATTCCCGGACTCGGCAAGCTGCCACTGTTGGGCCCTTGAGCAAGGCCCTTTACCCTCTCTGCTCCCTGGGCGCTGGAGTTGGCTGCCCACCACTGTGTGTGTGTGTACTCACTGCCCCTAACACATGAGTGTGTGTTCACTACCAAATGGGTTAAATTTACCTTTAGAAGGCGTATTCTTTACCTCTGGTTCTTTGTGTGACCTTCAACCCTCTAGGGTTTAGCGGTCTGTGCTTTGGACTGTGGAACTGTATTCTCTAGGGCGATGGAGCTCTGTTCAATAGTTCCATTCAGCATTAGTCATCCATCATGTTAAGAGTAGTGGCAGAAACTGTGGTAAAGGAACGTCCAGCATACTGTAAAACTTTTTCACTAGGTGTGCAGATGTCTGCAAACATTTGGACATATTGTGGAAATAGGCATTTGTTATGAATAACTTTATTTTTATACTATTTGAGAAGTCCTAGTAGAGATCGGGCCTTATTTAATCACACTGTATATGATTGTGCATGTTCACAAGAGCTACACTATATGGATAATTGTATTGTTTTTGTATTCCAGTGTGGTACTGTTATCGGATGCCAACATTGCAACTGCAAGCTAGTTGGTAAAATTAGATCTTCCACCATCAGCTGTAAATGGTATTATTAAAAAAAAGGGGTTTAGGAACCACAGAGAGCAACTCTGTAAACCATGTAAAGCTACAGAGCAGGCTTGCTCAATGCTGAGGCTCATAGTGCATAAAAGTCTCCAACGCTTCTGACTCAATAACTGCAGTTCCAGACCTGCTGTTAGAGCTGCAAAGAGGGACCAATTCCATATGAAAGCCTATGGTTTTAGAATGGGATGTCATAAAAGCTCCTGGAGATGAAATGTTTAGGTGTCCCAATACTTTTGTCCACATAGCATTCCATTTTAATACAATGTAAATTAGATGTGCATGTGTGAAGGACCTTTTTAAGAACCTGTTTTCCACCACAAAAGAACCTGCCATCTAATATAAAGGTTCCACATCAGTCTTTTTAGCCAAGACAAGAAGCATCTACTTTTGTAGAACTTGCATGAGGGTGTGAATTACCTTCATCAGCAGACTGAAGTTGTATGTTACTGTTTATTTATAGCCTAGTTTTGTACACTTGTACAATGTTAATAATATAAGGTCCTTGAAGAACTTTTGGAGGTTCTCAATTTGAAACTGTGGAGAAACCCCTTAAAGAGCTTTGAGGAACCTCAAAGTTTTTTTTCTTTTTGAAGGTCCCTCAAAGCACTTTAAGAGGTTCCTCCACAGTATCAAATTAAAGAACCTCCAATGGTTCCTCAAGGATCTTATACTTTTAACAGTGAATGTTAGTGATCAGTGCCAGCACTAGAATAAGCTGCATATATCCATCACACTCATTGGGGTGAGCTTGGAGGGGTCAATGTAGGAGCTTATTTAGCTACTTTAAAAATATAGTCCCCAAAAAGTCTGTTGAGCTAAAGCATGGAATGATTGACCACTGGCAAAGAGCAATGGCAGCAAGTAGGCCAAGAAAATAAGGGCTAGGTCTGTCCATGCATCCGCCTGATTTGATGCTAAGCCAGTTTGCCGTGTCCCTTGTTCATTACCTCAGAGAAAGTCCTGTAATTATGTCCATGCCATGTCCTAGTGATATCTCAGCTCTCAAGTAGAAACCTTTCTAAACTCACAGGACGCCGCCTCAATTCTTAACAGTCTTTACTCTGCATGTGTGTCTGAACCAATCCACTATACAGTATATATGACACAGGCTACTTTGACAGGATAGCTGTAGCTAAAGCTAAGTCTTCGTCCTAATCTTAAGCTTAAACATAGAGTTTCACTAGATAGTTTTTTAACAAATGAAGTATCTGTGCATAACCTACAGTGAGACTAGGGTGTCCAAATAAAGTGAGACCCAGACTAGAAATACACTATATGGATAAAAGTATTCATTGTTTCTTCCAAAAATCCTCTAAAAATAATCCTGCTATCTCTTTTTTCATTGAATGATCACCACCTCGCCTTATGCTCAACTTCCCACTCATCCCAAAAGTATTGGATGGAGCACCATCCATCATTTCAGAGAGCACAGTCCCACTGCTCCACAGCTCAATACAGGGGGCTTTATACCCCTCTAGCCCACACATGGCATTAGGCAGCATGGTGCCAATAGGTTCATGTCTATACAGAGGGTCATATTCTTGGCAGTACTTTTCTACAGGGACTAGACAAGCTGTGTGTGTGTGTGTGTGCTTTTGCACATATGTGTCAGTAGTGGGTGCAACTTAAAGTAGCTGAATGCATTCATTATAAAGGGGTGTCCACAAACATTTGAACATATAGTATGTTTGTACTTAGTGAAGACTTCACATGCTGAGAAAGAATCTCAATCAGTTTGAAATTAACCACAAAATAGAAGAACCTGCTTCACATTCAGAGCGAGGTTTCAGTTTCGTTTCCAGATTGTGTTCCACATTATTTACACACAGTATTTCCCAGGCAGTGGGAACTTGGACTCCTCATTTGAAGAAGCACATTATGGAAAGTGCTGATGCTTAGTTTGCAATTGTTGATTAGCATTACTTCTGTAAATGTACTTGTGTTTAGTGCACGGTTTTATTATAGGTACAGTACAATCACTCTAGTAGTTGGACCATTAGATGGGAATCAACTCCAGTCCCATTCACCCATATCCCATGCCCAGTAGGTAGGGAACACAAAGGGTACCGCTTAGGGAATGGAAAGCAGCTTATGTGATGGTATAGGGCCATTCATCATGAAGGGCAGTTCATCATGTGAGAGTTCTTAAATGACTCTCTAATGCACTATATAGGTCACGAAATAAGGCCTTTCACACCTGAACATTTGCACCCTCAGTAGATGTCATGGGGAGTTAAGGTCAGACCTAAACTCGAACACATCAATGGACTTTTTGTTCTGTATAAACATTTGTTTAGTTGCAGATAGTACACGTACACTCTTAGCAAAAAGCTTCTGCTGTAGAAAAGGTCTTAAAAGAACCATAGTCAAGAGGTTTTCCATCACTGCCATCGTCATAGTCATGCAAATAACAATTTAGGCATTCAAGTGGTTCTTTGAGTTTTTAAGTTCTATATAAGATTTATTTTTGTGTGTAGGGCATTACATACAAAATGTACATAACATATTTAGCTGTATTTAATACTGATCTATGTTTTTTTTTTACTTTGAATTTTAATTCTTAGCATGTTAAGAACTGATCTGTCAAGTGTTCTGAATGTTATGATATACTATAATGTATTTTATTTTATTTATTTTTACATAAATTCATTTATTCTGACAAATAAATATGAGTTTTTCACATTTTGTAGACATTTTTCAAATTATATTTTTTATTATCAGTGGAAATGCAAAAAAAATAATAATAATAACTTCCAGTTTGAAAATGTTTTTGACACATTGATTAAATATTGTTTGTCGGTGTGTTTATGTATCAGTTTTATAAGTGTTGTATTTTATTGTGTTTTCAGCATTGAGAAAGTTTCCAGCTGACACTGTCATTGCTAAACATTCCATAACATTATTTACATGGAAAATAATTCTTGAAACCTTTCAAAACATTGCTGAACGTTCCTTTAACAATATTTTCATAACATAACCTTCCTAAAATTCCTTTTAAAACATTGCTATACGTTCCTTTAACATTATTTCCTATAGCACTTACCTTTCTCAAACCCTTTAAAAACATTGCTAAATGTTCCTTTAACAATATTTTCATAACATAACCTTTCCGAATCCCTTCCAAAACATTGCTGAACATTCCTTTAACTTTATTTCCTATAGCGATTACCTTTCTGAAACCTTTAAAAACATTGCTGAACATTCTTTAACAATATTCCCATGACATAACCTTTCCGAATCCCTTCCAAAACATTGCTGAATGTTCCTTTAACATTAATTTCATAGCGCTAAAATTCCTAATATCCCTTTCAAAACATTGCTGAACGTTCCTTTAACATTATTTCCTATAGCGATTACCTTTCTGAAACCTTTAAAAACATTGCTGAACATTCCTTTAACATTATTTCCTGTAGCGATTACCTTTCTGAAACCTTTAAAAACATTGCTGAACATTCTTTAACAATATTCCCATAACATAACCTTTCCGAATCCCTTCCAAAATATTGCTGAACGTTCCTTTAACATTATTTCCATAACATAACCTTCCTGAAACCTTTAAAAACATTGATGTCAATGTAAAAGTAAATAAAAAATAACTGTTATTTTGGAGCATTTCTATTGGTGCATTCATCATGAAATCTTGCCACAACCTAAAGGAGAGCTCCAAATTGCACTGATCTGATCTTTTGGTTTTCTCACTTTTCGCCAGATTTGAATATGCATAGGTTTACGTCAGATTACGTCAGACTTCAGGGGGAAGAAGTAACCATATTTGAAAAGGGGGCGGAGCGTGAACACACCTTGCTTCTCAGCTCTATGTGATCCAATCGTTGAGGCGGGGGGCGGAGCTTGTGTGTCTGTTCACTGAGACGCCTCTTATGAGCCTTTTTCACCGGCTGCGGTTCACACTGCTGGAGGAGTTGGACGGCTGGTTTGCGCCCGCAGCACGTTTGAAAGCTTCGTGTTGATCAAATCGAGCTGAAAATGAGGATTGAGTCCAGAACCGCGCTTCTTATTTGCCTCTGCTTGTGGATACCTACTGCTCTGTCGGTGAGTAGGAGCAAACCCGGTGTGACCTCGCTCTCTGAATGATAGTAATCCATGGCGTTGTCAGGAGCATGTCTATGGAAAAAGACTTAGACTTATGACTATATTGGCCATTTCTTTATGTCAGTGGGCTCTGACGCATTGCTGTGACTCCTGTAAGCTTGTAACCGATTGCCTTGTAGCGCCGGTGTTCAGAAACTGCAGGTTTTGTCATGTGAACATGTGAACATGTGAGTCTTAAGTGCTTTAAACGTCTTGTAATACCAGTATCTTGGTCTTGGTGGGGGTTTTGTTAGCTAAACATCAAACATTCCGTGCCCCTTTTCTCAGATTTCCAGCAGATGATCCAGGCTTGCTTAGTCTACCAGGTATGACGGTAGAGCTTATCACACTGGATCAGTCAGCAGTAGGCCTCATAGGAGGACCTGCTCTGCACTGTAGACTTTCATATGTGTGTTAGGTGCATAGCCCATGCTCTCCTAAAACTTGAAAAAGGCCTTGACTGTGATCTTGTGACCCCAGCTTGCATCTCTGCAGGCCCCCCTGACCGTTTGCACGTGGGAGAACCTCCATGGCAGTTATGCGTGGGCCTGTTGAATACTCCTGTTATCACAAATCTCTGTTGAAGCTGTTGCACAAGTTGCAGTTTTGATTGGAACACTGATTCCCAAGTGTCTTTCCATGGCTGGTGAGAAAGGAGGCACATCTCTCACCTTGCAAGCATTCTCACATGACTGCCAGGTCAGGAATGCTGGAGTGGAAAGTTTGCGAGGCTTAAGGCCATTGATTCATGACTGTTCTTTCAGCCAGGTCGAAATGATCCCAAGGCTGCTCTGACGCAGGGATATAATAATGCCTAAACAGCCTTTTAGTTTGTGCTGGCTGCACTTAGATTTATAGGAGTAGCTCTGCCACATACCAGCCCACCACAGTCGTAGGGGAGCGTAATTATGGTAGGCACATTTTTCTGGTAAGAGCCAGAGCCAGGGGCCGGGCTATATATAGGTTCGGAGTCCATTTTGGTTGGTTCTTTACTTTAGTTACCAAGAAGGCCCGCCGCTTTCTGAATTCTGTAGCCGGGTAGTCTTCCCTGGCCGCTATTTTTTGGGATGTGTTCTGCGACCTACTCAAAGTGCACAGCAGAAGGTAGGCTATATGGTGCACTTTTCTGGGAGGGAAAACAGGAACCAGCGTCATTTCCTGAGGTCTGAGGTCAGCTAGGCTAGGGTCTCCTGACGTATACAGTAGCTGAGTGCTGTGCATTTTAACACCAAGCGTGGCACCTGGTGCTATCAGCCAGCAAACACACACACCGAAACGTAAAGGCAAACTGAACACACCCAGTCCGTCCTTTCTTTCAGCCATTAGTTTGTTCCCCTCGTCTGTCATCCCCTCACATGTTTGGTTTCCTAGTTTCTCTAGTGTTGGTCTTTTCTGACCACGCTGCCTTTTCTGAGTGTATGAGAGATTAGATCACTTACTCAGTTGGTTTTGAGACAGATTTGGTCTGACCTGGAGGTCGAGGGGGCAACGTCGGCCTAATCTGCTTGATTTAGACAAAAAAACACACACACACACACAGGATAAGTCATCCTGCAACCCCCTCCCCCATCTCCACCTCAACCCCACCCCACCCCCCAAATCTTCTTTCCTGTCTGGCTTGAGCTGTCCAGTCCAACATTGAACTTGTAGCCCTCATGCTTAGAGAGAATGCAGAACAGGGTAGATTGCAAACCACTGCCCCTATTACTAGAACTCTACCCTCCCGTCAACGATACACCGAAAAGACGTTTTTTGTGAACTCATTTGAGGATTGTGTCCGGATCCAATTACATATTCACACACTTTTGTCAGAAGCTGATTGAATAGCTGGCGATGTGCTGTGACCATGCTGTGGTTGCTGTCATAACAGACTTAATTGCTTTGACTACGGGCCTGTTCACACGGCTGTGTCATCTTCCCTGACTCAGAGCTGCTGTCTGAGAGCTTTGCGGTAACTAAACAGAGGGCTGTGAGTGCAGTTCTTGATTTTGATGGATATCTTTTGTTGTGTTTGAAGAACTAAATCACACCCATGTTTGTATTCCTTCTGTTAAAGGAACCGGCAAACACTCCTTGCTACAAACGTGGTCCATTGGCCAAGACAAAGTGTAGGGGTGTTGTGATACAGTACTTAGGGATGGGTGATATGAAGAGGTTATATTGTATTGTGATACATTTTGTTATTGTGACACAGTGTGCTTTTCTAAGAATATTTAAAACATTGTTGGTGCATTAAAGACGGTGTAATTGGACTAGTTTAATTGGATGACGTGCTGAGCATCTGAATAACAGTTCTTAAGAATCTGTCGCTACTGGTGTATTTAGTCTGTGATTAGTATTGCATATTGTGAAAGTCTTTAAATATCGTGATCTGGTATTTTTACCATATCGCCCAGCTCTAACAGTGGTCTCTCGATAGGTGTCTCAGTACTAATAGATTTCCTAATACAAAAAGTGAGGCGTGTCTGGGTGGAAGTTAATGTAAAAACTTATTTATTCTGACTCATTTTTGGGGTGTTTCTGTTGGTTCGTTCATTAGGTTAGGTTTGAACACAATGTTAAGAACAACAGCCAAAGAAATTTATCTGAAAAAGTGAAAAATGACTCTTTAGGTTTATGCACAACAGCGATGATCTGTTAATATAAGCATAAACACTAGAAAGAATAGCAGTGGTTCATTTTGTCCTGATTTAGCATTAATGTGGGCCTAAAAAGGGGTGGGCGATACGATAAAATATTAGCACAATATTTAAATAGATACAAAATGCATCAGTAGTATCATTTTCTTAAACTTCTCCCACTCGGAGTACAGTGTATTTTTATTGAGAATCTGCTGCACCTTATGGAATTAAACCAGACTAATTACACCGTTAGTAAAGAAATCTGCAGATCCTCAACGTGCTTAGAAATAGGCTGGCAATATTCTGATATTATATATTCTTTTTATCGTATTGCGGGAAATGTTATTGTTGTGATACTCTATGTTTTTCTAAGAGTAACAAGGATATCATTAACATTGATCAACTGCATGTTTGATCATAAAACAGTGTGATTAGTCTGATTTAATAGGATGGAGTGCAGCCGGTTCTTTTTGTTTGTTGTTTTTAAATAAAGATCACTTTATGAAGAATGGCCCAAAATCTGAATAGTAGTGTTTAAGAATCTGCAGCTACTTATGTATTTTGTCTGCGTTCATGTGTATCACAATGACTATAGTGTATCGTAAAAATATTGTGATCTACTATTGTTACCATATCGCCCGCCCCTACTTAGAAAAGTATGTTGTGCCTCGCAGTTTATCACGATACAATAAAATATCGTGATCTGGTCAACCCCTCACTGTAAACAGTGTTCTAGTTCTTGTCTGTTTATTGTGGGGGGGGGGTTCTCTTCATTTTTTTAGTTGTATTTTTCGGTAATTCTTGTTTGTTTTATTTTTGTTTGTTTGTTTAACGGCGTTCAGCGAGAAAAAAAAATCAACAAAAAACTGAAATAACAGAGCGGTTAGATCACTTCTCAACCAATCAGCTCGCGTGGAGGGAACTAACTGTTGTATAAAATCTGATGTGTTTCGTAACTTTCCCAAATTTTTGGTTTCTACAGTTTATTTCTAATACATATAAATATATAAAACACACCTACATCACCTAAAGTCCTCCATTGTGTTTGAGCTCCAACAGCAATGTGCCTTCATTATTTGTCTTAGTCAGTTGATTGCATCTTAGTGAATGGGAGGAAATCATGTTGTGGACAATTCCTTTAAGAGTAGTTTAGCAGAAGACCCTTCGACCTTGTCCTTCACACCCACCCACCCCCCGAAATGTGGATCTGTGTAATCTCGTCTGGGTTCGTTTACATAACAACTGAAGCGGCCCAGCGGCACCGCTAACTGATGAAATGCGAATGGATCGCCGCATTGGTTTTCACACGTTCTCTGGAGGCCTATCTACCTGCTATTGTCAGAAGTCACAAATAAACAGTCTCTTTGTGAGATACCTGGCTGCTAATCCTGTTTATTGGACTTAATCCGACTCTTCCAGCAAACGTGTGTTTCTTGGCTGCAGATGCAGGTTGTCTGGAAAGTGTAGTTCAATCCGGATCATAAATCATCTGGCAGAGGAGCGCGTCATGGGTGAGGAAATTATTTATTAACACAAGGCTGGAGCTTTTACAATGGTGTTCTTGTGTAGTCAGGAGGATAATATGAAAACATAGGTGAAGAATGAAAGCAGAAACTATAGTAGACCATGTTTGTTTTTTTTTAGCTTGTTTGTTGCAAATGAAGCCAAATTCTCTGTAAAGTTGCGCCTCATTCCTTTAAAGGAGAGGGACAAAAAAAACCTTAACTTTCAATGAAGGTCTAAGACCGTTTGAAGCATTTCAATTGGTCCTGTGATGGTGAAAGTTTGACGACAGTTTGCATGACAGACAATTTACAGTACTGTGCAAAGGTTTCAGGCCCCTATGCAGATTATAATGAGTATCTGGGCAGTGCATATTTAAATATAATATTAGAATAAATACTAAACATTCATACAGAGAGCCATGATTTTCCATCACTGTGTTCATTAGAGCATCTCCAAAGCTCTTCTCATGGCAGTCTAGTATTATTTATAGTGATCATCCAACAACTGGTTTTGTAAATCTGTGCTTAACAATGGTAAATGAGGTGAGCAGGTGATGGAGGTGAACACATCCACCTGGAACCATGCTTTGTTATTCAGACTAGCTCATAAGATCTCACCTACTTTCTTCACAATGAGAAATTCCTGTTAGTTTTTACTGTGTTTGTTTACCAGCATTGTTAAATAATGTGCTGAGGTGCCTAAAACCCCTGCACAGTACTGCACTCCCCATGAAGACCACTTGGGGACAGATGTTTGGCAGTGCTGTATTTTGTGAGGAAAGTCCCAGCATCAGATTAGAGTCCCCTATATGTCTCAGCCTGTAGGTCACATGACTAAAAGCATAAATCTTCATTATCGGAGCATGGCTGCTGAGCTTGCGTCGCAGTCGTCTTCTTGAGTGTCTATTGGTGGACTCGTCACGCCCATCTTGAAGTGAGACGTTTTCTTGGCAGAGCTGTTAGCAGTTTGCCGGGCCAGTGGTCTAAGCTTACATGACGTGGTACAGGTGTGAATGACCTCATGCTGCATTGTCTCTTTCCACTTCTTTTCAGATGTTCTTCTGGATCACTGCTGACACTTGATTACCTGAAGGGGTTGAGACTTGTTAGACAGAGGCAGTTGTGGGAAGAAGCTGGTTTTCATTAGTTTGTGTGTTTGTGTGTTTGTGTGTTTGTGTGTTTGTGTGTGTGTTTGTGTCGTCTGTTACTGAGGCTTTTCACGTGTGTTCTTAAACCCCTCTGTAGGTTGTTAACGGCCAGACTTGGCTGTTGAATGGGCCATCATGGCACTCAGCACCTTAGTGCTGTCCAAGCTGGATTACTCCGATTACTCAGTGTTCGCTCTAGGCTGAAGACCTTTTGCTCTGCCTCTCGTTTCTTTCCCTCTTTCTGCCTCTTTCTTATTTATTGTTCTTTCTCTTATTCCTACACTTTTCGTTTTCTCACTTTCTTTCATTTCTTCTTTTTTCTTTCTTATCTTTTTATCTTATCTTCCTCATTTTTTTCTTTCTGCCCTTTTCTCTCCTTTCTTTTCCTCTCATTTCTTTATTCCTCATTTTATTCTTGTTTTCTTCTTTCTCTCATTTTCTAATCCCCCTCTCTCTCTCTCTCTCTCTCTCTCTCTCTCTCTCTCTCTCTCTCTCTCTCTCTCTCTCTCTCTCTCTCTCTCTCATTATTGCTCATTATTTTGTTTATTCCTACACTTTCTTTCTCTCTTTTTTTTCTTTCTCACTTTCTTCGGTCTGTCTTTCAGCATTTATTGTTTTTGTCTTTTCTTATTATTTATTTCTTACTTTTTGTTTTTATGTCTCTGTTCCTTTCTCTTTCTTTCTGACGTTCTCTCTTTTGTTTTTATTGTCCTCTTTCTTTGTCTTTCTTGTTTCTGTATTTTTTTCAAGGTTTTTTTTTCCCTCCCTCTCTCTCGCTCTCGCTCTTTCATTCTCTCTTTCTTTCTCTCTTTCTTGAACAGATAGTCAGGTACTGAAAGCCTCTTGTCAGCGTATTCAATATAAGCTCAATCCCACCCGGATAACTCGCATTCCAGAGTTGCCCGTGTGCCGGCCAGTCAACGCAGCCCTTGAGCCACAGTCTGTGGGAGTTTGTGAGGGTAATGAGGAAGCGGGTGGGGGGGTGGGGTGAGAAGAAAGGGCACCCAAGAGCAAAGATCTCAGACCATAAGTTTCTCATTGAGTGCCAATGCATATAAGCCTAAACCTCTGATTAGCAGAACAGTGTTTAAAATAGCTGAAGGGTCAAACCCTGTTCAGCTCCCCAGTGTAGCACAGGGCATCAGCACAGCCCTTACACTACAGTTTGTTGCTCAAATGGCGTCACACACACACACACACACACACACACACACACACACACACACACACACACATCATTCTTGGTTCCTTTTGGACCCTCTCTGGCTGTAATTTCTGGGAGTTGGGATGTGCTTTGTTGTAAGGGAGTAAAGGGGCCAGACCTGGTGTTCAAACATAAACTGATAGGGACTCTCTCTGAGGCCTTGCCTGCGAAAAGGCCTGTGTTTATAGAGACCCTGTCATGGTCGTAGACAGGGGATTAAAGTGATGCTGAGCGTACCAAGCGGAGGAAGATAACGTCTTCCTGTTGGACTTGTTGGCTGAGGGCTTCCAGACCCTGCTGGAGTCACACTGGGGTTGTGTACAGAAGAGGATGGCCAGCTTGAACTCTTTGATAGGGCATTTAATTTGTTAATCAGCCCTGAAGAATTATTCCTCTCAGAGATTTCAATACATATATGAACTTCAGTGTTTCTTTAGCATACAATCGGTACTTTCCACTTGCCTTTCCAGGGAGAGTTGTTGACCTTGACTGTGTATGAGAGGAAGTTGGGAGTGAAAATGCCCCTTATCTTTTGGAATGCCAACATGTGTGCCATTATTTTTCAGACGGCAACTCTTAAACTCTGCTGTTTTGCTGCTGCTGTGCGTGTGGGTAAATTTCCGTTGTGTTCCAGTTTTATGGGTTTAATTCAGGAAAACCATGTGCAGATCCTCAGCCTCCACTGATTTCAGTGATCTGAGGAAATTAGCAGCTTGTGTGAAACATCAACCCCCTCTTTCCGTCCCTGAAAGCCCCCATATTAACCCAGGGGGAAGAAAGGAGCTGTGCAAGTCTGGAGGTGGGATATCGCGCGCATGTGAGTGTTCGGTGGCCTTCGCTCACGTTGGGCTATTTATACACTGCCTTACCCTCCCAGAAGGACCTCTTCAGTGTAGCAAACCTCTGTGACCCAGTGAATTGGACTTCATTTACTGTAGTTCAGCTCCACAGTGTCCGAGATTAATGTTAATGATGGCTCACTGAGCTGTTATTAAGACCTTGAATTAGAAGACACGGTCTGGGAGTAAATATTATGTAGGTAAATAGTTATAGCAAGTAAATAGCAATAAAAGCATAAAAAGTGCATTGCAGTGTTAATGAACATGTGATGAACATTCTGGTTTCATTTGCTGAGCAAATCGTGGCAACGTGGCTCTTTTCTTTAATTGTAATGCCCTTGTAGAAGTTGTCTGTGCAAGAGCAGGCTTACAAACGCCTGTCTGGTTCTCAGTTATGCAGTGTGCTATATATGTGCCTATACCACACTGGCTTTCTGAAAATATAGCGTTGGGAAAACATGCATAGCCTAGACATTTAAAAAAAGCTCTTAAGGACAGAGGAGCAACTACAGCTCATTTTAGGTCGACTTTGTGATTTTGAAACGAGTGGCCCAGGGATTCGACGATATCCCATGACCTTCCCTCACACAGTGACATTTCAGTTAATTATGATCCAGCACTACAGATGATCTTTACAGCTGTTGAGTCTGGACTGCGTTTGTTGGCTGACAAAAGTCAATTTTAATGAGACTTGAGGTTAAATGGCAGTTGGTAGCCTCAGGACAGAATAGTGAGAGCTCATTGACCTCTGGTAGAAGCTCTGTTTAGGTTTTATTTATTTAAATCTCCATCCTGTTGGAAGAACCAAGACACCCAAAGCTCGAATCTTTTTACTCCCCCAGTTGTAATAGGACCCTGTGCCACAGCACTCCTTTGTGATTGGCTATTGAGCTGAAACATTGTGAAAACTGATAGCCTGCCTTGTCGAGGCCAGTGACTGCAGCCGTGGGGCCTCCTGAGGCTCAGCTTGGTGGTTGGTGCGGGAGAACTACACCAAAGTAAAATGGTTGAATTCAATCAAGTCTTTACACAATTTTTAATGTTTAGAAGCTTCATTTTCAGGACAAATTTTGATTCAAAGGCTGTGTTCACAGTATACGCCTCATTAATCAGTTGCACACCAGGGCTGCACAGTGTATGGTTTCATCATTGTCATCGCAATGTGTGCACGGACAATATACACGTTACAGGGCGTGCAGTGTGGCGTAAGGCAAATTTTATGAAATTATATTTTTTTGCTTCTTCATACAAAAGGAAAATTCACACCGTTCATGTTTTCCATCATATATCTACCAGAGGCAGAGTATTCTTGCAATATCATTTACTCCAATCCAGGATACATGGAGTGCATTATTCATATCATGACACTTTGGATCATTGACTTCTGGTGAAAGTTCCTGTTTTTTTTTTTTTCCTTAAATATCGTAATAAATATCGCAGAAACAACCATTACAGTGTCAGCATTTCCCAACATTAAAGCACTTAAACCACGTCGCCGGTGCTGGCTGAGGACAACCGCACCTAAGCGCATGCGTACAGGCAACAAACACCCATGAAATTTAATCTAACTGTTCATTTTCATTCCATATGCCCACAAATCCGATACATATCCGATACATATCCGATCTAGGGCCTCATATGAGGAGTGACGTCAAATCTGTTCTTTTCTAATAAGCTTTGAAAAAAGTCTGATTTGTGTAACATAAAGGCAAAGAAATTAGATTTGAGTCACTTTAGCCTGGTAATTTAAATGTAGCCGAGGTTAGAGACGGGTCAGATTTTTTTTTTTTTTAGCTTAAAATAGGTCGCAGTAAGCCAAACTACCATTAATTAGAAAAGCAGCTGTAAGCAGTTAACTTAACAGTGAATTTGGTTTCCTAAAATGAATCATTATTCCTACTAATGCTATGTCATGAATATCATTTTAAGTAGAATTTCAACTTCCTTATATGACTTCCTTATATGTGTTTTGGAAGTTGGCTGCCTTTCACCTCCAAATAAGTTAAAGCTGCTGAACAGCTTCCTTCTTAGGCAAAGTATGTGATGACAGTTTGCAGTAATTAATTGGCCTCCAGGCAGTTTCCTCTGGATCATGAAATGAGAGCAGTATTAAAAGATTTACCAGAATTGTTTTATTAATGAATCAGTCAGCAGTAATATACTCTTTACAATGCCTTGTATTGTTGTTTTTAAAAAGGTCCAATTAAATATAACTGTAGTCCTCTCTGTAATGTGACGAACAACTGCTGGCAGACCACTTTAGATACACTGGCTCCATGGAGTCCATTCAGCAGCTCATACTCAGAAATAGGACTGCAGGGTCACAGGGCAGTGGTTCATGAAGCCACAGGGCCAGAGGGCCTCGGGACTGTGTGGACAGCATGGTTAAAGGACTGCGGGGGCGATGGCTCTGTGTCTTTTGATCTATGTTTCTCAGGGGTGTAGTTCACCAGTAGTTGAGTGAGCTGTTTTTATGTCACGCTAACTGACTTTTTAAGCTGTTGTGGTGGTCAAGAGGGAGGGAAGACTCTCAGACCTTGGGTTTCAGATGTAGAGGCCAGACTTGCTTTTAGTGCAATACAAGATCACCTGGTAACATTGACCTATAAACTTGTCTAGAACATTCAAAGAGTGCCCAAAAACTACGGACCAAATGGAAGATTTCTCAAAACAGTGTATATACTGTAATGGAGGCGAACTCTCCCCATAGCTTGTTGGCCATGTAGATTATTGGTGTAATTAGAGCTGGGCAATTTGACGATATTATATTGTATTGTGATAAGTTTTGTGATCATGATTTGTTATTGAGGACACAGTTGGTGCTTAATAAACACTGATCAGCTGCAGGTTTCGTTACTAACAGTGTAATTAGACTAGATGAAGAGCAGCAGATGTAGATAAAAATCACTCTATTCAGTCTGGGAGAGGATCTGTATAGTAGTTTATAAGAATCTGTCGCTATTGATGTATTTAGTCTTTGATTTACATGTATTGTGATAGATTTTGTGTATTGCGAAAAAATCTATATCATGATATAGTCTTTTTATCGCCCAGCCCTAGGTGTAATTGACTATTTGGATTTGAATTTAGAAGTGACATTGCTTCTGTCTCTTTCCCTCCTAGCAGAGTTATTTTGTGGACGATGAGGGCTCAGGAGGCGATGCGGAGGGCTCTGCGTCAGGCGAGGGAAGTGAAGGTAGGAAAATCTGTCTGTTATGGCATTTCACTGGCTTTACAGCCAAAGAGATCGCACATTGTCTATGGCTGTGTATTGGTCAGAACCTGGAGATATGATTTGTATGGCAAATTTCAAATTATGTTTAAATAATGAAAATTATGTTTTTATTTATTTACTTTTTTATTGTTAGTTTTTTAAATAACATTTTTAGGAAAATGATCTTAGTATCAACTTCAGATTCCACTGTTCTGATTACAGAAAGAGTACAGCATCTATGCTAGCTAGTGTTTGAAGTTTTATTAGTTATGTACCTCAAGATCTGAGACTTTTTAAAAATGAGTGTTTTTATAATAAATTATTAATATTAATACATTCTAACTTTTCTAACTCGTCTCTTTTTGTTTTTAAACTTGTGATCATTTGAACAGTACTATTAAGTTTATTTGCTTGTTTTTGTTCTGGTTCTGACTTGATAGTCTTTTCATTTTTAGGATCCATACCAGTCGTTCACCCAACAGAGGTGGCAACACAGTCAACCACCAACATGACAAAAACAGCCTCGGTAACAGAAGCTCCTGTTAAAGTTCCAGAGCAGGCAGTCACCCAGCTGTCCTCAACGGTCATGCACCATGCTGATGTTGAATCAGCAGGCCCCACCACCAAGGCTCCTCTGATCTACACCACCAAAATACCAGAGCCTCCACCATCTCCAACCTCAGTCAAGTCATTTATCGATGTGAAAGTCATACTTGAAGTTGAAGCCACGACAATCCAACATGTGGACCAAGAAACCCCTAACACCCCTCTAGATGAGAAGATGCCTGTGTTGCCTGTAACTACAACATCCCCCAAGAACGCTGAAGAAGAAACTACATCTACTACATCTGTTGTGCTGGGTGAGGTTGAAGATGAAAGGACAGTTGCAGATGATGTCTATGACCAATCAACCGATGCACCTGACCTGGCGACCACACCTTTACCTCTGACCACGACGTCAGCTAATGACATGGCTGAACCCGAAACTACTGAAGCTTCAGGCGAGACTGTGGAGTCTACAACACTTCCAGCCATTTCTAAAGACTTTATTACTACAACCCTGATTTCAGACACCAACCGTGAGAACGACGCACAAAACCCGGTAAGACTTGACTTTGACTTGATCTGAACTGAGCTTAAAATACATTATATGGACAAAAGTATTGGGACATGCATTTTTAATCTTTGAATTTTCATGTTTCATTTAGTACCATTGCCATAGATGTATAAAATCAAGCCCCTAGCCATGCAGTCTGCCTTTACACACTTTAGTGAAAGGATAGGTGGTTCTAAAGATCACTGAACGAGCGTGGTTCTGTATGTAATAGGAGCCACCGCTGCAGCAACAAGAAGTCAGCTGGTGCGGGTTCAGGGCTGAGTGCTAAGGAGCTTGGTGCACAAGTCTCCAACGCTCTTCTGACTCAATAACTGCAGAGCTCCAAACCTGCTGTTAGAGCTGCAAAGGATAAAGGATAAAGGATAAAGGTGCACGTATTCGTCACTGTACAGTGTGGACTGTACAGCGAAATGTGTCCTCCGCATTTAACCCATCTGGTAGTGAACACACACTCACACACACACACGTGTTAGGGGCAGTGAGTACACACACCCAGAGCGGTGGGCAGCCAACTCCAGCGCCCGGGGAGCAGAGAGGGTAAAGGGCCTTGCTCAAGGGCCCAACAGTGGCAGCTTGCCGAGCCCGGGAATCGAACCCACAACCCTGTTATCGATATCCCGGCGCTCTAACCGCTGAGCCACCACTGCCCCGACTCCATATTAATGCCTGTGGATTTAGAATGAGAAATCATAAAAGCTCTTGTAGGTGTCCCAGTACTTTTCTTCATATAATGTATGTAAAATTACTGTCACCTGTATGGAATTAGGCACTTATAAACAGGCATGATGCCAAGAGGGTCCATAACCTCCATCTCTTAGCATTGATTACACTACTATTATTGTGATAGTCTGCACACACTCTTCTCTACAAATGGTGCTACTTGAGTCACTTGCACCTACACTCACAAAAGCTTCTAAAAGGTGCTACAAATGGCTTTAAGTGATGCCAATAGAAGAATCACTTTTGGGTTCATAATGAAAGAACCACGCTTGTCATAGAGATGTGTGAGTGTTTCCCATGTGCAAGGTTCTTCATACTCCCACATCTCTTAAAGCCTTTTTCATGGTATCAGAAGTGGTTCTTCCATAGCATCGCCCAAAGAACCATTTGTAGCATGTCCATTTTTAAGAGTGTAGATGTTTGGTGTGAAGTTATATTTATTAAACCATATAAATTATTGATGCTCAGACCGACTTTTCTTTTAACAGGGTGATGGTGACTTTGACTTTGATGAGGTTTCTCCCAAAACAAGAGCAAACTTGCCTAAATCTGAGGTTGCTCTGGGTACATCATCTGAAGACGGGAGCTTGCTGGAGAGAACGGAAGTCCTGGCAGGTACGTGTTGCAAAATAACCACAATGTTCCCGAGCAAATGCATATATTTTTATTATGAGTCAGTTAATTTGCTCTTTTAGCATTTAACACGGTCATGTGGCCCCTTTTACGTTGTATAAATGGAAAAGTAAGCATATGTGAAAATACAGAGCATCTAGAGAGTTGAAAAGTTAAAAAGCAAGCTGTGTTTCTATGTTTAATAACTTCCCCTTTATAAGATACTGTACAGAAATACCCTCCTAATCTTTAAATCTTTAAGCAAGTGCACATAATCAAGCCCACTAATCATCTTTCCCAACATCCCTTGTTGTCTTCCCAGGTGTCATCGCAGGTGGCTTGGTGGGCCTGGCATTTGCCATCATGCTGGTAGCTCTCATGGTCTACCGCATGAAGAAGAAGGATGAGGGTAGCTATTCGTTAGATGAACACAAACACCCTAATGGAGGCTACCAAAGGCCAGTGGCCCAGGATGAGTTCCTGGCATAAAGACTGTTCAACACACTGTCCTCTCTCTTGTTCTATGCTTGACTGCCATTTAAACAAAAAACCAAAAAAAAAAGACAACTTCTTCTCCACTCACCAGTTTCCATTTGCTTGGTGACACTTTTTCGTTTTATGTCCACGCTGGATGTGCGTCGTAGACCGGATTGGTCTCGAAGAGCTCGAGTTGGTTTGATGGATCTTCAGGAAAGGTTCACTTTTTCGTTTTGTTTGGGTTTCTTTTTGTTCGGGATCCTCACACTGTGGGCTGAGCGTATCCCCAAGAGTCCCCTCTTATTGTCAGTGAGGAACTGTGGGACACTGCCTTATATTCTTCGGGTTGGGTCAGCCCTCTGCGCCCTCTGCCAATGTCGGGGAAGCTCCAGCTAATGTGAAATGGCTTCTCGTTTCCACTGTGCCTTATTTCCTCTTACAGGGAACTGAAGCACACACTGTGTGCAGTAGCAAGAGCAGTGGGCATGCAGCCCTCACCTACTCAACCTGTTTGTTGCCTTGGTAACTGATAGTTGCCATAGGGACGGAGAACATGGCGTGCACTTTTTTCTTTTTTCTTTTTTCCTCCCCCACATGCAAGCATTACGATCATGGCTCTCATTATGTGCTTGGAACGTAATCTTGCTTGCCCTGGGCTCTCTTAACTTTTACCCCCCATGTGGTGTTCTTTCATTGTATATCAGAACTTGCTTGTGTGAATGAAGAGTTGCCTCGTTTACCAGGGGTGTAACCCCATCCCAAACACCATCCTTTAATATCCTTGCTGATTTTATACTTGCTTTAAAGACGGTATGTCTGTATCAAAATATGTATTCCTAGAGTTAATAGATTACAGATTGTTGATCAGGCATGATGCCCATATTGATATCTGATATCCCCTGAATGATCTCAGAAAACACTGTAGACACTCTTCTTCTTTGTTTTGTTTTTTTGTTTTTTTCCTGATAAATCACAGATGTACAGTCCCGGTTGCTCCTTCCACTCTTCATTGTACAGTATTGGATACCACAGGACCAAATCTACGGTTATAAAAGCCTTTTGATTTTTGTCTGTATTTTTCAGTTCACTCCCCGTATTGCAGAACTGCTTGGCTAGAATGGACTTTGCCAGTGGATTGTTCATTGTGTGGTGTGTGTGTGTGTGTGGTTTGTTTTTGGGGGGCCCAAAGCTAGGTCCTCTGTTTAGTTAATAAGGACATAATGTGTAATACTCCTCAGAACATACCAAACTATGTGTGTGTTTAAGAGGGTGAGGTAAACATAAAAACTGTTGGTGGGATCAAATCTGTGTGTAGATTTATGGGTATAGATCTGTGTATGGATTTGAGTACATGTACAGTGCAGACGTTTTAGGCACCTGAACACATCTCTTGAAAGCATTTCTCTCAACAATGTGTGGAGAGGAAAAATGTGTAAAAACATCAATACAGTAAAAAGGAAGAAGAATTTCTCATTCTAAGGAAAGTAGTTGAGATCTTTTGAGCTAGTCTGAAGAACAGTGTGGTTCCAGATTGCTCTTGGATGCAGATTACGGCAGCACAGCGTGGATATGTTCAATTCCAGCAGCAGCAGCAGCTCACCTGATTTTCCATCATTAAGCCCTGATTTACCAAACTAGATGTTGGATGATCACTATAAATAATACTCAACTGCCTTGAGAAGAGCTTTGGAGATGTTTTAATGAACACAGTGATGGAAAATCATGGCTTTCTGTATGAATGTGTAGTGTTTATTCTAATGTCAGTGATTTACTGAGCAAATAAACACTTACTGCTCAGATAAAATTTCCACAGGTACCTAAAATGTCTGTACAGTACTGTATATGGCATTGTGAAAGAGCTGGATGTTTTGCTGATGCAGTTGCTGTGCTAAAATATCTGCAGTTTCAGCAAATTTCATTGTACTGCATTTGCAACCCTTTCAAAAATTCCTCCATAATACTCATTCAGCCAATGTGGGGACATATATTAATCCTTAAAAATACTCCTGTGCCAGCATTGGCATTTGCATATGCACAGGAAATATTGGCGATGGCCACCTATTCCCCTAACGGTGCATCCCTAATGCTTATAAACCTTTGCAACTCCAGGAACGGGCCACTTCTAAAGGACTGAGTGATAAAAAATCTATTACAGATAAGGTGTTTCAGTCTGTGTGGCTCTGACCACAGTGATTATGTGTGATTCTATATGTTTTTTTTTTTTTTCTTTTTGCTTCCCACCCTTTCTTTTAATTTCATGTCGATATCTTTACATATGGAGAGATGTTTTGACCCTTTTTAGGTGCCTTAAACTGGCCTCAGGTTAGCTCAACCATTTGTGCATAGAACTTTCTTTAGAGGAGACCATGACAAAGACACACGTAAGAGTAATTAAGCTCCTACCAGATTAGCCTTGGACTGTGCTTGGACTTGTGTCTTTGCTAAATGGCTAACCAGGCCTTACAGCTGCCTTTTTTCTTTTTTTTTTTGTTTTGCTGCTGTGCAAAAGCAAATCAGACCTTCTGTCATTGTTTGTACAAATCTCTCTATTTATTACGCGCCGTTGTTTTCTATGTTCAATAAAAAGTAGACTTTTTTTCGCCATTATGTCACATTTTCCAAGTTTGTGTGTTCTGCAGCTGAGCGAGTCCGTCAGGTTCTCCCTGGTGAAAGGGTAAGATCAAATGAGGAGAGGCCTGTAACTCTCTTTTTTTGGGAGGCTTTGTGTAAATCTTGTCTCCCGTTGCGCTAGTTTTTACTGCGCACATATTTAGTTACCAAGCCATTCACTTCTACTTAGCTGAGCGCATGTTCAGGTCTGACGTTTTTCGCATGCTGACCTACTTCGTGTCCGGCTGAATGCTGCTCAGCTATCGTACGAGGGAGAGAACAAACAGCAAACAGTCGTATCTGTTGTTAGCTTATCCCTTATTCATGGCAAAGCCATGCATCACTTTGGCCTGATAACTTCAGCACACCTCAAGTAAGAAAGGTCAACCAGAACGATTTTGTTCTTTTGATTCATTGGGAATAAAGATGGCGTTGGCTCATTGGCCGTGGTGTGTTACCAGAACCGTGCTCATAGTGACGAGATAAAAGGCCAGTTGTTTATCAGAATGGTGGCATTAGTGTCATAAACAGGGAATGGTGCCACATGGCCATTTTTTTGTACTCTTTACTGAAGTAGATCCAAAAGCCAACTCACCCAGATGCTGACTCATAATGCTGCTTGGTGCTCTACCCCAGGCTATCTGCTGTAAGCTTGTTAAATAAAGGGTAGGGTCATGTATGAATGAGTCATTTACCTCTTGTTCAATTGACTCAAATGACTGTAGGCAGTGACTACATGCTACAACCTGTACAGAAGGGCTAGCAGAGGGAGTTACGACATAAGAGCTGATAGGACAGCTGGAAGAAATCAGATGTACTGTTCAGTGGTTGAACATCCTGATTTGACTGTGAGTCAATAGCTTCAAGCATGGAATACTTCACAACTGATTCAGACTGTTTATAATACATTGATGAATAGGGGAGGCAGGGGTTCCAAGTGAACACATCATAAAATAATGTATACAGACATAAAACAGAACGTAGATGTAGGAATAACTAAACTTTGTGTCCGAATGTTTGTGGACACCCCTTTTAATGAATGCGTTCAGCTTCTTTAATTTGTACCCATTGCTGACACAGATGTGGACATACCCTCACACACAGCTTGTCTAGTCCCTGTAGAGAAGTACTGTCAATAGAAAAGGACTCTCTGGAGCAGATGAACATGAACCTATTGGCACCATGCCTCATGCCAGGCACAGACAATAGAGGTATTAAGCCCCTGTGTTCACTGGAATTATGGTGCTCTTTCCAGTACATCCGGGAGGAGTTGAGGATGAGGTGGGTTGATACTCATCCAACATCTTGACCTCACTATCGCTCTTGTCGCTGAATGCAATCCATTCCTCACAGCAATGCTCTAAAACGTATTCGAAAGCTTTTAATACCCTTGCTTTAAGAAGAAACAATGAATGAGCAGGTGTCCCAATACTTTTATATATATTGTGTGTATGTATATATATATATATATATATATATATATATATAGAGAGAGAGAGAGAGAGAGAGAGAGAGAGAGAAATAGAGTTTAATATGGTATTTTTCCCAAATTTTAGAGCATTTATTTTTTTAATTCAACATATTAGAAAAGTATCTTACATTCAATTTACCATAACGTTTGTGCATGCTATTTTTTTAATACTGTTAGTACTAATACTATTTAATACTCACCCCGCCGTGGGCAGTCTGTCCTTTAGCCGGTTAGCTCTCAATGTGAGATTCTTCCTAAAGATGATTGCAGTGATACAGGAAGAAAGGGCTTTACTTGTTCATCCACTTCTGTTTTTCAAATCTGCTTTTTCAGTCCATCTGGAGTTGCTCAGGGTAATTTATCTTCCTGAAGGCCAGATGCACAGGGTAATGTATTGAGGCATTAACCTGTAACTCTGTGACTGAGGCCCTGTCCATGCAAATATAGATATTTTTAAGAAATGTTGGTTGATCTCTCCGTCTCTAACAGAGTTTCTGAAATAGCTTTCCACATATGAAGGCAGAATAAAGCAGTATTATGTCAGAATTGGTATTTTGTGCTCCTGGGCTCCCCCTACAGTTTTGGAGTACAATTCACGTTTACATCACTGCCTCATAGACCGCTATAAACATGCATTTCTTGACAATGTGAGAGATACAGAAGCAGCACCTGAAGAGAGAGACTGACTGTGGACTGAGGCAGTAGAGTTACATGATAATATTAATAGTAACAGATAATATTACAGGATTTAACACTAATATGTAGTAGCAGCATACTGGGTGGGGGGCGCAGGGGGCTGGGGGTGTTGACTGACAGGAGCCCTAAAAATGCATTAGCTAAATGTTTTGTGTTGTGTTGAGTTGTGGGGTCCAGTGTAATATTATTTCATGGAGCCAAAAATCCATGATAGCACCCCTGCAAATATGACTCAGGTCAGCGTTAAGCAGGCCTTGTGCATCTTCACAAAAGTTACAGTAAGAAGTAGTAAGTCGCAGAAGCAGCGTTCCGGCCCAGAGAGGCAATGATGGAGACATCATGCTTTCTATTACAGTCAGTGGAGCATCAAAATGCTGACGGCCGGAGCACTAGCACCTTAGCCCTTGTGGGAGACAAATTCATAAAAAATCAAGCATAATGTCCACGACAGACCTAAATGCAGCGCAAAGCTGGAGCACGTTTTCTAACATAGATTATCTCACTCAGTTTAAACAGCAGATCTCTACAATTCTGTCACAGCTTACAGCTTAAAATCAGAAAATGAATTATCATAGTTTTGTTTTTTTCATGTTGCCATGGTTTTACACTGCTGCCTTTGAATCACCCACACACTTCTGATGAAGCAGAGAAGGAAGATGTGAGAGCAAACACAGCCGTTAGTCAGCAACAAGCATGTGCAAGTTAACATCATCATGCCCATGTTTCCAAAAAGCTGTATTTTGCATGTACGTACAAAAGCACTGCACTGAGTTCTGTAAGATCTCCACCCTGGAGAGTGTTTTTAAAAATATTGAAAATATCCGGATCGGTGTGGGTGGACAGTGCCTACATTACCATATCCCTTCCAGACTTCAAGCCAAGAACACTCCTAATGTTGAGCCATTGCACCACTGTGTAATTTCACCATTGTATTTTTTTTTGTTTACCGTCAGCAGTGGCTATCTGAAGGACGTGAAGGAACTTGACATTCCATTTTATTAAAAGTTGAGAAGGTGTGTGATTCAAAGGGTAGCTCACACGTGTCAAGACTTGCCCCAGAACCCCAAGGAAGCCGATCCCGCCTTCTCAATTGTTCAGCTATGTCTCATCTGAGTGTGACTAATTTAGCCTCGGGCATAGCTAGCTTGTGGGCTGCTGCTTCAAGAGGAGAAAGGCCAAGCAGTGCGGGCGAGAATGAGCGAGAAAGACAGTGAGGTCTTTCACGAAGACCCCACACACACTGCAAAAAGCTGTAGGACCCACCAAGCTGTAAGACGTTGGGGAGGGGGAGAGCATCAGAGGAGGAAGTGCATATTGTTCAAAGCTGTGGTGGACTTTCATGTCTACAGCGAGGTATTTCTCCTGACAATCGCTCAGCCATCTATCAGATGACAGCTGGGCTGCTGTGTGCACAAACACAGGATAAACATCCTATTATCTACAGAACTCCCGCTCTCCTAGCTCCTGATAGGCTCCATATGGTGGTGAGGGGGAGAGGAGGAGAGAGAGAAATTAACTACTCCCTCATACCTTTTTTTTTTTTTGACAGTCAGAGGCCTGTGGATTTAACCAGCTATGTCTGCAATGTGTCCATTAACATATCATGTAATGATTGTACTTTCAAATACTTGTAAATATGAAATGAATGCTGCTAATCCAGATGCTTCACTTTTTTCTGAACAGGCTAAAATCATACACTCCTAAAAAGGTATCTGTGAAATAGTGATTTTACAAGAGAAGCCAGAAATGCCTTTAACTCTGTCAATGTAAAATAAGAGCTTTTTCCAAGTCATTTAGAGCATTCCTATTGGTCTATTTATCCTAAAGTATTTACACGGTGTACAGAGCAGCTAACTTTTTTTTTTTTTTACCAGAAATACTTACTCTTCAGCACACACTGATGTTTATCTCTGTTTGAGTTAGTCTAATGTTGTAGGATGTTTAAACAACAGCTACCGGCAGCTCAGTATTAGTATATGACACACTGGAATTTATTCATCATTTCAAGAAATACTTGTTACTTTCTACAAGAAAATGAGAAGTACCCTGTTATACCATGCTATGCTCCACCACATCAGTGTTTATATGCATGCTCGAATTAGTCTAATGCTATGGAATGTTTTAACAAGCAACACACACACACATACACACACATATAAAGTGTAATTCAATCTCAATTCAACCTTATTACAACCTTATTAACCTTATTAATACAGGCTTGTACAGTACAACAGTGCAGAATAAGTAGGGCATACAATAGTGCAATGACAACAGTCAAACATGAGACAGGGTGCATAGACAAGAAACAAATCCATTAAATACTGAAATATACAAATGCAAATATGTGCATGTGCAAATATGTGCATGTGCGAATGTGTTACATGAAATAATGTAGTGTAATTTTAAAATATGTATAAAATATAAAATATATAAAATATGTTTCCTCTCTTAACAGTTATTGAGTCAGTGAATATGTAATTTCAGTACTTTAAAATATTTATTATGTGTGTCTCAGTGTTCCTGTCTCAGTGTCAACCTTGTTACCTCTGAATTAAAACTGCATAAAATCTGCAAACAGTTCAAATTAAAAACATGTGACCTGCACCCAGTGATGTCACTTCCTCTGGTGGGGAAACATGTGGAAAGCAGTGAGATATGTCAAATTTCTTCTCTCATTTTTCTGTATTATATGTTAAGGATAAATCAACAGTGTATCAATTATTGGTCAAATATTTTATTGTGATATTGAGGGAATCTCCCATCTTTAAAATATGATAATGTGTTGAAAATTAATAAAATTATGTTTTAGATGTGCCGTGTAGAATCTAGTTTGAAGCTAGTATATAGAGTTAAGGCTCAAAATGCTGGAAAACTCGTTTATTGTCAACTCTGTTAAATGTACCCATAATACTAGAAAAGGCCACATATATAGAATATGTAGCCATGTAAAACAATAGAGCACCCCATGAAAGTGGGTTGGGATGGAGGTGGAGATGGGGGTAATATAACCAAACAAATTAAAGTGAATAAAGACCTGAAATTAGAGTTCAATCAGGTTCGGCACATCAGCTGCAGAGGATTCTGGAGGAGGAGTCTTATTTAAACCTCAGACATTCAGTTTGGTTTGCTCCTGATTGTTGGAAGTGAGCGGTATCACCAAGGTAAGAGCCAAAGAGCTCTCTGAGACCTTCAGACAGAAGGCAGATGAATCTGGAAAGGAATTTAAAAGCCGTCTTAGAACACTTAGAAATCAGCCGTTTCACTGTCGAGGCTCGAGAGCTGACCACAAGGTGTGTAAAAAAGTCAAAGCTCTTGCCACAGGGGATGTCAAAGTACAGCCTCTACCGTCAGAAAGAGATTGCACAAGTTTGATTTTCATTAGCGGTGTCAGCAAAGAGTTTGCCAGCGAACACCTGGACGAAGACCAGGACTTATTCATAGCCTTATTGTTAGTCTTCCTCTAAAACATCAGTGATCCACCCTTTCACCTTCTTGTGCTCAGCCTGTTGTTGGACATGGGAAAGCAGTGGCCCAATCCACACACACGTCTGTCGCGTTGGTCCAAATAGACCCAGCACAGCAGGGGCTTTCCCCTAATGAGTGGCTTGTGTTCTCTGGTTGTCACATTAAATCGTAAAGCAGACTTTTAGCCCCTTTTTATGACTTCCTCTTCATCCCATTTAGTGTTCAAACAGGCCCAGCTCATTGACCGCTGTTCACTGTCCACCTCCAGCAGTGAAACGAGACACACACTTTGTGTGACTGTGTTTTTAAAGTGTGAGCGTGGTTGCTGTGTTTATACTCTGCATGCAACTGCATGAGCACTTGTGTCTCAGTGTGTTTATGTGGGACTGTGTACGAGTCCCCAGCATTTTCCTGTCAGCGAGTGTGGGGGCGTTTTTGTGTATAGTTTGTGCATATCCTGAGTCTGGCTTGACTGTGAATCAGTGTGGTCATTTTATGATTCAGTTGTGAAGGTGGTGGGCAGTGAGCAGCTGCAGCAGGCCTCATGAAACTGCTTTTTCATTCGAAACACGAGAGACTTTTAGTCATTTCTATTTAGTCAGATCTGCTAGACACAAACCATTTGCTCTCTAGTTTATATATGGATTTTAAGACTGTAGATTTTTTCTATATTACCATTTTGCTCATAAGTCAACAAACAGTCCATAACTGAGTAGATCTTCTCAATCTATCATATGAATACAGTTAAAGTATGGGTACTTACAAATAATATGTTCTTATTATTATTACTACATTTCTATATTATTATTACTGTATTATTATTACTATAATTATTATATTAGTATTAATATAATTCTATATTATTATATTAGTATTACTATAATTCTATATTATTATTATTATATTATTATTACTGTAATTCTATATTATTAATACTATATTATTATTACTATACTTCTATATTATTATTATATTAGTATTACTATAATTCTATATTATTACTATATTATTATTGCTATAATTCTAAAATGGGGTTCTCCAAGGTTTTCTAGTAGTAGTAATGGTTCTATACATTTAAAGAAAAATGTGGATTCATAAATGGTTCACTGGCTGGTTAAAGAGATCTTTGGATAGTTAGAAAGCTCTTTCATAAAAAATGTATGCATATGCACATTAATCTACCTATTCAGCGGGTGAGGTTAACTTACCACCAATTTACAATTGGTAAGAAGGATTTGATGCAGGACTGCTTTATGGATACAGTGCAGGGCAGCCAATCAGAACAGAGTCATTTACATATTTCAGTTTTAAAGGTGCAGCAACAGTCTGTACTCTGGAATTGACTGACAGTGGTGAGGGTTTGACCTGGAAGTCACTTTACCTGGGAGTGAACTTTGCACTGATTCGCACTAAAACCTCTCACAGGCCAGACATCTGCTTATCGTGAGAGAGTCTGAAGCATTCGGTTAAACAGCTATAAACAACTGCTGCAGCGTGACATGTAAGAGCAGGCAATGTCAAAATACGGGTACAAAAAAACAGCAGTGAAAGGTATGGTAATGAAGTAGTATGTGCTGGTAAACACGTAACAGTCTGTGTGAGGATATCTCAACTGATTCTACCGACTCAACTGATCAACTGACACAGCTGAATCAACCGACTCAACTGACTTGGTATGCTTTAAAGAAAAATATTTATATGAAACTATTTAAGATGTGATGCCACAAAGTTAACACACTTTCTAATTTAATAACTACTGTGTATGTAGCCCTAAACTCTCACCATGGCACAGAGTGGAAACTGTTTGTCACTAAATATGAATCCTAGTGGTAACCTAACCAGGATTCAGTTACTTGTAGGAAAACAGAACAGATGGCAGCCAAAAAACCTTTTTCACTTTTTGCCGATTTTCACTTTTTTGAGATAATTTGATTCTGGCAGTTGTTCTTTATGTTGTGTCAAACATTTTTATGATGAATGGACCAATGAATCGTTCAAGGAAAGTCATTATGTGGGCTCACATAGATGTAACATGGGCTAGTTGGGTTCCAGGTGGGCATGGGCTTTGAGTGAGTTTGTACATGTGTTATTACTGGGACCAAGTTGGGCTTTCCAAATGGGTCCCATTGTTACAGCGCACTTTAATCTCACATGGGGCTTAGATGATGTGCTGTACATGCAGTGTACACAACCCAGATGGTGCCCATGTTTCTACCTTCCTTGTTCCATCACTGACCCTGGTGAGCATTCATATGATGGGCCACCTTTCTGGTGTTCAAGACCATACTGGCCTTTTATGGGCGTGTTGTCTAAAAAAAGTTAAGATAATGGTTCTATATAGAACCAAGACAACTGAAAGACCCATTGGATGGTTAAATGGTTTCTTGATTGGTTAAGTGTTCTTTGCATTGGTGAAAAACCTTTGGTAAATATTTTGTAGAAGCAATTCTTCATTGCTTGCTAAAAGTTACAGTAAGTCATTGTTGAGATTTTTAAAGCATGAAATGTCTGGTAATATTCGAATATTTGAAATCCACTAATTTCCAGTTTGATGCTGCATTGATTTTAGACATCATTGAGAAACTCACTGCTTTCGGAAAGCTTGAGAAATGTGGGTGATCGGTAAGTTATTCTAGATACATTATTTTAGTGTAACTATGACAAAAGAGCAATTCTGTGATATTCTACAGTTTTATCCAATGTCACATTGTCCTTTTAATCTGAGATGTGAGAGTTTCATGTAGGCGTCATCTCACAATATCACAAACTTAATATCTGTGGAAGACGTTTGGTGCCAAGCCTGGTTTCTGTATGACATCCATATTAGCCTTCATTTTAACAGTGAAAAAAAGTGCTAATCTAATTATTTTCTTGTGATGCTCTATTCAGAGCGCCCTTCCCAAACCTACCTCAATTAAGTGTTAACTCATAGCTGTCACGTTTTAGTGTACACGAGAAACTAATCCTACAAAAAACAACTCTCCCACAAAGGCAAAACCACCAAGAATGGGCTTGTCTTAGCAACGCCTGCCAACTCGAGACATCCAAACCTCATCACCCTGTTGCTTGAGGCTTCCCTGATCTGGAACAACAGGCAGTCAGCTATGCTCTTAGAGAAATAATACTGAAAGAATGTACCCTGCCTTAACTTAAGCTGTGTACGCTTCTTCACACACGCTGAAATGCACTGATTTGCTGTAACAGTGTGACAAGCAGTGTAATGTACACCAATAGGGGTTTGGTTATGGTCTATATAAGTGATAGAGCAGTGTACTTGAATCAGGTATACACACACGTACACACCACACATTCCCCTGTAGGCCCATAACCATATCTGCTGGTTTCTTGTTTCTTGGTAAAGTTTGGATAGTAAAAAAAGCACACAAAAAGCATTGCCTCGTTCCAAATGTGAAAAGCATGAGACTTCACTCACACCTTCTACTGCATGTTGTTTGAAATTAATGTAGTTTAGGGAAGGAAAATACTTCAGTAAATACTTCCTTACTTATTTAGAATGACATTTACCCCATCCCTACCCAGAGTGGTGGGCAGCCATCACTGCAGCTCCCAGGGTTAAGAGCCTTGCTTATACAGCAGCTTGTCGAGCCCAGGTATCAAACCCACAACCCTGCCGTCAATAGCCTGGTGCTCTAACCACTGAGCCACCACTGCACCACAACTATGCTAATTTGCGTTTGTACAATCTTGTATATCTATGTCTTATTATTCATCCTTATGTTTCTATAATCATGGTCATAAAAGTGCCTCCTCAGATTACACCAGGGGTGGAAAAAAGTGGAGACAAAAAAAGCCAGAATTTAGACAGTTATCCCAGTTCATTGTTCACCATTATTTTCTTATGTAACACTGCAGGATGGATCACCTGTGTTTGTCATGTGAGAGGTCTGTGATCATTTACTGTATGTACATACATAGTGAAATATGTGACAAAGCTATAAGTGATTTAATGAATGAAAAGAATAGACGTTTACTTTTTACTTGGAGGTATTTTAATACCCTGGATGCTTTTACCTCTCTCTCTCTCCCACAGTGCAAGGCCAAGCCGGTAAACAACTATATACATAGTATGTATCTCATTGAGGCCTGAGTGTGGTAAAACCTGATGAAAAGTGCAGTGTGGAGCAAGGTTAACTAAACAATACCAGGAGATCTTTCTCATGCTTGGGATATCTACATTCCACCCAGGATGCCGCAGGAGCTTCATGCCAGGAATTCTTGTGTGAGATCTCCACGCCCATCCAATCAAACTCGCATTAATATCATCTCTGAAAACAAGGGGATCTCCAGAGCCTCGTCGGTACACAGCTATTCTGGTTTGCACTGAGCACTGAACTAGCTGACTTTCACTGATCACTGTTCTGCAGATTTGGATATGGACTGGTTATTATGTAGAGGGCAAATGATGAGATGTTATGTGTTGTGCTTCTGAATCTCACTGCGTTCACTATTCCTGCCACACTGGTGTTCTTCAGACAGTCTCTATCTGAGGGAACACTGATGCTGTATCACAGTAATTCGATCTATACTAAGATGGGTTGTATCAGCTCTGCTTCATTCCTCCAACATGGCAGTACTGTATTGGGGTGGACTGCCATTTACAGAGGGCGGGAGTTACATTGTGTTAACTTTTAAATTTCTGCATAAACCTCCTCATACAGTACATGCCGTACTGTGCAAGAGTCTTAAGGCGTTTTCTCACTTGTCCCAAATACACAAGACCGCACCTGGACTGATTTTGGACTTGTTCTGGGGAGGGGCTCATTATCACTGGTAAATAGTATGGCCTAGATACATCCATTTATTGATGTTTAATTTTTCATATTTTTCTCAAAGAGCAGCGTTTTTCAGCAGTCATGGCATTTCACCATGTAGGAACGTGTGCAAACAAGGACTCAGGTTTAGGTTTTTAGCTGGAGCCAGAGCTTCGTTAAAAAAAACATGTGAAAAAATGAATCAATCACGCAACCCCACTCACTGGGTCAGGAGAGGATAGCTTCCACACCTGCACCTTCCACATTTTGTTGGTCAGTCTTGCCCCTGCCTTTGTCTGTGTTCCTTCATTTGCATTCCCCTATGTGCTTCTCTGTTTATGTTTTGTTCCTTGACACCTCCCATTGTCTTCACACTAGCCCCGCCTTGTCATTAGTGTTTCCACCTGTGTGTCATCTGTAGCCCTGCTCCCAAATCATCTTTCCAGGTGTTTCTAGTCTAGTCTGGAGTATGCATGAGTAGTTTTTCTGTTTCAGGGTTCTCTTGTCTGGTCTTGTGTCTACATCCATTTCTGTTTTTTATATGTTGTGTTTTCTTTGTTTGTTGCGTACAGCAGTTTGATGAAAATCCTTACATTTACAAAGATGAGAGCAGATATCAAAGATATCAAATATTTATACAAAAATTCTTGTCTTGTGGGGTTTTTTTTGTGTGTGTGTGTGGGGGGGTGGTACACGCCCTCATACACCAATCAGCCATAACATTAATTAGGTGAAGTAAATTACATTGATGATCTGTTTCCAATGGTACCTGTCAAGGGGTGGATATATAGTATTAGGCAGCAAGTGAACAGTCAGTTCTATCAAAAGACTCCAGAGGCAAGCTTAAAGTCTTCTGCAGTGTCTGCGGAGCCAACCCCGGGCAACCGGACAGGAACAGGAGGCTGTTAGGAGGAAGGAGGAAAAGCATCAGCTTTTAAAAAGTAGAGATCTTTTAAAGACCTAGAAGCTGGGGATTGGTTGAGATGATAGTGAATGGGAAATTAAAGCCTCATAGCAAAACTTGCTCTAAAGCTTTTATTTATTTAAGGTGATGTGTTGGTAGCTGGAAAAATGGGCGCGCGTTTTGGTGGCATGAGGGAGACCTATATAAATTTGAATGTTGATTGGCTGATTGGTGTAAATAGCTTTACACATCATTTTCTGAGTTTCCAAAGACTTGATGAACAAGTCTCTGTTCTTCAGAGACAGATAAGAGCTTGATAAGGCAGAGAGGAGTTTTGAGCCGTGTTTTAGCAAGCCCATCATGCCTACATTAAACTGAAAGAACAGCAAGAAGAGTCTTATATGGAGATCAAAAATGTGAAGATACCAGGCATCAGTGACAGGCTGGCCAGTAGAGGTGACAGATTGAAATCCGTAAGGGAAAAGGGGCCGGGAGGGGGTTGTAGAGGAAGAAGGACGGATGGAGAGACTTTGTTGCTCTGTAATGATCAGATATCCCTCAGCCTCATTTCCTCTTCCAGCTGGATCAAGTAGATCAAGAGGAAAGGCCGTTTCATTCACACAAGAGCGGAAACTAAAGACATACAATGCATTTCATTTCTGGCTGGGGGAAATAGATTGTAGGACATGCCTGTCATGATTTACAGTCAGGTCCAAGAATTTGGACAGTGATATGATTTTTGTAGTTTTGTAAACCAGCTCAAAGGTTTTGAAAGAAAGCAATCAAGACATGATTGATGTGTAGACCTTCAAAAAAATATTGCACCAACAATTTAGGAATTATAGCCCCTTTTACATAGGGCTCAATCAAGGGTAATTCAAAAAGATTTGAAGCATTGCTGTGAGGTTTTGATTGCATTCAGCGACAGGAGCGTTAGTGAGGTCAGGATGTTAGATGGTTACCATCACACCTCCTCAACTAATCCCAAAAGTATTGGATGCTGGGGGCTTTACACCCCTCTAGCCCACGCTTGGCATTAGGCATGGTGCCAATAGGCTCTATATGAGTTTAGTTTAATATACACATGTGACGTTTGCAAGCATTTTATGCAGATCATATAATGACCACTATATTACATTTACGTTGATCTATTGTACAAGTAGAGTTTGGAGTTGGCCAGATGTTTTCAGCATACCTGCTACTCTGTGGAGAAACATGGCCTTGATTGATGTGATTTTGCTGAACATTTGGCGGGAGATCCTTTGTCCCCGGCCCACTTTTATCCAGGAAAAGTGTTCACATGTCATCATTAGAGCATGTCGCCCCCGGGCCCTCCTCCACAGCTCGTGGTTTTATGGTGAAAATGCTCACACACCAACCTGGCTCGATCAAAAGGGAAAGGATCTCCACATCCTTGCTGGTCTCCATTAACAAGCCCTGGAAATGGGCGCAGGATTTATTGGTCACTTTATGGAATGGAGTTGGGCTGCTGTTGAGCCTCGCAGGCCCTTGAGCAACATGCATAAAATGCCCTCACGACCTGAGTTATAGCACAGACCTTTTAACAGGCTATCATGTTGCAAAAAAGGCATGTGAAGCAATAATCACTTTTGGCTTTTTTTCAGAGGGATGACGTGTCTTATTGCTTCTCTGTTTCTTTCTTTCTTCATTTTTCATGTTCTTACACAATTCATTTCAATGAGCTGAGATATGGAAGGGTGACATGAAGGTCATCAGCATTTCGCAGTGGACATTTTTGACTTCTGGGGTCATTCACGCCATCTTTTTGCAATTGTTGTCTTGTATTCTCCAGGGTTTTGTAGACATCTAGGACATCTAGACTAGAGAAAATAAGGGTACTTCAGATGGTTCTTTGAGCATAGCCACTTTCGCTTCCATAAAGAACCGTGTTTGGAATAGAGATGAGTGTGAAAAAAACATTTGAAGGTCTAAAGGACTTTAACTAGACAAAGGTTCTTCGCACTCATTGTGTACATCTTTATCACAAACAGTTCTTCATGGAACCAGAAGTCAGAAGTGGGTCTTCTATGGCACTGCTCAAAGAACCATTTAAAGCACCATTATTTTTAAGAGCGTAGGACAGTATATTTCTGATCACTTCTGGAGTAAATTTTAATCACTGCTCTTTCCAGCACTGACCTTCTGTCCTTCTTTTCATTTCTGATCTTGACTCTTCCTCTTATCATCTTTCTCCTCCTCCTCCTCGCACCATGGCCCGTCACTCACACCCGGATTTATGAGCGGCTTTCCCCGTGTGATAAATAAACAGGCTTTTTCAACACATAATTAATGCTGCCATGCATGGCTTTAATGGCGGAGGGAGCCGTGCTTTAAAGCAGGTTGTTCTGGGTACCAGATGGCCGGGCTGAGGGGTCAAAAAGAGAAATATCAAAGGCCTCCGGGCTGTAATTTATTGTGCGGGCTGCGATCTCACACTGCTCCCTGAGCGGAATTTCACTGGTGTTTGGCAATTCCCTTACTTATTCCATATGGAGGCTTCTACTGACTGTCTCATCTGAGTCTGCTGGAGATGGCTGATCTTTACCACATCCCTGACTCTATATTAATCTGCTAAGTCTGCAAACTCCTTAACGTGGTCGGCATGTGTCTTTGTGTGTGCAAGCATGCATGCATGCGTGCGCGTCTGTCTGAAAGGAAAGATCACGGAGGCATTTTCGCTTCATCTCTTGCGGTTGCAAATGTTTTGCTATTCAAATGGAGTGAACTGGAAAATAAAAGAGAGCCTTTACCTCCAGGGTTGACAGAGAGTACACTAAACGGCTCATTTTCTGTAGACCTAATACAGATCCAGCTGGCATAAACCAAAACCAGAGTAGAGATAGGGAAGGGCTGATTGAAGTGGAGTGCTAAGGCATGAGCTCATTAGAATGAATGAAAATGTAGGTGTACAGTAGCTTTTTTGTGCAAAAGTCTGAGACTAGCCTTTAGTTCCAGTCTAAATAGCCATTACGTACAAGTTATTCATTTTTCAGGTGATCATTTTGAGGAGATTAGAGATCTCTGAAAGAGACGGAGGAGAAAATCAGGCTCCACTCTGGCTTCTGAAAACATCCACAGGTGGTTCTGGCCATCCTTCCATTTTGCAAAGATGACTTAACACTGTGAGTCTCAAAGGATGTGGAGCTGATCGAGAAGCTCTTACTGAGGAAAGCAATCAGACAACAAAGGAGGACATTTGCAGATCAAACAAAGTGAACAATAGACAGGTCCAAAGTCCAGACCTCAATATCTTTAAAAGTGTTTTGAGATGTAGAAACATCTCCCCACACCTCATCCCCAACTCCCCAAATTTATTCCAAAAGTATTGAATGGAGCAACAGCCATCATTCCAGAGAACACAGTTCCACTGCTTCACAGTTCAACGCTGGGGGGCTTTACACCCCCTGGTATCAGACATTGTGCCACTAGGTTCATACTCATCTGCTCCAGAGAGTCGTATTCTATTGCCAATACTAATCTATAGGGACTAGACAAGCCGATTGTGTGTATTTGCACATCTGTGTCAGCAATTGGTGCAACTTAAAGTAGCTGGATACATTCTTTAGAAGGGGTGTCCTCAAACATATGGACATATTTTATAATTAGGGAGTGACAATGGAATCAATCAATCATATTTTGAATTTCAGAAGGTGGGGCCAAGTTTGTGAGGGAATCAGCCCTATATATGTCACTGACCGAGAATACCAGCAGTAGCCTAACCAGAGGGTCTCGGAATATGGCAGAAGTAGCAGCACCTCTGAAATATCTGCATAACTGCTAATCTAGAACAGCCTACTTGTGTATTGCCGTATTGTGCATTAACATACTACTAGACTCCCATTCGAGTGCTAGATGAAAACTATCCTTATTTTTGCCTGAGTTTGTACATTTACCCTACTGCAGGCCCAGCTCTAATAGTACAAACAGTGTAAATGTACCCTGAGTGCTCCAACATGGCTAAGGTCCTGTTGTGGCTCCCTAAATTCACGAATCTGTACCTTTAACATAAATAAAACCTGAAGCTGAGACAACTGCAACCAAATAAAGTTCAGCTACACTATACGTCCAAATGTTTATGGACACCCCTTCTAATGAATGCATCCAATAAAGAAGTTGCACCCACTGCTGACACCGATGTGCAAAGCTTGTCTAGTCCCTTTAGAGATGCACTGTCAATAGAATAGGTCTAATAAACATGAACCTATTGGCCCATGCCTAATGCCAGCCAAGGGGTCTAAAGCCCCCCAGCCAATTGTGCTGTGGAGCAGTGGAACTGTGTTCTCTGGAATGATGGATGGTGCTCCATCCAATACTTTTTATCCACACAATGTATGCTCCCTTACTAAATGTGCAGAAGATGTAGCCTTGAGGACCCATGACACTGACAGCTTTCATGCAATAGCTTGTTTTCATGTAGGCCGAGCAAGAAAGAGAGAGAGAGAGAGAAATCTGGAGCGCCATTGTTTTTTCCAAGGTAACACGCCCTGCAGGGTTACCATACTTGTCAGCTATCAGGCCCAATCTGTTGTGAACACAGTGCCTTCATTCTGAAAATATGAACAAAGCACAAAGCATTGTCAGACATGTAATTTCGTGGTAATGCCTTGTGCAAAATTTTAATTGGCTCGGAAGTCATTTCCGCAATCCGGGCTCAATCATGTCCGAGACGTTTAAAACCAAAACAATAACTTCTTCACAGCCAGGCTGCTCCGCTGGAGTGCCGTCGTCAGTTGGATCTTGTCCAGTGCTGGGCTCCTCTCTCACCCTCCTCATGTTTTGAACCCAGTGCAGCACTGTGCTGTACGGTGATGATGTAAAGAGGAAGCAGCAGTCTTTAATAGAGACTTTACACACGGTGAGAGCATCCTGTTTACTCCAGCAATGTACAATGGTCCCGCAGGAAAGGTTCTGGAAGTATAGTGGAAAAAGGAGCAGGCAGGACAGCGGGTGGGCCGAGGCATGAGGGTGGGTGTCCCCTGACTTATATTATAATGTTCTCTGTTTGTTTTAGCTTATAACATAGAAGTGAATAAATCAAAGACCGTTTTTCTGTTTTGAAATATATGCCGAAGGTAACTGCATATGAAGTCTACAAAGAGGGTAATTAGTCTGAGCATTCACAGTGTAATTACCTCACGAACGCATACACACACTCAGAACACACAGGGTGACTAAGTCTTGATCTGATCCGGTCAGATGACAAGACCAAACAAAGAGAGTTTAGGATGGTAAGAGCATGACAGGGCTGTACACTTTCCAAAAGAAAGGTGCTGCAGCTCTTTGAGAGGATACCATAGGAAAACCATGTTCGGTCCCTTAAGAATCATGTGTCTAATACAGACGTGTGAGGGTGAAGAACCTTTAAACTGGATTAAAAAAAAAAGAAGCACATTTTCATAAAGTAAAGGTTCTTTAAAGCTTTCAAATGTTCCTCACACTCCTACTTTCTATTCAAGAAATGGTTCTTTAGGGAACCAAACATGGTTTTCTATGGCAGTGCTCAAAGAACCCCTTGAGCACCTTTATTTTCAGTAGTGTAAACTACTGTAAAATGTACGTTTTGTGATCTTGATTGTAAAACACTATATTGACAAAAGTATTGGGACACCTGCTCATTTATTGCTTCTTCTGAAATCAAGAGCGTTTAACAAGAGTTTATCCTGCTTTTGTTGGAGTAACTGTCTCTGCTGTTCAGGGAAGACTTTCTACTAGATTTAGGAGCATTGCTGTAAGGATCTGATTGCATTCTGCATTAGTGAGGTCAGGATGGTTGATTATCACAACCTCGTCTCATCCCCAACCCCCCAACTCATTCTGGAATGATGGTTGGTGCTCCATTCAATACTTTTGGGATGAGACTTCTGACTTCACTAATGCTCTTGTCACTGAATACAATTAAATTGAATCACAGCACTAAAATGTAGACAGTAACGACAGTTACTCCAACAAAAGGAGGCCAGCCTCTTTTTTAATACCATTGATTTCAGAAGAAACAATGACTTAGGAGGTGTCCCAATACTTTTGTCCATATAGTGTATAAAGATAACATTTGCAGTATAAAGACAAATTGATGAAAACATGAACCCAAAAGACGTGATTTATTACTGAAAAGCTCTGAAAGCGTGAGGGACGTGTAGCACCAGCTGTGTGGAGCCGTGCTTCATCACAAACACTGAGCAGGTTAAACAAAAGGAGTTAGAGACATGATGCCGCCTTCAAAAGCAGAGAATGACTGGAATGCATGTGTGTATAATGAGTTTGTGTGTGTGTGTGTGTGCGGGTTTATGTGTGTTTGTGGCGTGGTGTGTGTAGCTTTGAGGCGCCGTATCCCCGTCCACAAGCTTTCAAGCACTGCCAGCACTGGAGCAGAGCTGAAAGTGGAATGTAGGAGCTCAGAACAACGTTTCTCCAGAATACTAAACACACGCATGCACATCATGCACATGCACACACACACACTGCGGGGTCTTGATTGAACAGTTTTGGGGCATTAGTATACTAAGGGCTAAGGCCCTTAGTATACTAAGGCCATATGTCCAAATATTTGTGGACGCCCCATCAAATGAATGCATTCAGCTACTTTAAGTTGCACCCACTGTGTAGTCCCAGTAGAGAGGTACTGCCAATAGAATATGACTCTCAGGAGCAGATAAACCAGACGTAGCCTTGAGCAGCAAGTACGCAGCATTGAGCTGTGTACTTTCAGGATGACTTGAGGAGTTGAGGGGAATGAGGTGAGGTGAGGTGCTAACTATCTAACATCCAGACCTACTAATGCTCTTGTCGCTAAATGCAATCAAATCCTCATAGCAAAATCTAGTAGAAGGCCTTCTCTGGACAGTAGAGACAGTTACTCCAACAAACGCAGGATAAACTCATTTTTAATACCCTTAACTTCCAAAGAAACAATAAATGAGCAGGTGTCTCAATACAGGCCCACAGCAGTTCTGCATTCTCTCATAACTGCACAACCTGCACATTAGTAGACACTGAATAATGGGTCTTAAAATTACCAACCAGATAATGAGCTCAGGTTTACGGAGTAACGTGCCCTTTGCTCCTTTAATGCCACTCAACCTGCTTCCAGACAAGCCCTAACAGTAATTACCAATACCAGTAACACCTCAGAAGATGCAGAGCCGGGGTGTTCCCTTGCTTGTTTAAGGCATTTAACTAAGAATGAAAATGGCCTTAGTTAGCAGTGGCTCCATATGTATGGTCAGAAAGTCTACACTACTGCTCAAAAGTATAAGAACACCCTCATTTTTTGCACTAGTCCACTGGCAGTGCTGCATGGCCTGCTTTTCTTATTTTGCCATCTTAGTAATGACTTTTTAAGTGGTTAATACAGGCAAAAATTTAAACTTTTTCTGTAAATTGTAAACTTTAATTGCTATAGACCAGCTGTAAGTTGTTAATCAATGACCTGTTCCCCTTTTAAGAGTCTTTTTAGGGAAGACCCTTTCTTAACTGCTTACCTTTGTACCATTTCAGGTTAGTCACTGGACTGGAAGTGCTAAAATGTCAATAACTGTTCTAAAACTTTTGCCCAATAATGTAAATAACCTAATGTGAATCAGGAGCTGGACTGCAGGTTCCTCGTCTTTCCTTTACTGTATGATAATACATGAATTCGTCAGCTGGGTGAGTAACACTGTTCAGCTCCTGACTGGGACACTATGCAACAGAGGAAAGCCCCTCAGCTGGGAAATTTACAACAGTTATGGGAGTCATACATGTGATAAATTAAAGTGTAACGTGTGTCTGTTTGCTGTGTCTGACCATAGTCTGTAAATTATATCCACAACCCACACCATGCTCTGTTTATGTACTGTTGTGTATCATTGTTCTGTGTGTATCAAGCCTGATTTATGTGAGTGCTGGTCAGTGCTGCTGTCGGTCTGTTTTCATTCCTGCCCAGACAGGAACTACAGTTAAAAATAATTCTTCAATATTCTTCTTGGCTCTGTACTCCACATATTTTATATATATATATATATATATATATATATATATATATATATATATATATATATATATATACCTCTACCAATCTGATGATGGATAATTAAACAAATCCTATACCTGACTAAAAGTAGACATACCTTGTTGAAAATATTACTTGAGTAAAAATGGATGTCTTATTCTAGATATTATTCCACATAGTTATTTTATTATATATAAATATTAACATTAACATAACCTAAACCAAACCTACTACACCTAAACCCAGTGTAACCTCAACTTAACCTAAACCTAACCTAACTAGTGTTATTTTATTACTTGAACCTACACCTACATATAAACTTAACCTACTACAACTAAACCTAGTCTAACCTTAACCTAACCTAAACTTAATCTAATCCTAACCAGTGTTATTTTATTGCTTAAACCTGAACCTAAACCCAACCCACTACACCTAAACCTAGTCTAACCTCAACCTAACCTAAACTTAACCTAATCCTAACCAGTGTTATTTTATTGCTTAAACCTGAACCTAAACCCAACCCACTACACCTAAACCTAGTCTAACCTCAACCTAACCTAAACTTAACCTAATCCTAACCAGTGTTATTTTATTGCTTAAACCTGAACCTAACCCTAAACCCTACTACAACTAAACCTAGTCTAACCTTAACCTAACCTAAACTTAACCTAATCCTAACCAGTGTTATTTTATTGCTTAAACCTGAACCTAACCCTAAACCCTACTACAACTAAACCTAGTCTAACCTTAACCTAACCTAAACTTAACCTAATCCTAACCAGTGTTATTTTATTGCTTAAACCTAAACCTAACCCTAAACCCCACTACAACTAAACCTAGTCTAACCTTAACCTAACCTAAACTTAACCTAATCCTAACCAGTGTTATTTTATTGCTTAAACCTGAACCTAACCCTAAACCCCACTACACCTAAACCTAGTCTAAGCAATTTCGCAAAACAGCGCCACCGGTGGACGGGAGCTGTAGTGTGACACATGTGTGTAAAATATGAACAAAATATCACTTTTAGTTATACGTATATGTCCCAATTTTATGAGATCTTGTTGCTCACACAGCAAATACAGCTTAAGTGCGTTCAGCTGTCCAACGTTAGCATCAGGTTGTCAGGTTTCATGTGACTCGAAGGAAATACCTGCTAGCCTTCACCTTCCCAGCACTGGCTGCATTGTGTGATAGAGGGAGTCCTAGTCAGAGGGTGGAGAATGTCAGTAATAAAATTTGGAGGTGAAAAAAAATGATTCAGAAACAGGTTCAACAAACCTCAGTAGATCTTCTGTACTGCAGCATTACTCCCGTACGTTACAGCTGTGCCCTAAAGGTTAGAGAAGCAGACTGGAGGCAGAACCGGAAGCTGGCTGGTTTGATACTGGTTTGATAGAAAGTGGAGTAGAGAGGAGCAGAGAAACAGCACTTTCCTGTCCCTCAACATTTACAACCGATGTGCCCTTGAGCAAGACACCTAACTTTCTTTTGCTTCCCCTGCTTTGGGGTGTGAGTCGATCGTGGGAGTGTGTTTGTGAGTTCACTGCCACAGTGAGGTTCAATGTCGGGGCTGAATATTGTTAAACTGCTGTGGGATGGCAGTACATAAAGGATGATCTTAAGGTGCAGTACAGTCGATTCGTGTTTGTGAAAGGTGTGGTGTGACTGGGTTGTTTCAACTGGAAACTTGGATCCTTTATAGGCCAGGGTTCTCTTTACATTAATTAAAGTGATCACAGAAGGGACTGGGGTAGATGTAGGACGGTTTACTTTGAAATGTATTTGAGTGAAAGTAAAAGTAAAAAAGAAAAAAGTATTGGGACACCTGCTTATTTACTGTTTCTTCCAAAATCAAGGGTTTTAGAATAGAGTTTGTTCTGCTTTTGCTGGAGTAACTGTCTATACTGTCGAAGGAAAGCAAGGAAAGATTGTGGAGCATTGCTGTGAGGATTTGCATTCAATGACAAAACTGACATTAGTGAGTTTAGGATGTTGGATGATCATCTCCAGTTCATCTCCAACTCATCCCAAAATATTGGATGAAGCACCAACCATCATTTCAGAAAACATCATTCCACTGCTCCACAGCTCAATGCTAGGGGGTTTATACCCCTCTAGCCCCTCTGGTACTCTGGAATGATGGTGCTCCATCCAATACCTTTGGGATGAGTTGAAGATGACGTTGGGGTGGTGATCATCCAACATCCTGACCTCAGTAACACTCCTACAATTGAATACAATTGAATTCTCAGAGCAAAGCTCCCAAAATGTAGACAGTAGACTCCTACAAAAGAAGGCCTCTTTTTTTTAATACTCTTGATTTCTGAAGAAACAATGAATTAGTAGGTGTCCCAATACTTTTGTTCATATTGAATCAGGGAGTAGAGAGCCATTAAAGACTGAGTCAAAATTATGGCTGGGAATTTTCAGAACAGTGCGATACACAATAACCCTGGAAATGAAAGAGAACCCTTCGGCAAAGCCATTGTGTCTTCTCCAGCACTTCGCAGTGTGAATTTGTCGTGCTAATCTCATGTGTCAGGGCTCGAAATTTATGACCGCTGGAAAAGTAAGCCTTGTAGCTGAGAACAGGCTGTCCAGCTCAAGCTGTTACCTGTTGAATTTCACAAGTTCATGGGGTCTGGGCAGAGGGAATATGATGATCCCCTCACGCAGACTAGAAAAAGAGTGAGTCCAGCAGCAGACACTGTGATAAAAGCCGTTTAGTTGGGTGGCAGCCAGCAGCAGAGTTGCATCATTACATTGCTCCACTGATGGCATAGTAAGATACTGGTGAGATGTCTTGGTTTTACTGCCATAAACACACACTTCCCCACACATTTACCACACTTCTTCCACATTACAGCTATGCTGAACTTACACAAAAGCAGCAGCAGCACTATCGAGATTTAAATGCCAGCAGATTAACCGTCCCAAATGAGTCCCTTATTGCATAGAGCAGTGTAATGTCCTTTAACTGCCCATCTCTGACAAACCACAGAATTCCTCTCCTAATACTCCAGTCATCTAATACTGGATTCTCAGCTCCTGGGCTATCTGAGATGTGACCCTTTCAGGCCAGTTCTCTCAGCCCCAGTGAAGTGTGGGAAAGACGCATGAACAGACGCTTTGTTGAGAGGGCTACTTTACATGGCCTCATCAAAGGCAGACTTATGCTGGTGAAGTCCAGAGTTTCAGCACTTCTGCCAGCTCTCAAAGGAGCTTTCATGTGTCCGGCAGATGAAAAGAGCGGAACCCAACAGAACTTCATTCTTGATTGGATGTAGCCGTAATCAAGTGAACAGCAGGTCCAGAGAAAATAGGCCTGTTTTACAGTTGCCTCTTTGAGAGAGATGTCTCTAGGTAAGGCCCTTGAAGGCCAAGTTCAACTGGAGTTAAGTAACACTGCCTTTTCAAACACTGTGAGTCCTCAGTAAAAGCCAGCTGCAGAGTGATCAGAGTACCTTTACCACTTTGGCCAGTTTACGTCACGCAGCTTTGGCCAGTTTTCTTGTTATTTCTTGTTATTTCCATATGTGTTACTGCAGTTAGTGGACCATGTTCGACTCCTGGTTAATAAGGGTCCTCCATTATTCTCAATCACAGTCCGTAAGTCATTTATTATTTTAATTCTTCAACCCAAGTGTTCCCCTCCAAGTGTTCAAACTCTTTCATAGATTGAATTGGTGTGTTGTAGGATTGGGGTTGGGGTAGGATTGGGGTATTTCAGGACCAACTGAAACAATCAATGAGCTTCATGTCACGGAACACTGTTGTAGGGCTCTAATGCCATCTAGTGGACATGTCATCGAAACACTGTGACTTAAAGGTGGTTTAATTGATTGATTGCTTGCTTGATTGATTGATTTACCAGTCCAAAAATATACAATACATGTTTGGGACACAACATATATAACAATCAATAAACATAATTATTATACTGCCATCTAGTGGATGTGTTTTAGAAACACAGCAATTTAGGTATGAAAGAAACATTGTGAACTTTCAACCTTATACTTTTAAGCAAATTGAATATTTTATTTGTAATACTATCCACCTATCAGTCATATCAGGATTAAACATGGCCTTATATGGTATATGGGCCCACTAACTTTCATTCCGGGTTAACAGATTATTGTCGAATCGAGAATCGTAAAATTTAAAATGAAAATATGTTTTGTTAGAAGACTAGATCTGAGAATTGAAATTCTCATTGAATTGAAAATGAATTCAATTGGAAATAAATTTGTTTATTTGTTGTTACTTAGAAAAAAAATTATAGATTGATAATTAGGATGATTGGCTCCACTTTCCACTCCCCCCAGGAAGTTTATAGGATAAGGCATGTCAAAGGCCTTCAAATATTCTCAGATCCAGAGCCGGCCCAAGGCATACTTGACTTACACGGTCGCTTAGGGCCCCAACGCCACCGGGGGGGCCCCAAGAGCACCAAGATATCATGATAAAAATATATATATTTTAAAAATTGAACAACCTATTGAATAAAAAAAGGAAATGGTGTTACACAGGTGAAACTTTCATAGTTGCACACCGATACTAGGTTCACCAGTTTCTGCTGTTGGCTGCTGCCACTCTTGGCCAAATGCAGATATGGGTGGTCGTATTGCACAATATCTCTTTCCCTATGAAATGATGAAGCATCTGATGCTGAGGTAGTGGTATGGGGGCCCCAACTGAAAATCTGCTTAGGGCCTCATAAAGGCCTGGGCCAGCCCCGCTCAGAGGATGTTCTGTAGAACACCCTTAGACATAAATAAAAAATTTGTGTCATTTTCACTGTGGAAAATTTCCACTAGATGTCCTCAGAGGACTTCTTTAAGCAGCAAACATGGACTGTATGAAAGACTGGCAGATAACAAATAGATAACCAGCACAATATCAGCACACTTACCATATGGTGAGATGCCATCGTAATGTCACGTCAGTTTGCATTACTCTGACTAGATGTTTACTGGGACTTACACAAGACAGGATCGAATAGTGTTCAATAGAAAGTCCTACATTCTTTATAAAAGGGGGGTTTGCTTAAGTGATTTGTTACAAAAGGAAGTGGTTCTATATAGAACCAGTTCTTTACATGGTTTAATGGTTCTTCACATACAAGCAAAGCTGCTTATAGATACTTGTTTCTCTGTCTGAGGAGAAATTAAGCAGATCTCAAAATTGTTTCAACAATTCAACCTCAAAATCAACCTCAGCACTTAACTGTGAGGGGTTTTGGACACAAATGAGAAAAGCATGAGATTTCCTTCTGCCCTGGTAGACTGCCGAAAAAGCTCTGAGATGTATACTGCTGATGGACGTTAGGAGGTTCTTCAGTTTGAAACTGTAGAAGAACCTCATAAGGTGTTTTGAGGAACCTTTAATAACATTTTTAGAAGAAAATCATGAAGGTTCCTTAAAGCACCTTAAGAGGTTCCTCCACAGTTTCAAACTGAAGAACCTCCAAAGGTTCCTCAAGAATCTTGTACTTTTCACAGTGTAGAAGAGAGCTTCATAAGAAATGAGGAGATCTTACCCTTGTGTTATAGGAATCTTGTTCATATCAGAGACTGAGCTGAGATCAGTCCGAGCAGACCGAGGTTAGGCCCCCTGTGAGACATTATTTTGAACCCAAGGGCTGTTTCTCAGGAGCTGGATTTCAGAAACAGGAAAAAGGGCTTAAGTCTCACACTGGTCTCATACAGGAGAAATAATGAGAAATAAAAAGAGTAACTTTTTTCTTTAATTATTTCTTCTGATCAGCACCAAAAGAGAGTTATCTACCGTTAGCAGATAACCAGATGTTCAGAGATTTAGCAGAAAGGAGCATGCCAAATATGGACATGTGTAACTACTTGTGTATGCGAGATGGTATATAACCAATACATTTAAATACTGTCAGATTAAATATGGAGTGACTGATTATCTACAACCCAGAGACAGACAGAAGTGTCCTGTTCAGCTCCTCAGTGTTTGGATGGTGTCTCAGTTTTAGCTGCTTTGGCTCTGTCCGCCAGCAGATTGGGTTTGAAATGAAGAGTTTCTGAGAACAACACAGTATCACCAGGGGAGATGCACAGTGTGTGGTCATGTCTATGGATCACAGACTTCATGCAGTCATGTAATAACCATGAGAATTTGAAATATATTTGGGGTTCATTTGTTCAATAATTTATTGGAACAACAAAAAAAATGTGTCAAAGCAGCTTCATACAGCAGGAGAAGGTACAATCATTAAAGGATCGCAAGCATTTTTAAATAGGGGGAAAGAGATTGGGGGTGGGGGAAAAGTTAGGTGGTTGTCTTAAAGCAACACCTTCATGACCCCTTAAAATGAGGACTATGAAAAAGAGGTGTGATTTGCCTATAGTACATTCCATATTGACCAATAATAAATATATATATATATATATATAATATTTGGTGCCTTTTAATGTCCTAGTCTTTGTTTAATTGCAAGAAAAAAAAATAATAAAAAAGGTGCACTGAAAAGTATTCAACCAAAATTAGGTTTATTAGCAAAATGTACAAACATCCAGCTGTTTGCAATAAACCAATCAAACAAGGTTTAATAAGCTAAACACCACTAATTTAAGTAATTTTATCTCCAAATTCACCACAAAATGACACTTCTGCAGTCTCAGAATTACTCAACCTCTTAATGACAAGTGTCTTTAGTACTTAGTAGTGCTTCATTTTGCTGTTTGACCTTCTGCAAGCATGATGGATAGCCAGACACCAGCTTCTGGCAGCGTTCCTGAGAAATCTTAACCCATTCCTTATGGGCAGTGCCCTCCAGTTTGCTAATATTCTTGGATTTGCTGCTGCAAACACCCCCTTCAAATCCCACCAAAGATTTTCTATGGGGTTCAAATCAGTCAACTGTGACGACCTCTCCAGAGTCTTCCAGAACTTCTTCTGAAACCAGGCCTTGGAGGACTTTGAGGTATGCTTGGAATCACTGTTCTGTTGGAAGATCCAATGACGCCCAAGCTTTAGTTTTCTGCTAGGAATTCCTGATACCTGATTGAATTCATCTTGCTCTCTACAAGCTGCAGGTTTCCAGTGCCAGAGGAAGCAAATCAGCCCCAGAGCATCACCGAGCCACTGCCATGCTTTACTGTAGGCAGGGTGTTCTATTCACCACATGTTTTGTTATTCCCCTCACGTCATACGGCCTTACTCGAACACCATAGACAATCTTTGTTGGGATTTGAAGAAAGTGGTTACAGCAGCAAACCCGAGAATATTAGTGTACTGGGGGATCACTGCCCTTGAGGAATGGACTAAGATCCCTCAGGAACGCTGCCAGAGCTGGTTTCTGGCTATGCATCATGTTTGCAGCAGGGCAGAACTAAGTCTGAGACTACAGTACTCATTAAAAGTGGCCTTTTGTGTTGAATTTGGAAAAAGCTTCAGTTAAATTAGTGCTGTTCAGCTTTTTAAATTGGTCTTGTTTGATTGGTTTATTGTAAACAGCTGAAAGTCTGTATGTTGTGCTAATAAATTATTATTTGCAATGAAAGTGCATCTTAATGATCATTGTAAAACATTTAATTAGGAATAAAACCCTACACCATGTTGAGGTTCTTTGGACTAATGCTCACTCAACTCATTTAAAAGAATTACTCTTTAAAGAATCATTAAGTCAAGGCTCTTTACAGGACCAGCAGTGGTTCTTCACTCTAAAGAACACTCCTTAGGCCCTAAAAAACCTTTATTGTTAGCAGGGAATGCGCTGGAAAGCACACTACAGATCTCAGCACATGCTACTAAAACTTTTAAATAAAAAAAAACTCAATTGAGCTGTGAAGAGTCCAGATCCCTCTGTACTCCTACAGTAATGATCTTCTCCTAATAAAGCTACCATATTCCCCTGACGAATTCTCTAGTGGATGGTTCCAAAGAACATTTTGCTGGTATTGTGAGGAACTACTGCTGCCATGGACACAGAGTCTCCTGAGATACATTATATAACATGTATTATGTAGCCTACTTCTTCCATTAACCTGCTCTATTAAAAGAAATGGTTTCAGGTCAGACCACTTTTGGGGGCTCTTCAACTGGTCTCTGTAGAGAAGCCACTTTTAGTGTCAGGAAGGTCCTGTTCTTAGACGTACTAGAAGGATTCATCACTGAATGTACTAAGATGTTTTTAAACAGCACATGGAAACCACTGTTATTTTTCTGTAACAGGTTGTAGCATGTCTACTTCAACCGTAAAGCTCGAAGCAGGGCTGGGTTCCTGGGGGCGTTTTGGTTATGATACAATGACATAATGAAATAACTGAAAAACAGTGAAGGATTAAAAAAAAAAGTGAGAACTACTTAGAAGATCTACCCAAAATTATTGTTATTGAATTCTAGTATCATTCTGATAAATGTTGTACATGCATTCTGCCATATTCATATTATCCACATAATGTGCCCCATCTATCCATTGCACCCATTGCTGACATAGACGTGCAAATGCACACACACACACAGCTTGTATAGTCCCTGTAGACTAGTATTGGCAATAGAATAGGACTCTCTGGAGCAGATAAACTTAAACCTAGTGGCACCATGCCTTATGCCAGGTGTGTGCTAGAGGGGTATAAAGCCCCCCAGCACTGAGCTGTGGAGCAGTGGAATAACTGTGTTCTCTGAAATGATCAAGCTCCATCACGTATGTTTGGGATGATGATTTGAGAGTTTGAGAGTTGTGGAAGAGGTGGGATGGTGACCATCCAACATCCTGACCTCACAGATGCTCTTGCTGCAGAATGCAATCTAGTAATCTAATCTATAGTGTATCTATCCATTCATCCTTCCAGCCACTCACACACCCAAATGTCAGTGCTATTGCCAAACACTATCACTATCACAAATCACACGACAGTTAATCAGTATATATATATACATATATATATATAAAATAAAAATATTAGATTAGATGTAGATTTTTTAAATAATCTATTATAACCTACACTGAATCAGTGCTGCTAGAACAAAATAAAGAGGTCAAGAATCAAGTCAGGAGTCATCTTGTCTCACTCCATCACTGTTACTCTGAGATCTAGCCTAACTGACTCATCTTGTAAAACAGTCTTACATAATTCATATAGTTATATAGTTATGTATTCATAAAATCATACATTTAAACCCATTCCTAAAATTATTCATAATGCTGTGCCATGCAGCCTCATGTTTATGAATGAATCACTTCTACAGGAACTGGAGACAGTGACAGGGTCATTAATTTAAATGTAAAATATATAAACTTTATATATGTGTGGTAATATTGGGGGAGAAATACAGAGGGTTTATGAATACATTCAGCACAGTGTTCCAGAGCATCTCAATAAATAAACAAAAATAGATGAGCTGTACAGGTATAACACATTATTGATAATAATGATGATGATGATGATGATGATAATTGTGAAGAGGCTGATGAGGATGATGATAATAATAATTGTGAAGATGATGATGATGAGGATGATGATTATGGTAATGAAAAAAGATGCTAAATTATGATAAATACGAAGAAAGGATGATGATGGTGACAATAATGACGATAAAGAAAAAATACGCTGAAGATGGTGAAGAAGATGATAATAAAGGTAGTGATAAAGAAAAAGATCATTATCAAGATTACAACAATGATGAAAAAATTGATAATGAGCAAGACGATGAGGATGTTGTAAAGCATGGAGAAAAAACGATGAAGAAGAAGGGAGTGAAGATGATGATGGTGATGATGATGGAAAATATTGTTGTGTTGTGAAGCATGGAGAAGAAGAAGGAAGAAAAAAGGAATGATGATGAGGAAAGAGGCTGAAAAGGTGATAATGATAATTGATGGAAGAGATGGTGTTGTGAAGGATGGAGAAAAAACGAAGAATTCGAAGGGAATGAAGAATGATGATGATGATGATGATGGGAAAGATGGATGATGGATGAAGATGGATGTTATAGATAGTGTTGATGAGAGGAAGCAGAATCAAATGAAAAATAAAAACTATGAAAAATAAGAAACGATGATGATGATGATGATGATGATGATGATGATGAAAAAAGACAAAAACTATAACGACAAAGGAGACTCAGAAATTGATCTTCATATAATTAAGATACCGATGATGATGATGATGATGATGATTGCGTCACTCCCATTCTCCGCCCCCCCTGCCGTGGCGTCCATTCAAAGTTGTGGAGCTCGGGCTGGTGGTCCAGCGCTGGGCTGAGCGGCTGACTGGAGGTCTGTCTCGGTTCTTGCTCACAGGTGAAGCAGAGCCGCTGTATCAGACCGGGGTTCAGAGCCGCTGAGCCAAACCGAGAGCAGCCCGCCCTGCCAAGGCGCTTCTCCCACTTCCTCTGGCTCCTCTCTGCAGCTCAGGCGGATTCACGCTCGCTCTGTTTGGGCACTTTTTTGTTCGGACTTTGGAGAGGAAGATGCGCTCGTGTCCACGGCTAGTGTAGGCTGGTGGAGGCGAGGGGGCTCGTATGGGTGTCTGGACGCGTCTTCTGCCTTTCATCGACTTGCAGCGCTCAGAGAAAGTGAACTTGTGGACGGTCGTAAGTAATCCATTCCTCTTCTCGCGTTTTCCTCTCGCCAGTCGAGGTTAGGATAGGGGCTGGCTGTTCCTGAACACTCCTTGTTTTAGCTGCAGGCGAGAATTTCCTCCAGCTGGTGCAAATGTGGAGGTCATGAAAACTCTCTCTGGACACATGTAAGTCTTGTCTCTCCCAGTTTCTTCTGACTGGACAACTGGAGTGTCCCTGGGACGTGTTTTCCAGGCTTCCTACCTTGCAGTGGTGGATTGTAAAGTGGGTTTAGTGGTTATCATACACATATTAACATAAATATGTACAGGAAGAGAGTAACTGTGACTGAAGTGTACTGTAATATTACTTACTTTCCAGTACTGTGATTTAGTTTTCTCCTTTTCGTTTTTATTGTTTTGTTGCAAAATATCTCAGAAAGGTTGTTCAGGAACAGACCTACCAAGTTCTACCAAGAACATACCGGCAGTCTGACCCCTGTGTTAGAGTCAGTCCTGTATTAAAGGTCCCATGTTTAGTGAGTATTTTTATTTGCTGTTCAAAGTTTACAAATTTGACTTTGTTTAAGCCGAAAAATGTACAGATCTCATTTAGCAAACCGATTTACCACCCTGTTGTTTTGCCTCAAGATGAAACAGGCCTGCTTTCCTTTTAAGGAGGACTTCTGGGGGACAAAACAGCACTATGACGTAGAGCTGAGCAATATGACAAAATAATGTATTGTATCGTGATGCATTTTGTTATCATGATACACAATAACTTTTCTAAGCATATCGAGGATATCGGCAGTGCTTAAATAATGCTTACACAATGCACTTTTTTTTTTTTTTTCACAAAAGGTGTAATATGTCCTGGTTCACTGGATGAAGAGCAGCACATTTTGTTTTGTGCGGTGGTAGGTGTGGCGCAACAGGTAAAACCACTAGCTGCCAGTGAGCTTTTACACCATGTTGGAGACCAGGGTTCAATTCCCAGTCTGGGTGCGCTACACCAATAAGAGTCCTTGGGCAGGACTCCTAACACTGCATTGGCCCTCCTCTGTAATATGAGTACCCATGGAAGTCGCTCTGGATAAGAGCGTCAGCTAAATGCCGTAAATGTTTTAAATACATTTTTAAATAAAAATCAGCGTTTCAGTACTAGGTTTTAAGAGTCTGTGGCCACTGATGCATTTTTTCTGTAATCATGTGCATCGTGATTAATATTGTGTATCGCCCAGCCCTACTATGACTGGTTCACAGAAGCCACATATTATAGTTTTATCACTAAAATGATCAACTCTTACCAATGAATACTGTTGCTGTCCTCTCATTGTGTCCTCTCAGCGCGATGTGCTGTTAGCAAGCTGAAGAGATCATAGTCGGTTATCTTCATGGCCTTGCCCCCACTTACTTCCCTGGCTTTGGCTTATTTGAGGCTTACCAGTGTAAAATAAAATGCTGGTACTTTCCCTTCTGGTGTGTGTTTAGCTCCAGCTTGGTTCAGCTGGGGTAATCCAGTGTGTTTAAGGAAGAGACAAGATGGTAAAAGCTAGCATTAGCACTCGGCATGGTGCAGCTCCCAGTTTTTTACTTTGTTGTGTGTCAAGTCTGAGCTCTATGTTTTGCGGACATGGTAGAAAGCTGCAGTCCTGTGCTCTCAATTGAGTCTGGAGGTGATGTGCTGCTCTCCAGTATCAACAACCCCATTGTCACGTTTTACTGTTCCTCCAGAGTCAGGTCTTTTCCCCAGAGTTTTTTTAGGTTTTGCAGTTGGTCCTTTTTCAGCTCTGTTTTGGTTGTCCCAAATTTGCTTGTGTAGGAGGTTCATGGTTTTTCACTTCCATGCTCTAAAATCTATTTATTTAACTATGCCAACATCAATACAGTATAACCTTCTAGGTAGTGTTGGGCAATATGACGATATTTTTGTATCGTGATAAAATGCGTTATTGTGTAAAACTGTATGCTTTTCAAAGCATATTAAAGATATTGTCAGTACACTGATCAACTAAAAGTTTCATTACAAACAGTGTAATTATATGTGTTTAATTAGAAAAGGTGCAGCAGCTGTTGAATATAAATCACTGTATTTAAAATGGTAAAGTATCTAAACAGTAGATTTTAAGATACAGCCACTGCTAAAGTATTTAGTCTGTGATTACATGTATCATGACAAATATTGTGTAACGTGAAAATGTCTTTAAATATTGTGATCTTAAATATCGCCCAGCCCTAATCCACCAGGGCACCTTTTAAAGGGTGTGACTTGCCATAGATTGACCTTGGGGTCAGCAGCAGTGATAGCGCGAACAAACACATGCCCGGGTGATAAGCTCCTGTTACATTATACTGGAGTCTTTATCAAACTGGCATGTAATCAGCTGCACTGTTTCTGGGTACTTTGCTGTTTGTTAGGTGGATGTCACTTTTGCGGTCACTGCACATGGGGTCTAGATGGCACCAATGTGAGATTAGGATGGCCTGTAACAATGGGTCCCAGTTGGGAAGCCCTGGTAAAACCACATGTACATGCTCATACTCCCATATTTTCAGCAGCTCACGTACACACCTCTAAGGTCACACAACCTTGATCTCGATCACGGGGGGCAGCTACTTCCCACATTTGACCTGCTGTGGCGTTTGTGTCATATTTTGTGCTCAGTATGGTGTGGATCTGGGTTGACTGTTTCTCAGAGCTCTGTACAGGAATGAGCACAGCTCTACAAATCCAAAAAAGCATGGGTTTTTTTTTTGTTTTTTTTTAAATATCAAAACAGAGCAATCTCCCAGTTTTGCCGTTAATGGCATGCCTTTTTTTTTTGGATAAAGACCAGCCAGCATTGAACACAAGCCAAAAAGCAGTAATGACGCAGTTACCGGGTTTTTTGGCTTGATTCGCTTGGGATAGCAGTGACCAAGCCTATTAAGGTCCATCTCTGCATGGTTACTGTTGGCCTGTTTTATATTAGCTCATTGTTTTATGATTTTTGGTTCATCTATTGTTGGAAAAGGAGGACTGTTCTACAGTTTTTGGACTCCAGTTCTAATTGTAATCTTGCTGTTGCAGTATCAGCTCTGTATTATTAACTTACTGAGGCAGTAGGGGCTGAGTAGAGACTGGGGGACCTCTGGTTTGGATTCTTCTGATCCTTTAACACTAGATAATAGCGGTGGAACGATCATGATCAGGAATGTTGTCTGGCTAGCTTAGTTGTTAGAGCATGAGGTTCTTAAGGTCAAGGTGGTGGGTTCAGGGCCTAATGGAAAGCTCTTATAGTGGGAGTAGTGTAGTGTAATAGGTAACAACACTGCCCTCACAATGTATGGACTTTGGTCTAATTCCCTGGCTGGAAAAGCACTCCATGCTATACAAAAGAGTACCTGGGAGTCCTGTGGCTCCGTTCTCCTATCTATGTAACATAATTAAAATGTAAGTCACTCTAGATAAGGGCGTCAGCCAAATGCTTTGGTTGTAAATAAATAAATGAATGATGACTTGCTATGCTGAATTTTGTGTGGATGACTGGGATCCAGTTGTGGCAGAATCTGACATGAGCGTGCTGGAATAGGTTGCTGTTTGGTGCTGGTTGGTTGTAGAATTAGTGTAGTACTATTCAGGAGGTATTTCTGAGACCGTTAGATATAAGCTTATCCACTAGCATTAAATAAAAAAGACAAGTCAAAAGACACCACATAAACAACACTTTCAACTTTTAGAGGGAGGAAACAAATCAAGCTGTAGATCAGACTAAAATCTTAGTGTTCCTTTCCATCCCTCCACTGTGAGAAGACAACTAATCACTGTGGGTCTAAAAGGATGTTGAGCTGATTGAGAAGCTTTTACTGAGAAAAGCAAACAGACAGCAAAGAAGGACATTTAATTAAATCTAACAAAGAAGCTGCTAGTTTCCTCTACGTTATGGCTTTTTACACCTGGCATTTCTCATCCTTTGTATCTGGATAGTATCTGGATCTACTCTGACTGGATTCGGTTTACGCTGTATCCCCAGTGAGATCAGATCCCATTAGACTTTTCTGTGTAAAAAGCCACACCAACATGTACATCATTTTCACTTCACTTCCTGTAAACAACAGTTTCTCATCAACACCGTCCTGCTCCAGGAGACAGTGAACAGTTTAGAGGAACGGTGGGGGTTCTACAACGTGGGAGAGCGAGAGAGATTGAGCAGCAGGGAGAGAGAAGCCAAGATCCACAGTAATTATTACTTGCATTTACGTTTCTTTCAACAGGCGTATTTTGTATTTTTGAGTGTCACTTTTCACATTTGTTTTTTTTTGTTTTTTTCATTTGACCTTTTTGAGTTTCATTCTGTGACCATTGACTGACTTCCTTATTGTTATGGAGACAAATAAGAAATAGGGGTAGCAATAAAAGCAAGATCAGCAAACAAAAAGGCATTAAAGAGTTGCTGAGTAAAGAGTTTCAGCTGTAAACACTGTCTCTGCTCTGTCTGCATGACTTATTTGTCCCTTTTGTGCGTGTCTACAAATATAAAAGTCCAGTATTCCAACTTGAATGACCAGCCAAGGCTGTTCTAGACATTCTCATTTTCTCATCTTTTTGAGGGACATTTGAGGGACATAAATATTATAGCATTTCTTTTTTCATAATTAATAAACAGATCAAGGTTACAGATTATGCATTTTTAAGGGTATGAAGAAAAAGTTCTCTGTGACTCTATAGAAGCCAAGACTGTCTGGATTTGCAACCAGTTTGTACAGTAGAGACCAAAGGTGAGGCTCATTTGGTAGACTCGCCCCTTTCTCACAGATCACGCATCTCAGACCGCCTTCATTGAGTTTACAGTGCAGCCTATAGGATCATACGCAAAGCAGGTTTTCTGCTGGAGACCCAGTTTGTTCAGTAAGTGTAATGGATTAACAGAAAAATTGCGGTTCATGGATTTTATTACAGTAAGATTGACCTCAATCACACAACCGGAGCTCAGCTCTGTTTGCCTCTGAGACGAACCAAAGATACTATGGTCTGGTTAAACCCCCAAGCTACAGGCAAGAGAGTCAGCTCACATGGAGAAAATTAAGGTTGTAAATGGTGTTTAGACTTGGTCCAGACCAGAAGATACTACAAGATACTACTAGAATACTACAAAACAGAGTACAAATACTACATAATCCAGCTTGTCTAACAACCCTATCGTTAGCTGGCTGGCTAACGACTTACTCTGTACAAAGTTCATCTAATATCTGTTAATGTGACCAACAGCACAACACCACATGATCAGTAATACTATGATTGACTTGCTTGCTAGCTTGACTACAACTCAACTCGGCACAATGCAGGTCCAGCAGGCAGTCTCTTCCTGACAAAGCTGTCAATCACTTAATTCCTCAGTGTTCTTACGATAGAGCAGAATAAGGGGGTAAAATCTGATTTCTGGGGGGAAAGGAGAAATGTTTGCCATTATTAGCACAGGAAAAACTAACAGTTGGAATAAGATTCTGGAGATGGAGGAAATTTAAATGGAAAATGGGCTGTTTAATCTTTGAGATAAATGGGGAAGGGCAGAATACTGCAACCAGCCAGCAAATACATCAATGGAGACATCAGCTGAGGAGACGGTCACAGATGACTTCTCATGGCCTTCTCATTTAGATGATGCCATCCGTAGTCACCATGTTTATGTAGTTAGATTTAAAAGATGAGCATATAAATATATATATATGTGTGTGTGTGTGTGTGTGTGTGTGTGTGTGTGTGTGTGTGTGTGTGTGTGTGTGTGTGTGAGAGAGAGAGAGAATTGGTGAGGTTAGCCTCTTTTTAAAGCTCTCCTCATTTTAAAACGTTATTTTTTTGTCACCCATCCTCTAAATGGAAAGCTTAGCTTTAATTGGGCACAGTCTTGAAGGGAAGAGTGTAAGTGGATGGATGTAATGGGAAAAGGACAAGTCGAACGGTCAGATGCAGAGCGAGAACGAGTGCAGTATCTTTGTAGGAACAGATGTGCAGAAGCCTTTTTAGCTTTAAGGGCTCTCATGAGGAACTGACGAGCTTGCAGTCGTACCTCATTTCTAAGGCATGAAATCCTCACACAATAGGGGGAATTTTTTATCGGGCCTGCATTTAGGAAAACCCGTTACTGCAAAATGTGCCATGTGTCTTTGGTCTGTTTCCTCCGGCATAAAGGTCCGTCCAACTGGAGATTCTCAAAATTAGGGATGCTGAGATTAGTAGCCGTAGTCCATGACGTTGTCACTGAAAATTGTGTTGAAATCAGTATTTTAAGCTGACGCATCATTTTAACATTTTTAATTTCTTATTTTCAGCAGTTTTAGGTCTCTAAAACTCTTCATTACTGCTACGTAACTGCTTCATGAGATCAGTTGTTTCTGACTCCAGTCTGGTCAGCTCCGTTCAAAGCTACAGTTTAAAAAAATGAACAGTTGGTGTTGCTGCAGCCGAGTTCGACTCCCAATTGATCCCAATGGAATTCCCAATGATCCAAAGCATCGAAAAACACAAAACAAAAAGGAGGTTTGTACATAGTTTCAGCACCTGAAGACCAAACACACAGAAGCTTTTCTGTGGATCGTCAAAAATGGCAAAACCACTGTAATTGTTGTCTAATCATGTTTAAGGTTGGGTCATACCTAGTGCACCATCCGACTGTCCGCATTGCTTGATTATTCATACCTCTTGCCCCATCGATCCTGTCAACTGCATACTTTGATGCCAGAAATGTTTAGCTGCTCTTTCCTCTCACAGTACGAATGAGGAGCAAAGTAAACCGGCAGGAAAACAGTTTATATGATAAAAATTGGAATTGCTTAGTTAACTGAGTGAAGAAGTTAAAAGGAGGTCTGCTTTTCTTAACAGGTCACATTTGATAGCATAAAATCACATGAATGAAAAGGTTTGGTGACACATATCTTGTACCCGTTTTGAGGTTGGCAGTGGCATAAAAGGCACCAGCATGAATTTAGCGAACAAACGCTTGCGTTGCGTTTGCATTACAAAGAGGGCTGAGCGTGTTTCAGTTTTCGAGTGGAGAATGTGCCCTCACACCCTATCTAATGAATGCGTTTGGCTGTTATTACATAAATGGCATAAATACTCTAGATCACACACTTTGATAAGGGGTACAACCACCCCACTGCACTGCTGGCTGTTATGCTAATGTTCTTGTTTAAACCTACAGTTTTTCACTTAATACTTAAATCTTTTATTTACATTTTTTGACAAAAGAAAGAAACAAATGCTCAGTTAAATTAGTTTGAGATAATATGTTAATTGTTTAGATTAATCAAATATTTGATCAAATAATCAATAGATTAATCCAAAGACAAATGGTCTTTAGCGGCAGCCCTACTTAGAGTACTTGGTATCCAAGGCAGGGATCCGCAGTACTCCTCGCTGACTTGGACTCTGTAGGACGTCATTTTTTTAAGTGTAAGAGAAACGTATTGTCAATGTTGCACAAAAACCTAGTCTCTCCAAAATGGTAACTTTACTGAAGAAGGGAAAAACCTTCCTAAATATGAATGCAAATGGTTGAATGTAAAATTTAATGGTCGATGTAAAAAGATATCATTCCAAGTAATTTTGTAGCATTTCTATTGGTCCATTCATCATGACATTTTTATAGAATGTAAGGAACAACTGCCAGATTCACATTGTGTCAAAAACTGAGAAACGGCAAAAAAGGAAATAGCAATGACTGCAACTGCTCCTTAAATGATGTCTTAATTTAAATGCTGAATGGGCCAATAATAAAGCTCCACAATAAATTAAATACTGAAATACTTTTTTACATTGACTTTTATTGACCCTGTTTTGTTTGTATGACGAGAGGTAGGAGTTGGTATACTCTCCTGTAAGCCTACGGCAGATTCTGAAGTGCCACCCATCACACTATTAATCATGCTAATGTACTAAACCTTATCAGTTAATTAAAAGTTCATTTTGACAATGTTATTTATTGCTATTCCACTTCGCCACAGTATTTCCAGAGACAATTTCCATAACGTCGTGAGCCTAATTCTCAAACGGCGTCTTTAATTTAATTCCAAACAGTCGAGGACTAGCGATTTGTCATGGAGTGACTCGACTGTACACTTGTTTGAATTCATTGTACCTTGAATAATGGGTATGTTTTTTGTCATGCCCTTGCACCGTACCACACAACCCTTCCCGAAGGCACCTTAAGTCACATGAATTTTAATGGACAACATGGGAATGGATTACGTTTTGAAAAGAATATTCCCCTGCAGAGCCGAACCGACAAAGTCATTTGAGTGATGGACAATCGCTGAATTTCACAAACAGTTGCACCAAAGGAGCCGAAGGCAAATTCTTTGAAACAGAAGAACAAAAGGCTGAATGATTTATCAACAGTTGGTGTCTCCTCAGTAAAGCCTGTTACAACCACACCTGTCAGGAGATGTGAAGAAATCAAAGAACTCAAAATTCCTCAAAGAGAAGAACCTTGTTTGATCTCACTGTTTAGTTTGAGTTTACCTTGTTTTCTAAAATCGAAGTTTATAAGAATGTAAGCGCGATGACTCAGCCAAGGCAATGTTTTTAGCAATCAAGAGAATTTGTTTTGCCCCTCATTTGCATTTTTGTACATGGAAGTGATCAGACTTGCTTCACTTGGTTGCCTAAAGAATCTGTAGTTCGATGTGGAAAAGGGCTGCAGGACATTGACAGAAATTTGGGGTGTCTTTGTTGAATCTTGTTACTGAGGTGGGAGGTAATATGATCAACTGCGATTATGTGAGCTTGTACATTATTTAACGTTAAAATTAATATTTAACAATATTTAAAAAATTAGTTCTTTAAATCTTTAGTTTCGTGCTGATTCCAAGAGTGACCAATGAGGCACCCCAATATAACTGTTAAATGTACAAATATTTTATTGGAGAATTTTTATTGGTCCATTCATGATGAAAGAACTGCCGCCAGATTCAAATTATGGGACGTACCTCTTAATACTCCATATTAATACCAATGTATGTGTAAATAATTTTGCGTATGTGTATGGGGTATCAAAAAGAGTTTACCCTGCTTCTGTTGCCCTGCTGTGAGGACTTTAATTAGTTTCAGTTTTGAGTGTTAATGAGGTCCGGATGTTAAATGACTGACCACCACAACCCCTCAACTCATCCCAAAAGTACTGAATGGAGCACCAGAGATCATAGTTCCACTGCTTCACAGCTCAATGCTGAGGGTCTTTACACCCCTCTAGCCCATATCTGGCATTAGGCAACATAATGCCAGTAGGTTCATGTGTATCTGCTGTATTGGCAGTACTTCTCTACAGGGACTCGACAAGCTGTGTGTGTATTTGAACATCTGTGTCCAAAAAAAGTGTCACTTAAAGTAGCTGAATGCATATGTTTCGTGAGAAGGGGTGTCCACAAACATTTGGACATATGTATATTTGGGGGGGGGCGGCACTGGAGCATGTATTCCTGTTTTAATTGTTTGTTTGTAAGAGTTTGACCTGCTTGATTACCAGGAACAAAGCAGTGTCCTGAAATGTCAAGCAATGTCACCCAAACTGCCTGGAGATATGTAGCCGTCAGGAAACCGTGTAGATGTGTGTGCGGGTGTGCATGTGTGTATGCTTGCTAATGATTAACCACCCTGCCTGACTGCAGTGGGGGACTACAGTTCTGGACAAAGGGAGTCTGTCTCAAGCCTGCTTCGTGTCTGTCAGTGACATTTATTCCCACTGGGCCATTCTCTCATTCTCCAGCTATTCTGGATCAGCCTCCCAGGCCAAGGCAAGGCAGGGCTGGTTCCCAGTCCAGTGTGATGGGGTTTCATTTGAGTGCAGAGATGTTTCCAGTGCTGGAGGAGAAAAAAAGACTGGCATCAACAGTAATTATAATCCGCTGTAACGTGAGAACATCATATCTCTTCTGTGAGTTCTCAGCTGCTAATGTTAGCAGAGCTAGGGCCTTTGGAGAAACGTGTGGTGTGAGGTGTGAGGAGAGATGAAGAGAAAGCAGACCAGAGAGAAAAGGGGGCACTGGATCGAGGGATTCAGATGGAAGCTGATTAAATAATGAGAGAGCAGAAAACAAAATGATGGCAGGAAAAACAGAGTGATTCAATAGCCGTGCAATAACTGGAGAAAGCTGAATGATATGCTAATCTCTCTCACACACACTCTTTTATATACACACACACACACACACACACACACACACACACACACACACACACACACACACACGCACACACCAGACTGTTTCACACCTCATATAGGAAATCTTCCATGCTTAGACAAGGCGCCACTCTTCCTCTGTCGGGGTTTCCGTGTAGTCATTTTTAGACATTGTGCTTCTGCATGCCTCTCTGGCAGGAAATGGGGAAGTTCTCCTCAGACACGGCTGAATTTTCAAGCGTATTGTTGGAAACGGTGGGCAGGCTTCTTCTGAGAGGTGCTGATCAACTCCCAAGCAGCACTTTGCGTGTGCTGTCAGCCAGCTTGGTGGACGGCTGCTCTGTCAATCAGTTTTTCAGTAAAACTGCCTTTTTTTTCTAGATGCCATTTATGTCTACTTATCATATATAATACACTCTATGTCCAAATGTTTGTAGACACTCCTTCTAATGATTGCATTCAAATAGGACTCTTTGGCACAGATAAACATAAACTTATTAGCTCCTTGCTGTCTAATGCCAGGCGTGGGTTAGAGGGGTATAAAGCCCCCCAGCATTGAGCTTTGGAGCAGTGGAACTGCTGTGTTCTCTGGAATGATGGTTGGTGCTTCATCCAATACTCAAGCCCAAACATCCTGACCTCACTAATGCTCTTGTTGCTAAATGCAATCAAATCCTCACAGCAATGCTCCTCCAAAATCTAATAGAAAGCCTTTCTGGTGTGAAAGGAGGGTAACCGAGTCCAGAGAAACAGATGGACTACAGTCTGCAATTATAAAACACAGTGCTTCTTTATGGTAAGTGGAGGCGATATAATAAACAATAAGTGTAGAAACACAAAGGTGGTGTTAATGTTATGGCTGATCGGTGTCCATCTCCCATATTATTATTATTATTATTATTATTATTAGTAGTAGTAGTAGTAGTAGTAGTAGTAGTAGTAATTAAAAGTTCATTGCTCTTTAAAAGGGGGTGTTTTTGCATTTTTGCTATTGCTATCAATATATTAGTGCCATACAATGTCCTTATAAGGACAACAATATTGCTTATGGCAGTTATTTCTGGGACAATATATAGCCCAAAAAATACTTAAATGATCTCAGTGAAACTAGTTACATTTAGGCCCTCACGAGCAGCAAGTATCCGTCCAAAAATCGTGTCCCTTCATAGTCCTATTCTAATCTCGCCGAATGTTGAGTTAGTCAGCAGTGATTATATGGGATGAGCTGTGTTTTAATCAGTTGTGCAGGCCAAGATCAGCGGGTGGTTCAGTTCAGAGCTGTTGCGTAAGAACTTGTAGAAGGTCTTGAACTTGATAATTACAAAGCTGTTTGAAGACCAATCAGAGGGGACGTTTTGAAGCTGGTGTTTGTAGATTATTAGGACTAAATCTCTGGCCTCACAACAATTCAACTTTGATTGCAGGTCATTAATAATCATTTAAACACATTTTGGTTGGATTTAATTGCTTAGCACTAATTCAGAATGCACTGAATACGCAGTAGTGACTGGAGGAACATTTACATGTGTGTTTCCATATTATTTAAAAACTACCTGAGCATTGAATCGAACAAAAATACCTACATTCACACACTGGGGTTTAAAAACTGATTTAATTATGCAGACAATAACTCCTAACAACCATGCAAAACCTGGTAGACCACCAACATTGCCCTCATCAGATAAACCATACTTAAAATAGTCAATAAATGCATTGTGGCACATTTAAGTTGGTGTTTATGTATAAATAGTAAGTATTTGACTTTAGTTTGGGTGAAAAAGGCTTGGGTGCAGATTTACAAGCCTGTTTACCACCCTGTTATTTTACAGCTCACAGTCGCATTGCCTAGCTTAACCCTGTTTGTAGACCTGTAGCAAGAATTGTAATAATACTGTTTCTGTGCTGGATCCCCTCTATGTCTAGCCGGCATACTGTGCAGTTAGCTAGCTAAAGAGATAATGGTAAGGTCTGGTAACGTTGGCCTTTAACCCAGAAGCTGACTAGAACCTGCTCCCTTTACTGGCTCTTACCCGAATATCACTCATGGCTCTCCTCTTACTGTGGCACTCCCGCTGGTCGGCTGCTGTTAGCTTTTAGCCTTTCAGCCTTGCTTCCATATCCTCCTGAAGAAGCCGTTGCGTTTAGCCTTGGCATTTGACATTTGCTTGTAAGGGTGTATGTTTTATATTTAAGGCAAAAATGTACATCGGTTTTCTTCTCCAGAGTGACTTAAAGTGCTTGACTGTTTAATCAGAAAATACCCCTAGCTAGTTTGTATCGACTATGATCCAAGTGATCCCTCTAATACTACTCTACCTCCTGAACACTACTAAATGCAGAAGTCAATATGGAGACACCCAGGGGAAGTTCGTTCCACCACTTCGGTGCTAATACTGGAAAAGGCCTGGATGCTTGTCTTCTGTGTATCCTAAAGGATGGTGGGTCAAGCCGAGCTGTACTTTAGCTGGAAGGACTCTTGGTACACATCAGGTTTTGACCATCACCATCAAATACGGAGGGGCTGGTCCATTCTTGGCTCTGTAGGCCAACGTCAGGGGTTTTAATCTAGTGCTGGCAGCAGCTACAGGAAGCCAGTGAAGAGAATGCAGAAGAGGAGTTGCATGGCTGAACTTAGGAGTATTGAAGACAACCTGTATAATTTGCTCAAATACAACAGGCCTGTTGTGTGTTCAAGGTTCACAATATGTCCATATACTGAACTCTCATTATTCAGCTATGCCAAGATAAATACACTTTCCCATTTAGGGCACCTTTTAAAGCTTTAGTTTTTGTAAGAGAGCAGAAAATCAATCTCTGAATCTCTCTGAAAAGCTCTGAGGTGTAAAAAAAAAACATCTCTGCAGATTTCTGTGGAAACGCTGATGGTGAATCTCCTGAAGAGAATTAAGCCGTCATATTTTGTTTTTGAGCTTCTGTGTATTTTTCCGTTGAGTGTATATCTGAATTCTACTGAAAATTAAATAAATAAAGGGAGATCTCTGGTGTACACCAACAGTACATCCCTCAAAATCCGCGGAAGACAAGCATCCAGGCTTTTTTTCTGTCCTGGCACTGAAATGGTAGGACGAGCTTCCCCTGGGTGTCCGAACAGCAGAGTCGCTCGCTGTCTTCAAACGCAGACTGAAGACCCACCTCTTCCGAGAATACTTGGAGGAATTGCAGAGTACTATGGTCACCTTATTGACTTGTGCTTAGTAATGTCTAAAGCTTAGAGGTATCTTTGAACTATTAGTCTATTCTAACTAGCTGAGGTTTTTCTTGGGTAAATAGCAGAGCACTCTTGTAAGTCGCTCTGGATAACAGCGTCTGCTAAATGCTGTGAATGTAAATGTACTGTGCAAAAGTCAATCAGCCATAACATTAGTGTGAAGTAAAATCATTGATTATATTCATCTGCAGTAGTGTCTGTCAAAATGTGAATATATGAAGGAGTCATTTCTAGTAGGTGATGAGAAATAAATAAATAAGCAAGCTTAAGAATCTGAGCCACTTTGACAAGAGAATTTGACAAATTGTGATGGCTAGATGTTCTGGGTTACCCAGCATAGCATTATTGATGGTTTTCTTTGTCCTGCTGTGCCATTGTGGTTTATCTCCTTGCAGAACTTTTGATGAGTTTTTATTGTATGGCTGAATGACTTGCTCAGTCATTTCAGGTTAACACTGCAGAGGATTCACCATCAGCCACATGAATGTGAATGGAAGCTCTGCAGAATAGCCGGCGTATTTGAGTGATGCGTATGACCCTGTAAGGTTCACAAGCTCTTCTGCCTAGCTAAGCTCCGCCAAGGGGATGTTCACAAGCTGTCAAGCTGACCAGTTTTTTTCTAGGTAGGTCTACACACAAACGCTAATGCTACAAAGATGGTTACATCACATCATAGCCTTCACATCATACATACATCAACCGTAAGAATTGGCACCCTTGGTTCCGTCTGTTTAGAAATTCCATTAATTTAAATTCTTCCCACTAACCTGATGTTCATGGGAGTTATTTAGATGCTCATGGGTAAATATAAATAGTCATTCCTTAGTCTCATCAGTGAAGTGTGAGGGAATGAGATCTCTCTGCCGACATGTGGGAAGGAACTGACAGAAGAAAACCTCCTACAGTCCTCAGTCTACAACAAGCAACACCTGGAAATTGCTAAAGCTTGTTGGACCTTGAAGTGCAGCCTGGTTCTGTGTGAGGGAGAGACGCGAAATTACGCTTGCTAAACTTCATGTCAGAATAAGGACGGCCTTTTAAGTGTGAGGGTGTTTGTGATTTACAGCCATTTTGTCAAATATGGAGATTCTGTGTAGAGTAATAAGGAATAATAAGGAGTAATAAGGCTTGATCACTCGATCCCAAACATTCGAGCAGTGCAGAATTCTGTGTATGTATTAGATGTTCATTTTTACTTCAGTTGTTTTAGTTAAAAAAGTCCTTTACTTACTGATATGACTGTCAGTGTGACACAGCAGCAGATACTGGTCTTAAATAAAATAAGGGCCACTGGGGCCAGGGCTGCACATGAGGCTTAGCAGGTTTGGTTTCTTGTTGCCTGTTATTTTTCTTATTTTTCATCAGTTCTCTAATTTTTGTAAAATATATTCAATCTCATTCTGAAAGGTGGGTTTGGATACATTTGACATTTTTCTTTTGAATCCCCCCAAATCACTTATTACCACATATAGTATGTTCATTGACAGACATTTAAATTGTGGCTTGTCAATATTTGCTAATATTATCAGCCAGCTGATTTCTCATCACATGAAACATCTCTGATATGACATGGAATATCCCATATGTATATCTCACTCTACATAATGATTTGGGAATCGAGAGATTATAAAGTGCTTATTGCTTGGCCAGTGCGTGCAACATAATCAACTCAGGGGTGCCAGAGATTGTGACATACAGATCAGCCATAACATTAAACATGACCTTAGTAATAATGCTGATTATCTAGTTACAATGGCACCTGTTATGGGGTGCAATGCAGCAAGGGAACAGTCAGTTCTTGATCGTGATGTGTTGGAAACAGGGGAAATGGTCAAGCATACGAATCTGAGTGACTTTGACTAGGGTCACTTTGTGATGGCTAGAAGACTGGGTCAGAACATCTCCAAAAGGGAAGGTCTTATGGGGTATTCCTCATGCGTAGTGGTCAGTACCTACCAAAATTGCTTCAAGGAAGGACAACTGGTGAATTGATAACAGAATCATGGGTACCTAATGCTCATTGATTGCACATGAGGAGTAAATGGTAGCCTGTCTGGTCCTACAGAAAAGCTACTTCTCAGCACAAACTGCTGAAAAAGCCAATGCTGTTAGGTCTTGTGGAGTCCATACCTTAACAAGTTAGTGTGATTTAATGACATGAGGGGGGACCGACATCATCACATCTGGTTCAAGATATTGGTGTCCTTGAACCTAGGCCTGCACCGTTTAACAGGCCTTGCCAGGCTTCAGGGCAGCCAACAGGAGGCCAATCAACATGCCAGGATGTTCCTCCAACCTGGACGAAAGGCTAGTTTTTCTTGGCTGAAGAAAATATTCGGCAGGTTTAATTCCTCCCACTCAGTCCATGTAAACATTAGCAACATAAGCGAGCACCCTGAACACCACAACTAGCAAAGAGACATAGCCTTGTATTGCTAAAAGAAACTACTCACTAACATCTTTAGTGCTGTAACTAAAGATACAGCACTGCGGGGTCGGCTTCTCAAGGAACCCATTTAACACTACTATTTACTCTTCCACATTAATGAACATGTCTACAGTCTTTATTAGGAAATAGTTTTTAATGTTATGGCTGATTGATGTATGTTCTCCAGTGATATACATCTGTAGGACCACAGGAAGGCTGTAGAATCTATCCCACCTCATGCATGTGTGCCTGCTGGTGGTGTCAGGCGGTCCATACACCATGTGGTGTAGTTTTGAGGGCTGGTCAGGTTACCCACTCACTGCATTCTGAGACCTGGTAGAGAGAATACCTTAGAACATGCATTAGTGATGAGAGCTTTGACTGCGTTTTCTGCATCTTGTAGAGCTCCCTCTCTCTCTCTCTCTCTCTCTCTCTCACTCTACCATTGTTGTTTGATCTGCACATATGGTTGGCGGAGTCCATTGCTTGTATTCATGTTGATGGATATGTGCGACTCAGTTGGATAGAGTGCTGACCGTTCAACAGGAGTTTAATAGGGTACAAAAGCTCTCTGTGACTGACAAATAATTAGGATACAATGACCTCAGTTGTGCACCAATATCTGATATTGTAGTAAGTGTTTATTTCCTCAGTAAAACACTAATATTAGAATAATTACTAAAAATATTCCTACAGAAAGTTGTGGTTTTCCATCGCTGTGTTCATCTGCAAAGTTCTCCTCATGGCAGTCTACTATTATTAACTTATCAAGTTTGGTAAATCAGTGCTTCATGATGGTAAATCAGGTGAGCCGCTGGCTGGGGGGGTTCAGAAAAAACCTGGAACCAAGCTTTGTTCTTCGGACTAGCTCACAAGATCTTCTTTCTTCAGAATGAGAAATTCTTGCTTCTTGTTACTGTATTACCTGCATCTCTTATCGCTGAGATAAATGGGTTTAAATAGTGTTCTTAGGTGCCACAGTACTGGATCTGCTAGTGTTGATACATTTTAAACAATCCTGGATGTTTAGAAATGAAATCTTATGTTATCAATCTTGGTGATTTCCAGTGCCATAGGAAGCAAGCAGACCTTGCAACAGAATGACTATCCCAAGAATACCTCAAATTCCACCAGGGCTTAGTTTCAAAAGAGGTCCTGGAAGATTCTGGAGGGGTCATAACAGTCGCTTGACTCAAACCCCACACAAAATCCTTGGTGGGATTTGAAGAAGGCGGTTGTAGCAGCAAACTCAAGAATATTGGATGAACTGGCGGTTATTGCACATGAGGAATGGGCTAAGATTCCTCAGAAACGCTGCCAGAAGCTGGTGTCTGGCTACACATCACCTATGCAGTAGGTCATAACCGCTAAAGTGTGTTCTACTAAGTCCTGAAGACTCAAGTTAAGAAGGCGTTGGATAATTCTGAGACTGTGGTAGTCATTAAAAGTCACTTTTATGGCCCAGGGTTTGCGGGTTTAAATCCTGGGACATGCCTGGCAATTACATCTGCAGCAGTTCGAAAAGAGGCAGTGGTCTGGTGTCGGGAGCATTGTTAGTGCTGAGGGAATGTTATGAAATAATGGGTTAATTGTTAGAACCAAATTAGGAGAAAACTGGAAAAATACCAATAATTGTGTTGAATTTGGAGAAACCACTTATTAGCTATTATGTAATTATTAGTGTTGAGATATTTAAATTGCTCTCATTGGATTGGTTTATTGCCAGCAATTTAAAGTCTTTGTAAATTTTGCTAGTTAACCTAATTTGCACTGAGGGTTGACTAATTTCAGTTATGTCTATTATAAGCATTATTCTATTATAAAGTGGTTCCCCAATGTCTTTGCTTAAAGAACTGTTTTAATAACCCTTATTTTAAGACTGTAGAGAATAAAAAGACTATTCAAATCCATTCATGTGTTTGTATCTCCTAACACTTTGCTGTAATTCACTTGGGTTGCAGCTCATTCTGTGTTTCTGCGCAGTACGGAGTGAAGAAACAGCTGATGTTCATGCATATGCGAGCTTCTTCTGCAGTCACTGTGTAATTCTGCAAGGTGTCAAACCTGCCTGAGAAATGAAAGAAAAGGTGAGTGATTGTGTGAAAAGAAAACTTTTAATAAACGTGCTGCAGCGCGGCCGGAGCTTCTCAGACGAAGGTCACACATGGTTGATGAAGTGTGAGGAGCTGAGCGGGAGAGAGAAGGAGAAAAGGCGGCCGAGTTGACAGCTTGGGTTCTTCGTGTGTGTGTGTGGTGCAACAGCCTGTGTGTGGGAAGGAGTTCACTGCCACAATGAAGCGGCGCAGAGGGAGCGGAGTGTGTTTGAAGAAGTGGTTAATAAAGACAGAGAGCCGGGGGAATCCATGCATTACAAAACCAGTGAATGTAAGATTTCTACATTTAAGAAATGGCTTTTTTTTTCCTCTACTTGCTAATGATTCTACAGGCCGCTATGGACTGTGTAGAGACAACTGGCCCTTAAAATGTCACTTATTTGTGGTTTGGGAAGTCTAATTAAGATTTAAAGCTTTTGTTTTTGATACTAATGAAGATACTTTGACTTTAAAAATGATACTTTTTCCTGATTCCTTCTTTAAAAGTTGTGAACAGATAACGGGCATGGCTTAAACCAAAAATGCATAAACCAAAAATTGCCAACTTTGCAGGACACAGACAAAATCCTAACATTTACCTGAACTCAATGTTAAAAGATTTTACTTTTGAGTCATTTTGGAACGAAGTGGGACAGGAATTGACTGTTGACTAAATCCATATCCGGGCCTTTGTTTTCACCGCTGTGTTGCTTTGTTGGGGATGCCATAAATAGACATTATTCATGATAAAGCAGCAGTAAGGCACATTTACCAAGGAAATCAGACAGTCCACCTCTCTCATTAGTCTGGGGGTTCTCCTGCATATTGATAGGGGCTCCCTGATGCTTGCCGATCATATACAGTATCTTTGAAATCTGGACATTGTACGTCAGGCTTGCTTAGGGAACTGAAAGGTGAAAGGATGGGGATAGTAGAGCAGGAAGTGAGACAGACAGACATATGTTCACATACCTATACAGAGACCAACAGACACGCAAATACATTTATGCGTATATGCAGATCAAAAACTGTGTCCAAGCTACTGATGGAGTAAAAGAAATTTTGCATGTGTCCGTCCAATAAAGGGCACCGGAGCTGATCCTTCCAGAGAAGGTTTCAGAGGGGGGTGGAAAGGACTGATGCATCACTCTACTCCCTCAATAGACAGCTGGGGGTGTGCACCTCTAGAGGAGCTCAGAAAGGGAGGACACTGCAGTGTTGGAGATGCAGAGCGGTGTTCTGTGTAGTGCTCTGCTGGGAGACTTTGCGATTTGTGAGCAACAGACGTAACGAGAGTGTGAGACAGGGAACATCCCGATTGGTCTTTCCTTGTGCTAAGTAGTCCAGTTAGTGAACTCAATAGACCTGTCTGTGTTCTCTGTTGGGGAGTGGGGAGTTACACTCAACCTCTTTCTTTCAGAGAGAATCAGCTCAGTTCACATGTATCACCCTTACTTTCATTAGAATAACTTTTAGATATACTGGCTGCTGGCTGTGCTGCTCTTTTCATGTACTTCATGATGAGGCCAAACTCCCGGTCAACTTGCTTTACAGATTAGACAAAATCAGCAAAAGTGTAATGTAGGAATGAATATGCCTTTTTTATGCTTTCGGTGACCATAACCGATTGGGTAGGAAGGGAAGACAGCGGAGTCTTATTTTTGCAGCCTTGTGGACGGTAACTGGTGGACAGTAGACCAGGGAGGTCAGTTAAACTGTACAAGTTTTACTCCAACTTACTCCAGTATAAATTGGCAGCCTAACATACACTATATAAACAAAAGTATTGGGACACCTGCTTATTTCATTGTTTCTTCCAAAACCAAGGATATAAAGTTTACTGTGATTTTGGTACCGATCTCTACAGTCCAGGGAAGGCGTTCAGGTCTTTTTTTTATTAGCATTGCTGTAAGGATTTGATTGCATTCAGTGACAAGAGCATTAGTTAGGTCAGGGTGGTGGATAATAACTTCTGGGGGACTTTATACCCCTCTAGCCCATGCCAGACTTTAGGAATGTTACCAATTGGTTCATGTTTATCTGCTCTGTTGACAGTAGCTGAATACAAAGGGGTGTCCAGAAACATTTGGACACATAGTGTAGTTTACCCAAGTTTAAGACTGTGTTTTCTATGAAAACAGAAAGATCTGATTCAGATTGGTATCTGCTATTGCTCAACATCAGGATACTCAGATTAGATTCACGGTGTGAAAAAAAAAAAAAACCTGTATCCCTGTATTTATTATTTATTTATGTATTCTTTGAACAACCAATTAACAGAAATGAGAATGCTCATTGTCTCATGGAGGATGATGATGATGATGATGATGATGATGATGATCACATATTGAATTTTGAGGCCCAGCTCCAAGCCTTGCCACAGAGGGACTTAGCAAAAATACAGATGTTCTTGTCGACCACACTGAAAATGTCTATGGAAACAGGAGTGTGTGAGTGTGTTACTGCTATGCCGGAGGAAAATGGAGCTGGAGGAATGGAACCGTGATAGACTGAAAAACAGCAAATCGATTCTTTAGTTTAGAATCAGTTCCTTGGGGGGAAAAATTCAATTCTCCTGCTTATTTTGTGTTGGCAGATTGGTTTCGTGGTGCTCATATTGTCTGCACATCACCACATTTTTATCATTACTGTAAGCCACAGGGAGCGTCGTGATATGCAGCTGAAATATCAGTGAACTGTCCAGCCTTGTTTCATTCTTCATACATACACAGTCCCTATAGTATTTACCCCTCTTATAAATGGTAATCTTGGCCAATATAATTAGATTTTTTTACAATAACTTCATTGTGAAATCAGATTTCTACGGTAATGTCAATTAAATAAAATATATTGTATAATAAGTGTCTGCATAAATGTTCACCCACTTTGAAGTGACTGACCTAATTCAACAGAGGTAACCAGGCAGCTGGTGTTAGTAGTCTCACAATAAGTGAAATGGAGATCACCAGAGTGCGAATGTCTCAAGTGATTGGACCTTTCAGAAAGGTGTCTTTATGCCACAGTCACTGGTTAATCAGTCCTCCTGGCTACAAATGAAGACCCCATGAAGACAAAAGAATACTTACAGAAAATCAAGTAAAGTCTGCGGACGGCAATCATAAGGTTCCTGACCATTCCCTGGAGTTCAGTTAAACCCATCATTAAGAAATGGAAGAAATCTGGCACATGTATAAATCTGCCAGCAGGCAGTCTTATTTTTGTAAATTCTTGTATAAAAAAAAAGCTGCATTTATACTGACCATGATTCCATTTCTAAAAACAATAAAAACAAAAGAAGGGCTACTTTTTAAAGGCCTTGTTTGTGTGGCTATATGTGGCTGAGTATGTGTGTTAATCATTATTGTAAAAGTGTTTTTTGCAATATGCAGATGAGACCTAAAACAAGTCATGTCTTCAATACAATGTGATGGGATAATCGCAGATGAGTGTTTGTGATTGATCAAGATATTCATACACACTCTATATAGCGTGGTTCTAGAATATAAAACTGTGTTTACAATGAGAGTTCGATACATGGAACTGACAAACCACTGCTGTTCCTCCTTCTGAAGTAAATCCAGCAGAACAGAGCTGGAAAACGGGCCCCGAACCCCAAAACTCTGGCGTAACAGTCTCGACTCGTAACTTACACCCACAAAATTGACTGAAACCCAACCCACTAGCGACAGCCCTACTCAAAGCTGTCAGAGCAGCAAAACGTAACAATGACTTCAGGAGAATATGGTGGTGTTCATACTGGAGAGCAGCACATAACTAGCAGAGTCTGAAGGTGATGGGAGTAAAGGTTGTTATGGGAACCAGGCCTCATGGATGCAGCTTTTTCTGTGCTAATGTCTGTGGTGTCTCTCGATACGGATTTACGCTATAGGCTCCAGCCAGTGCAACCTTTTCATCCTCTCTTCTCTCCGTTGTCCACAACCCTTGAAAAGAAACTAGACCATCTTACTTGAGCTAAGCTGGAGCTAAACACTCATCAGAAAGGGAAAGTATCTGCTTATGTTTTTACCAGTAAGACTCAAGAAAGCCAAACCTAGGGGGAAGCAAGTGGGGGCAAGGCTAAAAGCTAACCAGTTACAATCTCTTCAGCTCGCTAACAGCACTTCTTATTGAGAGGACATGACAAGAAGACAGCAGTGCTATTCGCCATGTACTATCAGGAATGATTCGTGTTTTTCTTACAGTTTTGAACATGTTCTATAATATGTAGCTTCTGTGAGCCTGATGTAGTGCTGAAAACCAGTAAGATAATAAGAGCAGAGCTTGTAGTTTGTTTTCCTCTATAAAAGGAAAATCTGTGTTTTTATTCGGAGGCGAAATAACAGGGTGGTAAATAGGCTTTGTAGGCTGTTGCTTTGTAACCAGTAGCTGGTTGAGTATGGTTGACGCGTAGCATTCCTTCTAGTAACCACAGAGTCCACATGTAGGTTTAAAAATGTTTACTGAAGCAAGGTTTCGTCTTACAAGCAGGTCATTTAGAATGATTCAACAGGATATCCACCAAAAAAGGGGTAAAGTTCGAAGCAATGCTACGGTCAAAAAAAACGTGTGCTCCATTTTCCAACCAAACCAAAACACTGTTCTGAATCTCCCCCTAGTGAGCAAAAAGATCCAGAATATTCTTTCCGCATTCCTTAAAGAGACCGGATACAAATGACAATTTCAGTGCAGTCAACAGCAAAGAAAATGTATTACACTACGCGCTCTGCACGTTTTTCATCATGCCCAAGAAATCAGACAAACTATACAAATCGAGGCAGTCCTTCTTGGCACCTACAGGCTTGTTGTACAACATCTGAGCGTTTTCTTTCGTTTCAACCAAAGCCACAAATGTACTTATATACGTATTTGTACACCAGAACTGATCACAACTCAAAATACTTCAATAAAGGTGCTACAAAGGGTTCTTTGTGCAATGCCAGAGTAGGACCACCATTGTTTTCTTAGAGAAACATGTTTGAAGATTTGTTCAGAGCATAAAGTAAAGGTTTTGTAATGTCCTTGAATTTTTAAATGATGTGTACTTTGAACTTTAGATTCTTTCTCCCCACTCGTGTTTTATTTTCAATAGTTTTTTTAAAGAACCATCTATTGAACAAATCTTTAGGGAACCAAAAACCATTCTCCTACATCACACAAAAATATCTATTAGGCACGGTCCTTAAAATGTCACATGATTGTCAATAATGTCATTAATAGTCACTTGCATGATTTGCCAAGAAATACGTTTAAATCAGAATCACAGTATATACAACTGCAATCGCAAGCCATGCCGAACTAGCGTGCGTGTGTGTGTGCAGTTGTGTAACACTTTGGGGGTGTAACACATTTTCTTAATCCTTCCCTTGCAGACAAGCACACGTTCCCACATCACCATTGAAGTACAGTCATATTTCTCTCTCATGCTGTGTCTGGTGGGAGGAAAGTGTCTGCCTGCGGTCCCCAGTGCTTACTGGCTAATGCCATAGTACCATTTAATAACCATATTTTTAGAGATAGAGAAAACCCACTCTGGAAAGGATCAGCAGGAGGAAAAAACACCTCACACCGTCCCCCCTGTGAGATTTATTAAGTGCAGTGTTTTCTAACTTCTTGAGAAAACTTCTGTAGGAACAATTCTCCCCATCCACTGAACTCACCATGATGCAATATCCCTTCATAAACCGGCCTTCTGGCCTTTTTTCACGATCCAGGTGAGCAATTAATGGCGACTTTTATTGGTACCTTTGGATATGTATGTATGTATGTATGTATGTATGTATGTATGTATGTATGTATGTATGTATGTATGTATGTGTGTGTGTGTGTGTGTGTGTGTGTGTGATTGGTGTATATCCTCTTGGAGGTGTTATGATCCCTGCTTACTAACTCTTTCCTTCCATGGAGGAGTTAGTGACTTAAGCCAAGTCAACAGCAGGAAGATGAATGGCCTATTGTTGCTCATAAACCCACAGGATATTTGGGATGGGAGGTTTTTTTTTTTTCACTACATCCTGTTGTTCTTTTGCCCTGTTGTTCCATTGAACATCTCTTTGGGGACAATCAAAGTGATTTATAAACCAAAAAAAAGCTAATCCATCAAATGTTGTGAAAAAACTGTGAGTACAGTGCATATAAAGTTGAAGGAAAGTTGAACTAACAGCTACTTTTTCGTAGCGATGTCAGCTGTGCTGCTCTATTAACGGCTGGAAGCAGAGGGTCTACTCTTTCTATTTTCCACTATTTTCCATGTAATTATGCAGATAACAGGTGGCACTCATTAAATCAGAATGTCTCCAATAAAAGCAGCAGGTAGTGCCGAGTTGATTTGTAGCTTAGATGCCGTTTTACGCACAGTGTTTTTTGTGAAATCATGGTTTGCCCACTGTTCTCTGAATTACACCACAGAGCTATTACCATCATTAGCCTTAAGAGCTTTCGACGGAGCGGAGCTGAGCTCTGTGCAATTAACTCCATCCCCCTGGACACATCTCTTCCTCTGATCGATATTTGCATTTTCTCCCTCTTGATTTCCCATGGCAGGGGATCAGTAGGCCGCCGTGGAGCTTTGGCTTAATCTCTGGCAGGCTTTAGCGCCACCGTCTTCGCTCTGTTCCTTTCCACACTGTCAGGACCATTCAACTTTTTAATAATTCATAACGCTTTCTCATTCTGAATGTTTTCTAATGGATCGTGTGACATGAAAACAGGTGATGCCGACTGATAAACATGGCATGGAACAGTCGTCATACGTCACGCTCGCAGACACTCTGAGAAATTGGTCCGGCTAGCCTCGAATGTAGCCAAATTTCAGCCATTGTAATTCACAAAGGAGCTATGCCTGTCTGTCACTGGTGCAGGCTTTGCGTGCGCCTGGAACGGTCTGCTGTGTTTGCTTTGTGTGTGGCAGGTGGTGGGCATTCTCTCACCATGAGGAAAGAGTGAGTGTCAGATCTTGGCATGCTACTTTGCGATCCAGAAGGAAGCAGCATCTGCTTTTTGGAGCTTGTGTGATGGGTTTATGCGTTGTGTCGCATGTTGTTACGAGCTCTGTTCTTTTAATTATTATTTAATTAAAGTTTTGCAGCACCTGCCTTACTTGGAAGGACAGGAAGTTGCCTCCTAAAATCAATTCTTAGTTGTCACACCTGTAGCAGCAACAATGCTTCATAAAAACTATTGTGGCTAACACTTCTTAATTCATCCAAGGGGGAACTCCAGCACAAACTGCCTTTTTAAGGTCCTGTCACAGCATCTCCATTAGATTCAAGATTCAAGTTGAGGAGGCATCTCCAAACTCTTCATTTGGTTTTCTTTGAGCTATTCAGAGGGTGGACTTGCTCTTGTACTTGGTTTGTTGTCTGGCTGTTTAACCTAATAGCGCTTGAGCTCCAGATCACAGACTGATGATGGCTGATTTGTCACCCTGAAGCAGCAAAGCATCTCCATACCAACAAACTACCAGCACCATGTTTGACAGTTGTGTGTGACGGTGTGATGTTCTTATTGTGGAAAGCTGTGTTGGTTTTACCCAGGATGTAATGGGACCCTGTGTACCCTAAAAGAATCACTTTTGTCTCTACCCTGTTTTTACCCTGTTTTTTCAATGAGGGAATCTGGATTACTGACCCAGTCTGAAGTGAGTGAGGCTTGCAGTTAGTGTTTTGCTTAAGTAGGGCTGGCAGAACTCCAAGCCTGGTTGTGTCTGGTTTAATTTACCCGAATTATCAACTAAATTTGAGATTGAGTAGCTAATCATACTTTTACACACCAATTATTTATTTATTTATTTATTTATTTATTTATTTATTTCGGTCAGTTGCAGTTAAATAATTAAGATCTATATGCAAACAAAAGCAGATACATTAGTATGAAACTGTTGATAATGAGTACCTTAAGTAACCTGGCCTTCCCATTGGTTTGTTTACCAGGCGACTGGCTGGCTTTTTCTGTGTAAATTTCAAGTCACATGTGATCTACTGGCTTTCTGTGGTCTCGATTATTGCTTTAATGTAATGTATTCCTGTCCAAATGCTGCTTGGTGCTCTGAAGAATTGAAAAGTCCTTGGAGTGATGACGTGCATGCATCGGCACACAGTGCCGGGCGCATCCGTTGTGCAGTGAGCTTTACACTATGTTGCGAATGTTCTTTTTTTGTTCAGGATTGCACTGATACCAAGATTCAAGTATCTGTCGATACTGAACACCGATACCAACTCTGACTTAAATACTCAATAGATGTCTATAAATCCAGATATTTATAGTATTTAATTTTTTATAGGTTTTGCTTTTTATCTTATCCCAAATACTGTATAATAAGCTTGAAAAACGTGGTTTCACTTTAATGCGTAATTAAATTTTATGTATTGAAGTCTTTGCTGGTTGTACCATCCCTCGAGATACTGGCGTTACAGATTTTGCAGCAGACATTTTTTTTCTATTGCCCGTATCAACCAAGAAGTACTCCCACACTGTGGACATGCTGTTGGCTTTAGTCAAGCATCAGTTAGTGGTGTTCTTGTGTGTCAGTAAACTTCATGGTAGCCATGCTCTCTATTGTCAATACTTCTATAAATTCGTCAACCAATGTAAAAAAAAAACAACAACAAAACAAACAACAACAAAAAAAATTCTAAGTATTTTAAGGCATCGCATCCTCACAATCATATCAGTAATTTGCAGTGTGTGAATGTGGTCAGATCCCTCCACTCGTGCACATTGAAGAGGCAACGTCTGCTGTTCTTTGTGATGGTATCCATGGCGACCTTACTGTACCTGTCGGAGGGGTATTAGAGGTTGAGAAGTGTGTGTGTGTGTGTGTGTGTGTGTGTGTGTGTGTGTGTGTGTGTGTGTGTGTGTGTGTGTGTGTGTGTGTGTGTGTGTGTGTGTGTGTGTGAGAGGTCTGTGTCAATAGCACCTGTTGGTTTTTGGTACAGTTTCTGGTCTTTAATAGAGCTGGTCAATTCACTTCAGTCCCCACATCCAGGGAAGGAGAAAACACGGCTGACCAGGATGCATTTCCTTACCTGGAATCATGATTATTCATCAGTTTTTGGGTAAAGCTACTGGGGTGTCTGCCACTCATCACCTAGCCTAAGCGATGTGTAATAGACTTGCCCTTTCAGCTGCCATGGCAGCTTGTTAATGTGTAAGCAGTGGTATGATCGTAACATCAGTTGCTCATTGCTGCTCTCCCTGCCATCTCTGTTTCTTTCTTTCAGTAATCAACCTACTGATTGCAGGTTGTGCTAATAATCAGCAGGGCAACAGGGGCAAGTAGCTACACAGTACAAAATGAGACCTCATTGTAGGGTTGTATGATCTGAAGTTATACAAGTATTGTGGTTATTAGATGCACTGATGAAGAGAATTCTTTGTGAATGGTGATACACCATATAGACAAAAGTATTGGGACACCTGCTGTTTCATTGTTTCTTTGGAAATCAAGGGTATAAAAATGGATTATCCTGATTTTGTTGGTTTTGTTCATCCTTCCAAAGAAAACAGTTCCACTGATTTATAGCCTAATGCTGAGGGGCTTTATCGAGCATTAGGTATGGTGCCAATAGGTTAATGTTTATCTGCTGCAGAGAGATAAGCATTCATTAGAAGCGTTCATTGGAAGGGGTGTTCATAAACATTCGGACACACTGTGTGTGTGTGTGTGTGTGTGTGTGTGTGTGTGTGTGTGTGTGTGTGTGTGTGTGTGTGTGTGTGTGTGTGTGTGTGTGTGTGTGTGTGTGTGTGTGTGTGTGTGCTGTATGATCTGCAGCACAGAAGCGATGTATAGAGTGTCTATGCATCACTAGGCTCTGCTTTTGCTTGTAGCGCTCATCCTCTGATGGAGTGTGCTGGTAGGCAGCATTTCTGTTGTTGATGGGCAGAAGCTTCCTACATGTTGTTTTTTTTCCAGGTGTAAAATTAAGGCTGGAAACTCTCAGGGGGGAAAAATGAACATGGTTGACTCAAATGCCATACAGCAGTGCTCATTCAGTTATACCAGGAAATGGGCATTTTTGATAGTCACGAGAGAGTGGCCTGTGGAGTACAGATAATTTCACCACAGTGGGAAAGGCAATTTGGAACCCGGCTGCAGTCGTCATTAAGCCTCATGAGCTGTTCGCCTCTCTGGGCTAATTTTCCAGCAGTTGTCCAGCTGCGTAAGAATATTATGAACAAGGAAAACGTAGAAAACATTGTTGTTTCTCTCTGTGGTTAGAGCTTAAACGTCAGTCAGTCAGGTAGAGCATTTCACTGCAGAATAAATAGACTTATAATAAAATGTGAACTGTGAATAGAAGCTCCTGGAATCCTTTCTGAAACCTACTATTAAAGGTAATAACCTATTCTTTTTCTTTTAAAGCGGCATTTAAAATCATTTAAATTAAAAGCAGTAGTGTTCTGAGTGGGGAGGGCTGAGAATATTGTAATAAAGGTATCCGTGTGCTGCGTGACCATCCCTGCACTGTGTAATCTGTACATATTAACAGAGTGGTCTGGTAGGTTTTCCCGGGAGTGTTTCTAGCCACGTCACATGTCTTTTTTTTTTTTTAAGTACTTCCGTCACATACACAGCCTCTAAAAGAGGGTCCGGTACAGTTTGCCGGTTACCTGAGCAACCATGGCACTGCTAAAGGTGCTCATACAAACAGAGCGGCTACTGAGAGAGCTACTGCAAACGTGGATATATCCAAACAGCAAACGTAGTCTTCACCTGCTCATTCACCCACTGTCAAACCAAAGGAACGGACTAAATGTAAACTTAAATGTAAAAATGTTTAGATGAATTCGCTCTGAAAGGAGACCGCACCACAAGGCACATTTTAAAACTTCTCTTCCGCCTGCTCAGTGCAATAACACATTCTCACCAGAGAGGTCTCTAAATCCCCAACGCCCCAAAACTTGCAGACTGTCGCTTGAAATAAGCATTAGTCAAGATTGAAGAAACAGGCCCTTCAGTGGTTAAGAGACGAAGAACACAAACACTGGAACAACACTGTTTCTATTTCATTCCTGGCCATTATCACAAAGCATGCCTCTAAAATCTCTTTTTCAGAGTAATTTATCATCTAATCATGCTTCCCACGTGCACATACCATTCCCCACATTTGGCTGGAACATGCATCAGACTCCCGTGTCTGAGGAGTGTGATAGTGCTAGCATTTTACCATGAAATGTGGTGCTGCTCTACTTTCTTGCTAGTGAAATTTTCATTTGAATTTGGCTTGTGACGATTTGCTGCTGTGAGAATTGTCATGGTCTCTCACAGAGTTTATCAGTGACCGCCTGTGTTCGCTGGATAGCATCTTTAGCTGCAGCAGACCAGTATAACCTATTTCTCTGAAGGAGGTTCACCCAAAGCTGCGCTTTACTCAGCACAGCTGTAAGTGATAGACTTATCTACTCATTGATTATGTAAAGCCTGTCACTCAGACAGTCCAGTGCAGTATACTGATTGTGTTTATATATGTTCAGGAGGAACTGAGCTAATTCTGTGTCCAGTGTCCCCTTCTGCTGTAGTCATTCTCTCCACTGCGTTTTATCACATTTCTAGTCTAGACATTGATTTGGCAGCACGGCATGTTATGAGTTGGTTGGCTTCAGCAATGTTGTTTCAGCTGAACCGACGTAGATGGGGGTGAAGTAATGGGGCATTGAGGAGATGGTGGTGAGATGGGGGTGGAGCTACACTGCATTAAGGAGATGGGGGTGAAATGGAGCTCCACATTATTGAGGAGATGGTTTGAAGTAATGGGTAATTGAGGAGATAGGGGGTGAAGTAGTTGGGGGTGGAGAAGTGGGGCATTGAGGAGATGGGGTGGAGTAATGGGGCGCTGAAGAAATGGGGGTGGAGTTACAGGGCATTGAGGAGATGGTTTGAGTAATGGGTAATTGAGGAGATTGGGTGAAGAAGTTGGGGGTAGAGTAGTGGGGCATTATGGAGATAGGGTGGAGAAATGGGGCGCTGAAGAAATGGGGGTGGAGCTACAGGGCATTGAGGAGATGGGGGTGGAGTAATGGCATCATTGAGGAGTGTCTCTCAGACTGACAGAAGATCAGCGTAAACACAGGCAAGGAGTCGGTCCAGCAGCCCCGGTTTTGTGAGTCACAGGATATGCAGGTGCTGATTCCACTGATTAAAATATTAATAAATATTTTACTGATTTTAGTCATTATTAAATTTTAATAATTATTAAATTTTGTAATTTATGTAGATGTTCTACATGTTTCACAGTTTTGAATCCAGGAAAACCAGGAGAGGAAATTTACCAAATGCTCTTTTAATGGTTTGAATTTACATAAATGAACTTAAATTCCACTGCACTGATTTTCTGATTGGATATTTGACTTGTTTTAAATACCTCAGGGAACTCTCATGGGAGGAGGGATTTGAAGCAAGCCAGAACCGTCTCCAGATTTCCATTGTGCTTGCATGTGTAATGACTCAAGAGCATCATAATTGTGTGATGGGAGCAAAAGTAGCATTTGCTGTGTTTCTTAATGGTTTCATTAGGGCTTAATTTATTTCTTGACCCCTGGTCTTCAATATGGTAATGCCTTTTGATTAGTTAAATATTAAAGTCTATTTTAGATTAATGAGCCTTGACTGAAGCCATCACCCTTGTACTGTAGCAGCAGCCATCGTTTCTAGGCTGTACATTCTTTGCCATTTTCAGGCTGATTTCCATTGGAATGAATCTGGACTGATAAATGATCCAAATTCAGATCTTTTGTTGAGTAGATTGGCGTCTGTGGTAGAATCAAAATCATCTCCAAAACAATTTATAACCAACCTTATGTCTCCCGATCCCACAAGATAACTCCCTCTCTCTTTCTCTCTCTGTTTCTCTCTCTCTCTGCCCCTCACTCTCCCTCTCTCTGCGTCTTTCTAACACACTCTTTCTTGCTTGCTCTCGCCTGTCATCTGACAGAGTGCAAGGTCTGAGGAGATAAGAGGAAGAGCTGGGAGAAAAGGAGCAGGAATACAAAAGATCACCGTGGGAAGAGGACAGACTGAGTGAAGAAAAGAGGAAAGCCTGCCTGTCTGCGAGGGGATCGTTTATTTGGGCACCATGGGAAAACAGAACAGCAAGCTGAGGCCTGAGGTGCTGCACGACCTGCGGGAGAACACAGAGTTCACTGACCACGAGCTGCAGGAGTGGTACAAAGGCTTCCTGAAAGACTGCCCCACAGGCCACCTCACCGTGGAGGAGTTCAAGAAAATCTACGCCAACTTCTTCCCTTACGGAGACGCCTCCAAGTTCGCCGAGCACGTGTTCAGAACATTCGACACCAACAGCGACGGGACTATTGACTTCAGGGAGTTCATCATTGCGCTCAGCGTGACGTCACGGGGGAAGTTGGAACAGAAGCTCAAGTGGGCCTTCAGCATGTATGACCTGGATGGGAATGGGTACATCAGCCGAGCAGAGATGCTGGAAATCGTTCAGGTGAGGAATCTCAATGTTTGGTATCTTTCAGAGGTATGTTCTCCTGGTGTTCGGGGCCCTCCAGAAGTATAGTCACCATTGATAAAGAGGAGGCTTTTTCTGACACATGCTCAGCTTATTGTGCCACGCCCACTTTCAAGAGTTTCTTCTGCTTTTGCGTAGAACTTTCAGTCATTTCCTATCAGATGGTTTATGGTCGTATCGTGTTCCCAGTGAATGCAGTCTGAAGTAGGCTACTGCAGTGGACAGCTATGCTAACTCAACTCTCCAACCGGCTATTTACCGTTATGTAGAGCCATCTACAGCAGAGCTAACTACCTTTGCAACACAACGCAAAAAGGGCAGAGTGTTGTGAGGCACCTATATCCAAAGAAGAAGATCGGATCTGAAGCTCGGGTGAAGTGGATGTGGCCAGTGTTTGTGAGGCTGTCTGGTAGGACGTTAGCCTAAGAGCCTTCATACCCAGGCCATTTCTCTTGGTAAGGATGTTCTGGTGTTTGTTTTCCCTCCACAAAATTGTAAGAGCAGACGTAAGGATAATTTTGTGGATGTTTTAAATTTCGAACCTTCAACCATAGACAAGGGTCCTCTTCTTTGGAAGGCTGTGGATATAATTGAAATGGTGACCCACAGCACTCTGATCTTTTTGTGCTGTGTTCAGAACACAGTTGTTCAGGTAAAACTCTCCTCTTCTTCCAGAGGAGAAGTATTTTGTTTTGTTTTTAAGGTTTTATTTACCATTATTTGTCATAATTAACTTTTTAATTATGTAATTAACTGCACTGTAAGTTTAGTGAAGCTGGCAGGACCACGCTAAAAATACATGCACCCAAGTTCTATTCATGCAAACGTCTGTAAAAAAGAGTGAGGTTACATTCCTCTTCTAGTGTCCTTGATCTTTCCCCATCCTAAGCATACACTATATGTCTAAATGTTTTGTGGACACCTCTTCTAATGCATGCATTCACTACCTTAAGTTGCACCCATTTCTGACACAGATGTGCTAATGCACACACACAGCTTGTCTAGTCCCTGTAGAGAAGAGCTGCTAATAGAATAGGACTCTGTGGAGCAGATAAACATGAACCCACGCGTGGGCTAGAGGGGTATAAAGCCCCCCAGTATTGAGCTGTGGAGCAGTGGAAGAACTGTGTTCTCTGGAATGATGGTTGGTGCTCCATCCAATAATTTTGGGGTGAGTTGGGGATGAGGTGGGGTAGTGATCATCCAACATCAATCAAATCCTCACAGCAATGTCACCGTGGTGAGTGTAATTATAATTGCTGTGTTGTGCTTCTTTTCACTGTCCTGTCCTGCACCACATGTAAGAAGCTTTTCTGAGGCAGTGAATAAAATCAGTGCCTGCATATGGAGATCAGATAATCAGGGAAAATGAGGCATGCTCAGAGGAGTTCCACAGGCTCACAAGAGCTGGGGGACCCGTCTGGAACATCTTAGCTTGTTAAATCTAATGATGGAAGGGAGTGAAAGTGGAAAGAGAGAGACGAGAATGACTTTGTGGTGCTGGCATTTAAAAATCCTGTTAGAGACAAAAAAATTGAAGTGTGTTGAAAGGGGTGTTTTAAATGATGAAGGAGAATATGAGGAAAATATGACTGACATATTTGCCCTGGCGAATGATTTCTTCTGTATAGATGATTTTAGGCATCATACCCTGCCAGGAAATGTTTAATGGTACAATATAAACACTTTCCCAGGAGAATGTTAAATTTATCTATCCATCTGTCTATCTATCTTCCAATCATGTATATGCTGGGTGGTATGACTGTTCATTCAGTGTACTGTTTTAAAATGTCAACCTGTTTTTGAAGACCTATAAGATCTTTGAGAGAGGTCATCAACCTCAGCTACATTCATGCAGTATATTACAAAAACAGAGCTTTAACTCACTCTCTGCTTAACACACTTACTTGCAGGGTGCTTTCTACATACCCTACAGTTTTGTTGAAAAACTAAAGGCTTTCTGAGGTAAAACTGAACATTTGGTTGTTAAACTTTCAAAATATATTCTTTAAAGAAAATGCAGTAATGACCAGTTCAGCCTGTGTATTGTTTAGTTCTGGTTTGCACAATAAATATAATTACTGTTGTAATAATTGTTAAATATGTGTATAAGTAGTCTAGTAAGCCACTATTAACCTAGAAAAAGTAGACCTGTCTTTATAACATTCTAGTTTAAAAAGAAGGCAATTCAGTTGTCAAGTTTCGAAGTCTGTTTTAATGGCATAAACTAAAAAATATATTAATAAATTAAAACATTGTTATTTTGTAAAACTGAAATCTGTAAAATTTGAAACACCGAGATACACATTTTTGGTCAAACCGCCTGGCCCAAACACTTTGCTTTTACAACCCGATATCACAAAACAGAAATAAGACAGTAAAAAAAATAAAGAAATATAATGTGTAACCCTAAGTGAGCAAGTCTAAGACCATACCCTCAAAGCTGGACGAAGAAACTTTGGTAGGAACCAAGAGGGAACTCTGGTCAAAAGCACACATACATTAAAATAAATGGTCTAAAGTCACCTTAACACCACATACGTCTATGATTATGTATGAGCGTACTGGTACAATGATAGAAATGCTGAGCAGTAATTGGCATAATAAGGCAGAAGTCCCATCAACTGCAATACAACCAAAGGCCTATAGGAATGTAGGAAGGTGCTATAGTCTATATTAAGGTTCTGAAGACAGTTTAGTTCCTCGTATTTGTGAGTAGATGACGCTGCACTGCGTTTAAAGAACCAGATGAGTTAAATGAAATCTATAGGGCTGAATGGGCCGATCTAAGTATTTACATGTGACATCACGACTATAATGGATTGAAAATGGCCTCTCTTCACAGCTATGTTTCCACATGTGGACTGTCTGGACTGTCTGTCTAGACTCTGCAGTACACGGTATCATTTGAAAGCTTTACAGAAACATTTTAGTATTTATTATTTTTGCTTTATCAGGCAATCTATAAGATGGTTTCTTCTGTGATGAAGATGCCGGAGGACGAGTCCACTCCGGAGAAGAGGACAGATAAGATTTTCCGACAGATGGACACCAATAACGATGGTAAAAATGAATCCAGTTATTGCTAGTACAGCTATTTATTTATTTATTTATTTATTGACTGCTTTTGAATTACAACCTTGTATCTCCAAAACAGTAGCCTTTTTTAGGAGAACCTTCTAAACTCTTAATGGAAGTCAATGTAAAAAGATTTTTTTCAAGGCCATTTTGGAGCATTTCTATTGGCCCGTTCATCAGTTCACAGTGTAAATAACAATAACAATGGTCCGATTTCACATTTTATCAAAAAGTGAAAAACAACCAAAATGGAGATGCAAGGTAAGAGACCAATGCAAAAGTATCAACTGCATTGTAAATGAATGAGGCGTGTATATAAATCCCTGTCTGCTCGTTGCCATTAAAGATCTGTTTGACATGACCGTGTCACGCTTTGCTGTTGCAGGCAAAATTTCTCTGGAGGAGTTTATCAAAGGCGCCAGGAGTGACCCCTCTATTGTCCGCCTTTTGCAGTGTGACCCCAGCAGTGCCAGCCAGTTCTGAGCTTCTGCCAGTCTCTGAGCTTCTCCCCGCTCTCACAGCACGTTCTAATAGTGTTTGTTTGAGTCTGAAGTGCACACAGTAAGTGTTCATGTAACTGTGTAGGAGTTTTATCACTGTAGTCAGTATGAGAATCACTGTTCCTTCACAGCGTTTCACTGAACCTGGCATCTGGCTCGGTAGTAGGGACCAGTCTGTGAATATGAATATGAAGAGGGTTCGTTGAGCTCGGTCATCAGTGCTAGTATCACTGAATAATGCTTTAGAGTCCCATGTGTTACGGAATGAGAAATGTGGTGTTGTGTATTTTTTCTGTACTCGTTTTAATGGTTAATGGAAAAATAAGGGGGGGGAGAGCATGTGTTTAGTAAAAAATAAAAAAGCAGCACTGCTGAGGACTATTATGTTCATTTTGCTGAGCAGTGAAGGTGTGCATGGCCAGGTATAAGACCTGCGGGTTCAATTTTAAGTGGAGAATGATCTCAGTCTTGCTTTTATTTTAGCTGGACTCTGTTTGTTTGTTTTTATTAATTAATTCAAGTATTTTATCAAGTTTCTGCTTGAGGAAATGCATACCCTCTGTACCCTTTGTACCCTTAAGCTTTCTACCACTGGACTGCATGGACGATGGTCAGTGTGCGTCTGTGATTGGCTGTTCTTTTATAAAGGCGATGGATTTATCCTGTTCGTGGTTCTGCATTTTGTCAGACGCTTTATGCTTACAGTCTTGCTGTTGCATGTATTTCTGACCACGTTTTTATAGGAATGTTGTGGTGATGGAAAAGGACCGTACTGATGTCCTTGTTTTGTATTCTTTGCCATTATTGTTGTTAATGGTGCCCACTATAAAATACAGTGAAGTTCAATGTGAATGCCTTTTTACTTTTTCTTATAACCCCTCTACTTTCACTCGGAGTGTCATATAATATAAACTATATTACTCTGCCATCTACCTTTTCCTCCATCTGTGCCACAGACTGCATGTGTTCCTGCAATCCTGTCAAGATAGCCCATTACAGTAATGTAAATTACACATATGGGATGTTATCATTTTCCATTCACATCACCATAGAAACCATGGCTTGTCATACGATGCAACTTGACGGAGATACTCATGGGGATGCTTCTGACCTCACGACCAGCCTTTTCCCCAAGCGTGGTCATTAGCACGCCATCAGGAACATGTCGAGCTGAGTGTTACAGGAATCTCCCCTGAGAGTTCTCGGCCGTTAAGTAAACACATCTCATTAAAGAGAAAGAATAAAGGAAAATCGAGGAGGAATTGGGATCATAAACATAACATTTAAAATCCTTCCATGACAGTTATGGCCTTGGCACCGGAGCGGAGCATGAAACTCACTAACCTTGACATTCTTTGTTCTGAAACACTGTTCCTGGTTATAACAGATGTCTTGCAGTATTTATAAAGGAAACTGTAAATGTGAGGATACTACGATGGCTCTGGAGTGTAACTGTGATAATTCTCCTTTTGTTTCCATTAAAAAACGTTGTGCTTCCTTTTTGGGTTGAAATTATGGTTGCAAGTGTTTTTATTACAAGTCTTACAAGCATGACCTCTGTGTTTAACAGAGTCAGAGTCCTCAATTACTAAAAGAAAGACTCGTTTTGACATTTGGATTATGAAATCATAGGAAAACAAGACATTTCTTTTGTATTTTTTAACACAATTAAACATATGAACATATTTGCTCGTCAATTGAACAATACTGAGAGGTGGAGGTAATGTACCTAAACACCTACAACTGAAGAAATTCAGTGAAGGAACTGAAGGAAAAAGTTAGGACACCCCCACATTTATCACTACTTAACATGCCTAAAATTAGAATCTGGTGCAGAACATCAGCTGCAGATGATTAGAACATGGTTAGAGAAGATTCTGGAGGAGTCTGTCTTATTTAAATCTCAGACGTTTAGTCTGATTTGCTCTTGATTGTTGAAGTGACTGGTGAAGATCACCGTGGACATCCAAAGAGCTCTCTGAGGCCTTCAGAAACACTTAGAAATCAGCCGTTCCACTGTCCGCTAAATCATTTATAAGTGCAACAACTGCCAACATCAGCAGGTCAGACTGTCCTAGCAAGTTCAGCCTAAGAGCAGATCACAAGATCCATGAAGAAGACTCAAACAATCCTAAAGTGTCATCACGTGATCTACTATAGGAAAGTCTGCAGAGTTAGGCACTGGTGCTGGGGACCCGGCACTTTCCTCCGAGCATGTCGGCTGCCTGGCAGTTCAAAAATAGGCGGTGGCTGGCTTAGCATGTGTCGGATGAGGCAAGTGTTAAATCCTTACACTCCTAATGTTGGGAGTGTTGCTAGTGCTAGGGGGAGCTACATTCAGGCAGTACTAAACTGTGAGGGGGAAATTATAAAAAAACATCAGGCAGAGACTGTAGACACAGGCACAGACAGTCATTGTTTTGACTTTCAAAAAATCATACTAACTCATTTTACAGGAGATGGTACTTTTAGGCCGTGTTTCCTATGTTTTCATTCACCCCCAGATAGCTCTTTTTTAGACGATGTGACAAGAGATGAATGTTCTGCCCATATGGCTCTGCAAAATGTGATGGTTGTGAAGAGCCTTTCTGTTCCCTGAGGATTATGCAGCTGCATGCATTCCCCGAGCTACCAGCAGCACGCCGTATAAACAGTTGCTTATCATGCTGCTTAATTAGCCAAGGTGCAATGTTGAATGCATCCTGCCTGCAGCTCCTCAGGTATTTGATTCCCTGATAATGGCAAGAGGGGGAGGAGAGGTGGGATATCGACTGGGCTGCCCCCTTCAAACAAGCCTGAGGAGCAGGAGTGCTCACACTGCGAATAGAGACAGGAGGAGCTGTGTGTGGAATTGATGAAGCACAAATTGAACAAGATAGTAACAATAAATAGAACTGGAGCAAATTTCCACCTCGGCCTCTGCTGATTGGCACACAGCCGTGAGCCATGTCCAACTCTCAGTGGCTGGAAACTAGTGCTACAGTGATGGGAGATCACTGTGAACTGGAAGCTCACTGGACTTGAACATGTTTGAATGGGGGACTCACTCAGCGTGTTTCTGCGTGCCTCACTGTTGACATGCTAACGAAGTGTTACGAAAAAAAATCCATGGCCCTTTCTTACATGATACAGTAACAGTTTAACACTGCAATACATGTCATCCACAGTTACCAGTCATTCCACATCATCAGTGAGACATAGAGAAACATCGCCACCTAGCAGCAGGGCTTGAAGCTGCAATCTAAAATCAGAAGGAGCTTTGCCAGTTTACATGTTAATGTTGAATAATAAGAAGTGTGGGAATTTAGTGGTTTAAAAGAAGTACAGTAGAGGTAGAAGTACACCCTTTTAAAAAAGATGTTCCTTGAGGGTTCTTTATATAAAGGGCAATGGTGATACTGACTGACACCTTGCATAAATATATAAACAAATATATGTAATAAAAATATGTGCTATTCAGTAATACTATTCTATTGTAATAGAGAAACATTGCCACCTAGCAGCAGGGCTTGAAGCTGCAGTCTAAATAGAAATCTGTGGCCTTGCATGGCTCTGTTAGACAAATACAATAAATGTGATCAAAATATACCATCTCCATCTTCCATTTTTTTCTCCATATTCCAGTTTTATACATTATTTGAACCTATTCTTTGAAATGTGCCAATTCTATTAACCAATGGACCAATAGAAATAACTCTAAAGTGACATGGAATATATATTTTTTTACATTGTCAGTGACTGAAAAGCACCGGTAATGGGCATAAACCTATTGATTGAACCCCTTAACTTATCAGAAGGCTTCCATTTCACTCCTGTAACATCAGAAATCATCAAATGAAATGAAATGTAGCTTTACAAAATCCGTAATCAGTAAGAGGACCGGAGATCAACAACCTTAGAGCCCCAGTGAGCAGCCAAAGGTGACAGTGGCAAGCAAAAACTTCCCAAAGAAACCTTGGGAAGAACCAAGACTCATGTCCTCTGATCAGAACTACTTATATAAATTATTGATGAAAGTCACCGCATAAGACTATTTTCCATGTTAATGTTGAATAATAAGCCTTAGGATGTAATAAGTGTGGGAATTTCAGAGGTTATAAGAAGTACACCCTTTAAAAACAAGGTTCTTAATGGGTTCTTTAAGTAAAGGCTATGGTGATACCGATTGACACCTTGCATAAATATGAACAAATATGTAATAAAGGAAATGGATGAAAATATGATATACATGCTCTTCAGTAATTCTATTTATTCCCAGTTATTCAATGACTAATATCAGTTTCATAGAAACACAGGCATCACAATGACTTCTCTGCAGACACCTCTTCTCTTCCAAAGATAAAGCTGTTTAATACTTTCCAGAAAGCATTCATCCATCATTTCAGCGCAATTTAATGAAAGCTCCCAATGCACCAGCTTATTCCATCATCTGAAAGCGCTCCTCTAATGGGACAGCTTCTTAAGGCTTCAGTGCTTCGGGGGATTCTGATGAATGTATCTGCTGAAACTGGGCTGTTGAACTGGCACAGTTGGCTGCCGTTGTAATGTAAGCTGCCTTTTGAATTTCTTCACACCCGCTGCCTTCAGTTACATATTCTGTCCCTGCCAACTGGTAGCTAACACAGCATATCAGTGACCTAAGGACAGAAGAAATACGAGAGTTTACGGTGTTCCGCGTTTGCAAATAGGACTTTAGTATTCACATTAATGACAAGAAGACAAGAAACCCATATTCACCAGTTGTGTTGGACACTGATGGAATTTGACCTCCGCCTTTTAACCCATCCGTGCAGTGAACATATACACAGTGATAGTGAGTACACATGCCCGGAGGGGTGGGCACCCGGGGAGCAGAGAGGGTGAAAGGTCTTGCTCAAAGGCCCAACAGTGGCAGCTTGCCGAGCCGCTGAGCCACCAATGCTGTTACAAAGCTTTTTCTCCCCGAATCAAGGCCTGGTCTTTCTTGTTACATACTTACCCTTATACTGATGAGGAAAGAGATTTGACAAAGAGCCTGACTCTGTTTTGGCCATCTGGGAAAACTAGTTCAATATTCAGACATATTGAATATGCCTTAACATATTTAAGTTGAAGTGAGTTGTAATATAAAGTGTCACTTTGGTGAAAAATGCTTAGATGCAGTTTTACAACCCTGTTATTTTGCCCCACACTAGTTACTGAGCATTCTCTGCTCTTTAGCACTGGTTGCTCTGATTGCAGGCTAAAGTAAAAAGCCATGCATCACTCATACTATTCAAACTCCAGGAGCAGCATCTCAGTATAGGTTCTTTTTATGGCTCTATAAACAGCTACAGTTTTCAATCTCCAAAAAGAATTTAATTGAAAGAACAATTTATTACAAACAAAAACAAGGAAGCAGACATATTTACAGCTGTATTTTATTTATAAAAAAAAATACAAAATATTAAAAAAAAAAAAAAAAAAGGTTTCCATAGGAAAGCAGTATGAATCGCAATCCCATCTCTTTCATATCCATTTTCAAACGCATCGTCATAATTAATGGTTTGTTACTTAGCAATAATTATTATTAACTTGCTTAACAACAACAACAAAAAATAACTTTGTTTAATAGGAGAACCAAAGGAGGAATGTTTTCAGTTCTTGTGTGCAGGTTAGATCTGAGAACTCATAGTGAAGCATTTCCATGTCCCCTTAAAGTTTAATCAAAGTGGTCCATTGTAGTGGTTGAAATGCATTCAGACAGCTCAACATGAATAGCTTAAAAGGGAAGGATGTTTAAGAGTGTTTCCACAGCAGAAGACCCTCATCTAACATAACACTTATTGCTCTCTCCCATTCTCCTGTCAAGTAACTGGCATCAAATATTATAATATAGGTACAAAATATAGGAAGTAATGACATTTAAAAAGAAAAAGAAAAAAAAAATCTGAAAAAGTCAACATGTGCGTCTACAACATTACGGGAGTACGCACCATGGATCTGGCACAGGTAAGAGCAGACACAGTGCTTTATCATGCACAATGTGTATCTACTGGCACAAATAACCCTCATAACACAGTGAGTTTCAGTCATTATTGAAGAACCAGGTTTGTTTTGACTTGATGAATGGCTATTATCTGTACCAAATCTATGGTAAGGTGGCAACTCAGAGCACACGGGTGGCGCATGGCTTAGCAGGCAGCTCCAGGCTACTTTCACGCCCGCAGTGGGATGGCATGTTGCCAGGGCACTGCTCCTCCGTTAGAGCCGGCATCCCCTGGGCATGGATCTGCTGCATGCACTGCCTAAAAGCGAGAGAGAGGGGGCAAACACGTCGCTCAGTACACAGCATTTAAAAATTATACTTCTGCAACCTTTTATTTACACACAGGAAGACCTACTGAGGAGAAAGAGGCCCTCTGAATATGCCAAGTTTTCCAAAAAAAAAAAAAAAAAAAAACTAAGTCAGAAAACGGGCTCTCACCATGCTGCTCGGGACATGATGTAATGGATGTCTGGTTTCTGAAAGCCGTTGAAGGTAGAGGAGGCAGCCACTGTGTAAGCGCCCATGTTTTCAAACAGCAGCCAGTCTCCCACCTGCATGTCAGGCAAGGAACACTGCTCCACAATGCGGTCCAGTCCGTCACAGGTAGGCCCCCAAATACTGCATGGGTACATGCGTTCGTCCGGCTTGGGCTTCTACAAAGTAATGCCAAACAGCGGCATCAGCAATACGTTCAATGAAACAATTGGAAAGATTAAGTGTTCTACAGAATAACAACAATATATACATACCTTGTGCAGAACAGGCATCACATGTGCATGATCATAGAGGATGCAGTTGAAAGATCCATAAACCCCATCATTTACATAGTACATGAGGGTTCGGTCACTGGTCCCTTCGTCTTCCTCTGCAAGTTAGAATAAAAAAAAAGGAACAAATCGTTAACGTTCTGTTTTGTCTGAAATGTTTTATCATAGAAAACTTCAGAAATGGTTCTTACCATCTGAGCCAGACTGCTCCTTCATGATGACCTTTTTGGCGATAATGTTGACAGCTAGTGTGTATGCAGAGGCAACATAGTATCGGCCAGGCTCAGCAATGATCTTCACACCAGAGTCTGCAGGAAAGTACTTATCCAGTGCAGGGTTGATCACAGAAGTAATCTAAGAAACAAAAGATGAAAAACAAACATTTAAAATCTTAACTGAGGTTTGCATTTTTATTAAAATGGAAGGGGAAGGGCGTGAAAACATACATCCTCAAACTTCAGCTTGGAATCATCAGAGCCAGGGAAGCCACCGCCGATATCCAGTAGGGTCATGTTGTAGCCCAATTCAGCCTATGAGACAAAGTAAAGATCAGTAAATTTCACTGTTGCAGTGGCGAAAGTACTAATTTGCACCATCAGATGTGTCCACACTCACCCCCATGTCAAAGACGCAACGGGCATCTGAGATGGCCTGACTGTAAGTCTCTGGGTCAGTGCAGCCACTGCCTACGTGAAAGCTGACTCCGATGACATCCAAACCCAGCTCCTGCGCCCGCTCCAGAAGCAGCCTGCTGCTCTTCAGCGTAGCTCCGAACTTGACACTCAGTCTGCACACTGCCTTAGAGTCATCAGTAGCAATACGCAGCACCAGCCTGCAAAGATAGCCAACCTGGGTTACAGACTAAAAACAAAAAAACGTTATAGGCCTGAGATAACCAAGGATGGTGTCAAGCTACTTACTTTGCATTGTCATGGCAACGAGCCACCTTCATAAGCTCCACTTCACTGTCAAAGGTCATCATTTGCACCCCATGGGCAGAGGCATACTTGATCTGGGACACTTGCTTACAGGGGTTGGCATAAATGATCCTGCTGGGGTCCACTCCCAGAGACTGTACAATCTGGATCTCAGTCTACAAGGAGATAAGAGTTGTGTCAGTTACTACTTTTTTGTACATCCCTGAAGAAATGAAGCTGTTACCTTGACAGACAAGTTGTGGGAAATAGGATGAACATTACGAAGAAACAAACCTTGCTTGCACAGTCAAAGCCTGCTCCCAAAGACGCCAGCGTCTTCACGACAGCCCTGCTGTCATTGCATTTGACTGCATAGAAAGGTGTGACACGAGGCAGGACCCGGGCCCACCTAAGGTGCTTCTTAAGGACATCCCCCAGGTCTGCCACATAGAAGGCATCCTTGTCATCCTGCAGCACCAAGGAAAGTGGGGTCAGAATGGAGAAGACAACACCCAGTAGCAAGTTCACATCACACGACACCACCATTCATAATTGTTTAACACGCAGAGTAAACTCACAGAAAGGGATGACTCATTGATCTTCTGCTCAACGATGTCCCGTGCACAGAATCCCTCCTCCAAGAAGGTGAAGTCAAAGTCGGCGGGAGCGATGGTGTTCATGGTCACAATTCAAGAATTGATAGCAAAGGAAAACTGCAGAAAAGAGGAGCAGGGCGTTACAAAACACACTCTCTGGGACCCCCCCACCCCAACTACAGTCATTATCTGTTTATGACAAGCACGGCCTTGTATGCAAGAAGCCACGTCAAAGCTGGCCCTTATCTTCTTGGGAGTAACAGCTGCATATTGTACAACGACTATTCCCTGATAAAAGCACATTTATGAGCTATTCCACAAGGCCAAATAGACCTACACAATCAACAGAACAATTTATGCAAAACTTATCGCTGGCAGTTAGCCATAAACAGCTACTGCGCATTCATTCAGTACATTTATTGTACTCGTTAGCTTGAGCTGCACAGACACTTTACATTTATTGGTCTGTGAAAGTGTCCCACATTGACATAATTTGTGAGGTCTTATAAATCTAATGCAGTGGTGTATCTGCTCTTCTTTTTTGCTTTATTGTGCTGCTGTAATGTGTGGCTTTCCCCCCTGGGATTATCTGTGATCTTTAACTAATTGGCTGATGTAAGGAAACTGAACTGCATTTCTAAAGCTCAAATGTTGCATAATTATTTCATTTCCTGCTGTTCTGTGATACAAAATCATACTCACTTGGATAGAAAGAGATGGAATTATAAAATGTCTAAGGCCAGGCGAGTTCAGAGCACCCAAGGCGGCTCCCCAGTGAAGTTGAATCCTTTTAGATAAGCCTCGAGGCCAGGGCCAGCGTAGCCAGTGTGCGCTTTTCTCAAGCGAGTAGTCTGCAGGAAGAGAGCACGGTGAGTGACAGAGGTCATTATTTGAAACGGATTTATTCAGAAATGCCATAAATTATTCATTTAAATAGGACTTACTACTACTTGTACTACAACCAGCAATAATAATAATAATAATAATAATAATAAGTCTAGAAGAATGACTTGAATCAGAAAGAAAATGACACTTTTTATTCCTTCATTAAGCAAGACCACCCACATTTGGCTGACTACAGAGTCAAAGAAAGGCCGGCTGGTGTGTCCCCCCTCTAAGGGGCGCTAGAGTGCAGTTGCCCAGCCTGAGATTAAACACTCAGGCAGCCAGATTACAATCTACAATCTAACGGGACTCGTGAAAAAGCATGTGGCACAGATCGGGTCATGTCCTGTTCATTGATTTGGGGGTCTGTAGAAGAAAGCCCTCCAAATTCAGCTGCTGAAGCTGCTTCTAGTCAACTTCCAGCTACAGCTCAGTGCCGGCGACATGGTTCCTGTCCAGCGACCGGCCACGTGGATCGAGGACGTGTATTTCAGCCCAAGCGAAAGCAGGCTAGCTGGACATTTTCAGCCAGTCAGCTAATGAGAAGGCCGTTTATTCAGTACTGACTACTAATTCATGCTGAAAAGTGTGAATCTCTCATTATGTCCCATATTAATACAGGCCTCAGCGCTGGCAGTCCAACTTGATCAGCTTCCCGAAGCTAGCTAAGCTAGCTACCAACCAAATGCGGCGTTACTGCCGAGCTGAAGGAGGAATAACGACAGCTGGGGTGATAGATTTTCTCATAAAACGAGTTGTTTGACGTTTAAGCTGTAGGAAGTCAAACAAACTCCAAGCTAAGACAGCTAAGCTAGCTAATGCTCGTCCAACCCCGCCGCCACGCAGCGCCTTCAATGAATGGACCCGCCGCTAACATGGCTAAGCTAGCTAGCTGCTAGCTAACTTCGTCGCAGTGCTAAGACAACCCGGCTTCTCTGCCCCGCAGAGCGTCGCGTAAAGAGCTGGAAATCCGTCTCACGTACCTTAAAAAGCATTTACAAAGACTTTTCCCATTAGACCAGGATCCTGGAAATGAAAAACGGTGGGTCTTTTTACGCTGGCGTGCGCTCCGCTCCTCACCGGCAGCTCAGAGGTGAATGAAGCCGGCTGCGCGGCCGCTGCTACCATATATAGTTCAGGCGTTTCCACGGCAACACGCCAGCTGAAACCGGCCTTTGCCTCCGTGTGCAAACCGGTTTGGGCTTGTTATCGGCTTCGCCTCGGGTTGGGTGAGCGCCCAAGAAAAGTTAGCACCTCTTACACACGAAAGGGGGTAAAAGACGAGTTAGGAAGGATAAGCCTATATTGTCCATATCAGGGCATTTGCTTTGTGGCTTCACACACACACACACACACACACACACAATAAGACATAAGAGCCTCAGTCTCTAATCAAATCCAACAAAATAAATACAAATAAATATTTTAACAATGTTAAAATTATTATTTAATGTTAAACACACACTATTTAACTGCATAATCAATTTAAGTCCAATAAAATATATAACAAGTATATATATAAAAATTAATAAACTCATAGAGATGTTGGTATGTTATATCTCACTATTAAATATACACATTTAATGTAATATAGAAAATGTAAACATTTAAATAAGGTAAAATGTTTAAAAATGTGGCCCTTGGTACCCTATAGTGTCTATCAGAAGGGCTTTTTAGATTTATTATAAAATAAATGTGCCTAAGTGCAATAAAATATATAATATATACAAATTAATAAACTCATAGAAATGTTGGTATGTTATATGTCACTATTAAATATACACATTTAACGTAATATAGAAAATGTAAACATTTAAACAAGGAAAAATGTTTAAAAATGTGGCCCTTGGTACCCTATAGTGTCTATCAGAAAGGCTTTTTAGATTTATTATAAATGTTATTGTAAATGTGCCTAAGTGCAATAAAATATATAATATATACAAATTAATACATCATAGGTTTATCTAATTATTAAAAATACATGCTTAACTTAATATAGAAAAGGAAAAAAGTAATACATTTAAAGAAATTGATTTGTTGAAAGTGTGGCCCTTGGTAATGTCTATCAGAAGGGATTTTCAGATTTGTTAATAAGTAAATGTGCCTCAGTGGAATAAAATATATAATATATAAAAATGAAGAAATCATAGTTATATGTGATTGTTAGATATACACATTTAAAATTATGCACAAATATACACAAATTTAAACTTCTAGATAGTGAAAAAAAAATTGATTGTGTGATAAGAGTTGTTGAAAATGTGGCCCTTCGTACCCTAAAGTGTCTATCAGAAGGGCTTTCAGATTTGTGAAATGTGAAAGGTTTGGATGTTTAGTTGTACTTTAAAAAGGAATTAGTCTGACTTTCTTATTGAAATAAACTCTACTGTCAATTTGCTGATGTGGCTTCATGGTTGTTGCAAAACACACTCGCACAACAATAAGACAAAGCACCGTTAATGTCCAAAAAGTGTATTTGAAGGGTTTGAAAAATCAGCTGTAATCCAGAGAGGAATTCTCCTGATTTTATTAATAAACCTTTGTCAATTTCAGAACATTTCATTATGTGGCTTCAAATGTGGGTTGCAAAACAACCCAAAACACACTCATGACAATAAGACAAGGCAACTTCAATGTCTAATTAAGTGCAATAGAATTTATCAGAATAAAATGTTGATATTTAATATATTGAATATATATTAAACATGATTATTAAGCCACAAACACACAGAATATATGCAAATATAAACATTAAATAAGGGAACCTAACCTGAGAGAGTTAATAAGATGATGTGACAGGTTTCAAAGTGCTTTTGTACCTTTAAGTCTGTTTTCAGCACTTTTGCATAATGCTTTGGTTCAGATGTAAACAATGTCTTTCGGAGTGGTTTGATGTGAAATGGTGCACTGTAAACCTACCAATTTCTTTATAGTGGTGGTGAACAGGGCTGCAATGTTGACAACACAAATACAGACCTTTTTTTACTATCCAAAATAACCAGTGAAGCAACACGTGTCTTCTGAGGTTTATTATATAATGTTGACAACACAATAGTGGTGAATAAGAAAAAAAAACTTGACTTTGGCTGCTTTGCCTTATAATGGCCTGCATGTACCTGCTCCTTTAAATAGATTTTAAAAAGTACATTTTAGGCCAAAATATTAACTCAAAACTACCAGATGATAAAATGGTCTTAAGCATCAGATGTATGTATAACTATTTCATGTAATAACTTGGCATTAAATGCTTAGATGTCTGGTTCGCAATTCTGACTTGATGAACTTCTCTAGATTCTCCAATTTCTCATCACGTCACTCTAAATGACATTGTTCACAAACCTAACAACTCTGGAAAATCTGGATTGCTCTTTAACAGTTCTGACCCTTACAGTTACATTGGCCCAATTCACCCCTGGCTTTAACTTTGTATCTCAGTGTAAAGTAAAGGTGTGAACGAGGTCTATTAACTTGGTTTACATACACACCAAAGCCCATTTTTAAATATCTCTGGCAGATATTTAACATGACTGGTATATCTTCTCTGAAATCTAAAGGATCTTGAAAAGGCCAGTTTAGGCCTAATTAGGCCTAGGATAGACTGACAAAGACCTTAGTCAGACTATGAAAATGACTATAGCTACGAAACATGCTGTTTACATCATCACAGTTAGTAGTACCAGCATGTTAACAAACTTGTTGCGATCCGATCACTTAAACCACTTTTCGAAGTGATCAGGGATATGGCCTATGACAGTCTACCTCTGCTGCACAATGTTATTTATTTCTCCTAAAGCAAATGAAAGAGCTTCATATGGATTTGCTTATTAGCCAATGATGTGACTCAGATGCAGATGGACTACAGGACTGGAGTTGAGAAATACTGGAATAGAGTTTTTTTTTCTAATTGTCTCATTACATCATTGGTCATAATGTGTCATATGTGTTTTTGTTGTAGTTTCTGTTTGGTCATAGACATGACCCAGGACTTTTAGCAAATGATAAGCTACAGAGATTTGAAATTTGCCCATTCTGTAGAGCACAACGTTCTGCTCTTCTGATTAGACACTGCTAAATGCCGATGTTAAGAGTGAGGATGTGGGAGTTAGACAGTGGCCGTTGTATCAGAAGATGTGCTACAAAGTGATGGATTTAGCAAGACAACTTTAAAAAGCATCAGTAAGGGATACTAAGGCCCTGCCCATTGACTCAGATGTCAGAAGTCTATGCCCAATTATTTTATATAATTTATCATTTCTAATCACAGAACCTGGTCTTACATATATAAAATAATGAGGTACAAGTAGGCCTATTTACTGATTCCAAGTGTTGAATTTGAATTTGGTAGCTGTTCAAAGAGGTGTTGATACAAGTGAAGGAGGCCAGAAACTTCAGGAGAGAGCAAAAACTTCAGAAGTGGGGAAATCAATGATTTGGTATGTTTTAAAAAAGAAAGAATGCACTTACAAGCAAAGAAATACCAAAAACCTGAAAGATAAAATGAATGATAACAGAATTCTGTCCTTGGTGAAGAAAACCCCTTCACAACATCTAGTCAAGCCAAGACCACTCTCAAGTGGAAGTAGATGTGTCATTGTCAAAGTCTACAATAAAAAGATACCTTCATACAGAGGGTTTACTTCAAAATGCACTGGTAATACTGAAGAACACCCAAGAACAGAAAGGGCAGATAAGACTGCTTGAAAACATCTTAAAAAGCCTGCCCAATGCTGGAACAAGTTTCTTTGACAGAGAAAACCAAAAATATCACAACTATGGAGAAGGAAAGGAATCAGTTCCTGATCAGAAGCAATTCCACATAATCTGTCAAACATGGTGGAGGCACTGTTAATGCATGGACATGTATGGCTGCCAATGGAAATGGGTCACTGGCATTTGCTGATAATGTAATTGCCAATAGAAGCAGCACAATGAATTTTGAAGTGGATAACAATTGATCTGGTTACAGATGCAAAAAATAAAAAGTTCTCCTAGCTGAAGAATCACCCAAATAGTCCTACCCCAGTCAACACACTTATGTGAGACTCACATGGGTGGGCCATGGACTAGGTGTGTTCCAGGTGGGCTGGGACTCAAATTGGCCTAGTCATTACAGCCCACCCTAATCTCACATGGGGTCTGTAAGGAACTTCCTTTTGAACTTGAGGTTCTTCCTTTTTAAACTGTAGTGGAACCTTTTAAGGTGTTTTGAAAAACCGTCAAAAAAGTTTTTTAGACGAAAAAAAGTTCCTTGAGCCTTAAGAGGTTCCTCCACCATTTCAAAATGAAGAACCTTCAATGGTTCCTCAAGAAACAGTGTAGACCCCATGTACATTGTACAACTCAAATAAAAAGCTGATTTGTCCCTTTGGGCAGGAATATGACTCCAACTTTAGAAAATGGAAAAACTGGGCCTCTGAGAAGTGCAAGCTAAGCTTTAACAAGTAGTCTGGACCTTGACCTATGATGCTGTGTTTCACTGATACTGTTAAAATCTATAAGGGCAAACAAGTTGGGGCTTCGTTTTTCAGAAGCATTTAGAGACGCTGGACTCAGCAGTGTGAGATTGACCACAGTCATCTCAGAGTATAGGTAACATCTCTCAGCAACCCTAAAGTGAGGTGAATATCAGTGTTGTTCTGCAGTGATGTCTAATCAGTGACTAACCAGACTAAACACGGCACGTATTGGCTTCCCTTTTTATTGAAAGGGGTTTGGAAATTGATTGTCTTTCTCTGAATCTTAAAAGTCCTTTACAATCGGAAAACATGCACGTAGTCTTTAGTTGTCTAGATTTCCGCTCTAGGCTTAACATAGGAAACTTCATGGCCCGTGAAGACTACATTGCTGTGGCGGTGGCGGTGGTTGAGAATACGTTTTCCAGACGTAAACGTGCTCCTTCCAGGCCTTTTCTAATCTGCCACTCTGTTTCCAGACAAACCCTGTGATACTCATCCAAACCATGAGAGCATGAGGTCATTCTTTATTACTGGCTTCAAACAGTAGGACACGTCGCGTTTTTAATGAGTGGAATAAAAGTCGAAAGGAAGAGTACAGAGAAGACGTTTTCCCCTGGGGTCTAGACACACTGCTTTGCCAGATGGGTATTGTGTGTTGTTTATCTGTTCATCAAATGTCTTTCCTCTTCCTCAAGCAAGGCTACGGGAGGAAGAGAATGGGGTAGAGTTGATCCGGAGTTCATATTCATTCTTGGTTGTTCACTGTCGGAATTTCTGCTATCCTTTGTAGGTGGGCTTATCAAAGACCCAAACAAAGTGGCTTATTGTTTTAGCAGAACAGGGCAGAGCTGGTTGTGTGTGTGTGTGTGTGTGTATGTCTGCATGCATGGATGTGTCTGTGTGTATGTTTATACAGTACTACATGTGGACAGTATGATGGCATCTCTGGGGCACTCTGTTGTGACCGTGCGAGCTCAGTTTGCTCCAAGTGTACACAGTCTTAACCTTCCAACCCTAAAGCTTTAAATTCCAGCCCCAGCAGTTTCCAGGAAGCCATCCAACCTCTCTCATGACATGTGCATCAACATGGCACAACAAGGTTTCTCTACGGTTTCAGCAAAACAGAAGGGTGACATTGGTGGTGTTTACCACACATCAGCGAGTGATGCGAATGACAACACAGCGTGAGGTCAACGTTCTAAGCCAGGGCTTGAGGGGAAGGCCGTTCTGAGGGAGATGAGTTTGCAGTTGATAAAATACCTACAAATATTGTTGTCATCATAATCGTGTAACCTCATTATTTTTGTTTTTTACATTTGTTTGAGCATTCCAAAAAAAAAATCTGCTGCTGCTTACGCTAGGTGACTGGACCAATAACAGTGGTCTCGCTCGAGAACCAACCACATAAGAGATCCAACAGTTCACCTGAAATTAATTTAATTTTATTTATCGAGAGTTTGTTCTCTACTCTTTGGGGTAGCATTTACTCTAGATGTTGGAACACTGTTGTGAGGATTTGATTGCATTTAGCCACACAAGAACATCAGAAGTCAAGTAATAATGTTGGATGATTCGTTCTGGATCACAAACACCACTCCATCTCATCCCAAAGGTACTGGGCAGAGGTTAACGCAGTTCTACTGCTTTACAGCTCAACGAGAAGGAGCTTTACACCCCACATGCCAATGCTTGGCACTGGGCATAGTGACCTTAGGCTCACATGTGGGTAATCCATAGCAGCACATTCTATTAACTTTTCTATGGAGAATAAACAAACAGGTATGTACACAGGTGAACGTCAGTGTTGCAGTGGATATAGCTGAGGGTAGCTAAAATGATTGAAAAGGATGTCTAGCTACTTTTGGACTTGTACTGTGCATAAACACAGCTGTTCCTTAGTATGGAGCAAGATGAAACAAGATGATTGTGGACCTCAGAATGACACAAGAACCTCAACCCCGTCTGCAGATCAGCAGAGTTCCTGGAAATGCAGGTTCCTGGTCGCTGAGCACCTCCTCTTCAGTGAAGAAGAAGAAGGCTCCTCAGCACTTGACTCGCTGACGAGTCTGCAAAGGCCCAGCATGCACACGCATCCAAGCTGCTCAGGGCTGATATTTACACCTCACCCCTCCTTATCCACTGCACTCTGTCTAATCTTTATCTTGTGCTCAACGGCTGTTGTACAGTGTGTTTGGTACAGTTTATTGATTACTGTTTTATAGAATTCATTGCCTGTATTTATTATAGGGGCAATGTAGCTCCATTTCCTCAAGGAACTACATCATATTTCGTTCCTCACTCAACACTTCTGTTGAATGGCTGAAATAAAGTAGACTTTGACATTAACTCTAGCGTAAAACAATATCCTTCCATTGTTCAGAAAACAGGCCTGGACCACGATGCCACAGACAACTTCATTGCACCTCCAGGTAGGGTGTAACTGCTCTGGGCCTACAAATCCATTCATTAGAAGAGCATGCTGCCGCTTTGCTGAAAGGCCGATTACATGCTGAGGGCAGGTGATGTTGTTAGCGACAGCATCTGTTGCTGTCTGACATCACTGCTCAGCGGATCTGTCGCTCTAAGGGCATTAAGTCTCAGAGTAAACACACTTTCTGTGTCACTTTGGCAGGTGGTTTGTCCAGTGACCTTTGATAAAGTAAGGAAATGGGATGTTGTCCCGCACTGACTGAAATGCCTTGGGCATTTATCCCCAAATTGGGTCACTTATATATATAAAATAGTACACTCAATACTAAAACTTAGCAAGTGAAATAATCTTAACAGCAGTTGAACAAAGAGAGATTAGTACATGGAAGTGACATACCATAAACCTTAAACACTGATATCTCCTCCTTCAAGAGAAAATCCTATATTAGCAAGACAGAGCTATAAAATGTGCTGATCCCCTAACTGACCCGGGGAAGGACCACTTGGAGAAGGGCACCTGTGGTGCTTCGCCGGGGTCAGTTAGGATTATCTTTTAGCCTAGCACGAATACCTGCTCCTCTCCTAGCAATGCTTACCCCAGTCAGCTAGGGTCATCTCTTTGAACAGGCCTTGAAAGGCATTTTCAATACTGCTGCAGATATTTCTGCTATGCTAAAAGCTAAAACTAGCTGAACAGCTACACCAAGCACATCAAGCCCAGCCAACATGCTCATGTGGGGCTCACTTGGTGGAACATGGGTTAGGTAGGTTTCAGGTGGGCATAGGCTCTGAGTGGGTTTGTATATACGCAAATTGGCCCCATCGTTACAGCCCACCTTAATCTAACAGGGGTCAAATCTAGGCCCCATGTGCAGTGTACAACCCAGATGGGGCCCATGTTTAACCCCTCCTTGTCCCATTACCGACCCTAGTGGGCATCCATATGTGGGGCCTATGTGAAAGACAAGGACAAAACTTAATGGTTGGCCTAGTTGGGCTACACGTACAGGCCCATATAGACATGTTAGCTAGGAGAGGATATAGAGGACAGCAACACAAACAAATTCCATAAAAATATTTACAGTGTTCGTGTTACATTATTACAATTATAGCTATGCTATGCTACACGTCTCCCGTGAACCATTGCAGTGACATAAACCAACCAATCAGCTCACCATGTTTCTCACAAATCCAGCATTCTATGAGACCTTTGCAGAAAAGTATGTTGATTCAGTTTATTTCAGATTTTAAAACAATACGCAATAACTGAGATACATAAACATATAACATAATAAGAACCACTAATTGTTTTTTCCCCTAAAATTTGCATCTCTTCGTGTACAGCAACCATTTTATTCCTGGCATTTTATCAAACAAAGCTGAGTTACCTGAATTTGCAGACTATGAATGGCATAAAGTCACCCAACAGCAATGTGAAAGACTAGTGGAGAGCCAGCCAAGACATGGAAGCTGTGATTGGCAGTCAAATATTTTATCATAGTGATTTTTGAATGCTCCAAAGTTCAAATATTAGTACTGTGTTGTTTCAATTTGAATAATAACTTCTTTGTATTATAATTATTATAATCATTTATTTTGAGCATTATTTGAGCAGTTGTTTTTGAGCAGTTGTCATTTTTGCAAATAAATGCTTTAAATAGCAATATGTTTATCTGGAATGTAGGGAAACCAAAAGTGATTGTGATTGTTTTTACTAGGAATGTGTTACATTCATAAGGGCAATGGGATCCATTATTACAAGTGCATGACCCTGACTGTTCCTGAGATTTAAAAACACCTCCTGAAACTGCCACAGACTTTTAGTTTCTCAAGAACAAATTTAAGAAAGTTCTTGGGAAGATATTGGATGAGGCCCATTGTGAGGCCCACAGTTGTCTTGCAGTGGAAAGGTCGGATTGAAATAAAGCAATAATATGCGTGAGAAGCAGAATTGGATATGCAGGAAATATTGAGACACAAAAGCAAGTGACACAATTAATTGTGTGGACAGGGCCTTGTGTCGACATTATTCCACTACTTCTAATCCTCGCTGAGCTCTAGAGCCAACTAATGGGATTCATTCACCTCTCAATGGACAGACGACACAAACAAACAGTCCGAGCTCATTATCCAAAACAAAGCGCATGGAATTTTACTTCATACACTTTGTGTAAATGTGGCATCTTATATATTTAGCTAGTAAGATTCACACAGCTGTCTCAGATCATTGTAACATGGCCCCCAAACGCACATGTTGTGGCTAACGTGCATCCAAAACTTCCACATTCATTTTATTTAAAATAACAAAGGGAGGCCAAAAGGAAGATTTATTTTCTCAGTCCATCGTGTGCCAGTCCTGGGATCAGGTTTATGTCCTTTCTTTTCCAGATTCAGCCTCTAAGCCGGGTCTTAGCAGACTGTGGTATCACTGTGACATATCAAACATTTTCCTAAAAGGAAACTTTCCTGGAATCCACGTCAGAGGAGCTACACAGTAAAGGTGCAGAGGGAAAAGAGAGAGCACATGGACACACGCCCTCCCCTCCCTTACAATCCTCCACCTCTTTCTCACACACACACACACACACACACACACACACACACACACACACCACACACACACACTCACTCACTCAGCACCACGTGACGTATCCCTTTACAGATGGAGATGAGTCATTTTTCACTAAGCTGCATTATTAGGGCTCATTACCGAAAGGGCCTGTGTGCCTCTGTGATGTAACACCACACCTCCCCTCTAACAGGAAACCCCAAGTACACAAACATTCGCAGTTAGAGACGTTTTAACACGCACAAGAGGAACCGGAAACAACAAGAGACTGTACTAGACTGAACTGGTTAACGCCCATACAGGTTGAGGCCTACTAAGCAAATAGGTTTTTAACCCTGACATGTCGCTGAGATCAGTCTGGGGTTTTACAAAAAGTGATGCCATAGAAGAACCATTTATAATTCCATAAAGAACCATTTTTGTATGATGTGTGTGAATACCTTTAGTATTATATAGACTTAAATAAGTCATAGAAAACTGAGGAAGAGAGAGAGAGAGAGAGAGAGAGAGAGAGAGAGAGAGAGAGAGAGAGAGAGAGAGAGAGAGCAGTAGTTCAGACCCATCAACTTCAATCAAATAATCAAAGCATGCAGACACACTTTATATATATATAAACATTATATATATCAAAAAAGAATATGTATAATTTACTATAAAGTCATGGCCATAAGTCAAAGGCATGTTTATTAGGAGTCTTGATAAAAGGACTAAAGTATTAAACTGATAAAACAATGTTTTTCTGGGGGAAGGTTTTATTGGGAGGTTTAAGGCATACAGAAACTATAATATATATTTAGAAAAATATGAAAAAAATATATTTATCATAAATATACATATATATATATATATATATATATATATATATATATATATATATATATATGATAAATATTTATGATAAATATATTTTAATACATATTATATATTTTTTCCAAATGGATGCTCTGTGTAACAACTTGAGGTAGCTTTCAGAGGCATTAAACACTTTGGATGTGCGGTTCCTTTACAATATATATATATATATATATATATATATATATATATGTGTGTGTGTGTGTGTGTGTGTGTGTGTGTGTGTGTGTGTGTGTGAGTAGATTCTTTGTCCGTTTTTAGTTTTTTCTATGGTCTGAACCCTGTAGCTGATTTGTACATTGTGTAAATAATTTAGGGCGAACAGACCAACAGAAATGCTCTACGATTCCTTACATGAACTTCTATTCCCAGTTCAGAACATATTTGCCCTCTCATGTAAACTCACCATTCTGGAGATACATGGTTTTCATTGGACGGCGCCAATTTGTCTTAAAATACATTTCTTTTGGTTCTGAGTTTAAATCCTAAACAGCCTATTTCCCGCCGGCAGGCCAAAAGTGTCCCACACTTCCTTACAAAATATACATACCATTACTCCACCAGTCGCTTTACTGTTGATTTCGTAATAGTAAATGAAACTTCTCTTTATGTGCGGTAAACACTGTCACCCCCCGTTTCTATCAGCACCATTGTGACAAGATCAGAGCCCAGAAGTTAATTATCCAGACTTTGTTTACATCTAATACATGGGAAATGTGCTTAATTGGTGGAATTCTTGTTTAAAGAGGCAATATTAGTGAGATTATTACATTATTAGAACATTTGAAAGTATTTCTACAGCAGTGATTAGTGTAGAGGAAATGTTGAAAGCCTCTTGTGTATGATGTGCTAATGCCACAAGCGGCCCTTTCAAAATCTTGGTGTCTTGCGAAGAGTTCTGGTGTCTGATTTTGAAACATGGGCAAAACAGACGTCGTTTTTTTTTACCTATTACAGCCTATTGCGTCTGGTTTCTTGGACATGAGTGCCACTTAGTCTTGGCCTGTTTGTAACACAACAGTGTTTCTCTGTTAAAAATACTACTTATTTCTAGTTTAGGCTGAATCCAAGTTTGGGAAACTGCCACCTATTTCAGATCTCACTAAAGCTGAACATCTTGGTCCATTCCTTCCAGACTGTGTGCATGTTTGAGGAGTGATTCAGTGTTTATGCATTGTTGTTGTTGTTGGATCTTGACTACACACTCCGTCCCAGTGTTTGTTCTTCCTGTAACCAGTACATTCTTACAAAGTGACACACCTGTAAGGAGTGTAGAGGGCGGAATACCTTAAACGGATTCCATAGTAGCTTGAGGGAAGCACAAACTATGCTATTCATCAGAGGAGCCATCAGCTATCATGTTAGGACCTGAGAAACGCTCAACTGGCAACAGACCCAAAACTCTTCTGAACACTAGCTACTCTTTTCCAGATGTAATGAGGTATTGGGGTGTGCTAGGATCAAGCTCATTCGTTGACAGATTTAAATATTCTGGTTTATTGAAAGACACATGATGGAAAGAGCTCAGATTTCACAACTAAAACAGTTACTGAGCAAAACTTGTTGAAACGATTCATGGAAAGCAAGTAAAATAATATACTGGTCCATTTGCAAGGTCGTATATAAACCTCACATCATGTAAAAAAATATTTAATAGAACATAACAATAAATAATCTAATTTTATATTAAATGTTATAACAAAATGAACAATGTAATTAGCAATATTAATGTAATAACTATAATACTATTAAAATAACATTCTATAAATATATTATATTATATTATATTATATTATATTATATTATATATAAAGATTCTGACCATAAAATTAAGTAATCCAAAAAAAAAAAAAGTGAAAACTGGGCTTAACTCCACAAAAATGTTTCACTGTTTAGACACATACTAACAGAAATAGGCCTCCCCACTTTTTTTTTGCAGATTTTGCAGATGGCCAGTGTTTACAGATCTAAGAATATATGCTGGAATATAAAGAGACTGTCAGTCAGTATGGTATATAGGTGTTTGGCCATTTAGTGCCTTAAAACCATGTAAATAAACTTAAAAATTAGTTCCTAAAGCTAAAGGTAACCAGTGTCACTCCTTCTTAGAACGCCCAGATAAAATAGCATTGCAGTAAATTGTACTTTTAACAAATGGACAAGATTTTATGAATCTTTCTGCTATGATAAATGATAAAAAATGTGTCATTTAAAACTTAAAACTATTAAGTGACAAACAGATGTAGGAAGAAATCTACACCCAGGTTTTGTAGGCCCAGAGGCCTAATTTATTAATGGTAACAAGGTATAATTTTTTTTTCTGTATTTTTGTACCAAGAAGCTTTTCTAAATTTTAACTCTAGAAACACTTGCAGAGAAATATATCTTTAGCATATTCATAAGAATTGATTTATTAAAACATACCTAGAATTAACATACAAAGTGAAAAGCAAAGGCCCTAAAATGGAACCTTGTGGGACCCCACAATAAGTGGAGAAGTTATTTCACTGAAACTAAAAACTGTCTATGTTTTAGGTTTGATTTAAATCATGGCACAAACTGTGTCAGAGTGGCCTTATCAAGATGGTAGATAAGCTGTGATGAAAGATGCACTGATATGAAGAGATCCAAAGACCTAAACAGCAGGGCTTTTCACAAACACAGGCCAGTGCTGTCTCGGTACTATGGTTTGAATAAACCTCTTCAAATAATGATCTTAATATCAGATATGCATTTAGTTTTCTAATACTTTACTCAAAGAGGAAGGCTTGTCATTGTTGTTGAGTATGGTAGGATTCATGCTACTCTTTTTACTGCAGTTTCACCAGGGCAGATGGCCCATTGACTGTTGATCGACTGTGATTGACTGTAGTTAATACATCGCTTTTCACAGAAGCAAAAATCTTACATAAAATTCAGCTCAGCTGAAGCAACCCACACCGTCAGCATGACTATACTACCCTATACCAGCTCTACAGCTGCTGTTTAAGGAAGGGAGTGGTTACAGCGATAGAACCACACAGACGGAAAGCGCCTCGAGATGCCAGTAAATGGTTTGTCCATCTCACAGCTACCCTTCATAAACAGCCACCTCCAGTTGCTTTGCTTTGGTGCAGTTCATTAAATCAGAAGCAATCCAATACTGGATCGTTACGTCTGGTGCTATGACTTTTATAGTTGTGGTAAAAATAAATAGGGGGAAATTTGACTTCATTCTAGGACTTGGTGCTATTATATCGCTTCTCGAATGGAGCATTAATCAGAAGGTTTTCCACCACATTTAATCATTTAGGTTCAGAAAAACCTTCAGAAATCTCTTATTAGGAAACAAAAGGCGTGGGACGGCGGCGCGTTCTCCATCTGATCAGCGTGTGACTGTATTAGGAAAACTCTAACCACAGGCCGGGTCAGTGAGCGGAGCTCTGTGGCTGGGATATCTCACTGTTAAATCTGAACTGAGCGGAAACAAAGAGCGTTCCTGCATTTCTTCTGTGAGGTCATTTGATCAGTGTTTGGGCAGCTCTGCTGCGCGGTGAACTTGTAAGATCTTGTTCAGTGTCTTTTATGACCTGTAAAGTGGGCAGGCTCACTGGCCTGGGCCGTCTGTAGCTCCTGCAGGGCAGACAGACGGGATGGACGCCAAGACCCACGGCAGTGAGATCACTCTCTCCAACCGTAGCGCCCGAGTCAGCACATTTCTCTCCTCTATCTCTCCAGCAGCAAAAGACAGAGACAAAGGGGGCAGATCAGAAGGAGAATGTAAAAAGAGGGGGATCAAAAGGGATAACTGAAGAGAGACAGATGGGGGGGGCAAATCAAAGAGAGGGTTCCCCTACACTGAGGCATCTCTCTCACACGCACAGCTATACACACAGGCCCCACCTGTGTACGACTATAGAAACTGATAGTATTTCATCAGAATGTTCATATAGCACCTTCTGATATGATTTTTATACTTGTGGTAAAAAATAATGGGACAGTTTGTTTCAATGGTGAGAGAGGATGTGGAGCCTTGTGGGCTGACCAAGATTTTCCCTTTTATTTTCCATATTGTTTACCTTTTAACCTAACCTCACTTCATTTATCACATTCAGTTCAGTCTTTTGGTTACACAAGACCACCATTTTTTTTCACAAAAACAACAGAAAAGCCAAATTCAATTGTAAATAAAAGTTTGGAAATGACAAGATTTTATAAAAAAGTTGAAGTTGATTCAATATTCAATCTTATTGCACACTTTTCAGACATCACCCTCTGTGTACAATTTACAGAGACTCTTAAACGGTATGACTGCAAGGTTGAATAAATCCGAATTCAAGAAAGACCAAAAAATATGTTGCATCACATTGAACTAACATGTAAAAAAGTCAGAAAATGATCATGTTTGAAGTTCGTTAAACTGTTGTTTACCTTGGTAAAGTTGAATAATGAGAGTTTGGTACATGGATGTGACAGACCATGCAGCTCAAACCGTCTCAGTCCTCTTTTAAAAGCAAAAGCCAAGTAAAACAGACCTGTAAAACAGGCCGATTCCCAAATTCCCAAAACTGTTACCTAACAGTCTTCACACATTTGGTTTCCGCCCCTAAAATGTATATACACCCAACCCACTAGCGAGCTAGAGGCTAAACTCAACAAATATTTAAAGGGCTGAAAGCTAACAATAGGCAGAGCACTGGAGCAACTAAAGGTTAACACTAGGCAACTGAAGCAAGGGCCGATGTTGTTATCCAGCACTCTGGAGCCTATGTAGCAGCTAAACGCTAATGCCTGTTGACCATAGCAAGGACTGTTGCTGTTATCCAGAGCTTTTGTATTGGCTAAAAGCTACCACTATGTGTGAAGCAAGGATTGATGCTAGTTTTCAGTATGCTGAAGCTTTTATAGCTACTAAAAAGCTTGCACTAGGCAACTGTAGCAAGGGCCTATGCTGATATCCAGTGTGAGGCCAATTGGCTAAAATCTCTTCAGCTATTTGACTGCACATCGTCGCAATTAGACAGCAACACTATCTAGTAAGACTAGTGATGATTACAAAAATTATGTTTTTATTTTTGTTCTTGTTACAGTTCTCAGCTTTGCAAGGTTAGGTTAGGCTATTCAAAGTACGTACAAAGTATCTCCAAAACCATCAACCATTGCATCATTTTTATGGCATTAGACCTCTGTATACAAGAAAACAGTATGTTACATTCTGAGGCAACAATAACAGGGTTGTAAATGAGCATTTTTACCTGAATCATAGTCATAAGGACTACTTAACTAATTATACATTAAATAACTACTCAAAATACGCAATAAATGCATTCCACGTTAAATATCAGAGGTGTATCATCATTCTGTGTTGTGCAGAGATTAAAGGTGTCTGCAACTGCAGCGACAGGCACTGGCGCTCTTACTTTTCCTGTGTGGCATGACACCGTTGACCTCATTGACCACAGAGGGGGCACACTAACCCCTTTCCTAGAACTCATCATCTCCCCAGCCACAGCTCTCTCTGGAATTCAGAGAAACCTGTCCGCACTCTTAAATCCCTGTGCAGGACCTTACACACTTGCAGGCCAGACAGTGACGCTTGAGGGTCTGTTTCACGGCCGTGCTCACTGAAGTGAGTGTCAGAGGGGGATTACCCTGTAAAAGCAGCCCCCTTTTGTCTCAGCGCTGGGCTCACTGTGGCCCACTGAAAGCCCGCCAAGACTCCTCACTCCTTTTCTATGGCCAACCCACTGAGCTAGATATCAGCCCGATCCCCTGTGTGATGAGGTTGCATAAAGAGCAGTGAGACAGATATGGAGTCCTATTTGCGGTCTTCATTCTATGATTATAATTATAATTATATAATATACAGTTGCAAGGATTATAAACCTTAATTTAATATGCAAAATGATTTATGATTAACATAAATTATACAAGTTCTGATTACACCGCCTGGTTAATAGAGTATCGTACTCATATCTGGTTACAGCAAAGGTTTTCACTACTGGATCACTACTGAGACATACCTGTTTCACTCCCCTGACCACCAGTTGCTAATCACAATGCCACTGTTATCTAAGACTGGATTTACACAGTGAAACTTTCAGGCAACTAGCAATTGAAGAACAAAGTTACAAATATACAAACACATTTGATTACTAGTTAGACAAATAAGTACAACAAATTACAAAAGCCAAAGTAGCACAAGGCACAATTACTAATTACCTACATTAGAAAGAAAACATTTAATTGCTAGTAGCCAAATTAGCACAACATATTCAATAACTAGTTCTCCAAACTAGCACTGGGCTGACAGGGTTGTGGGTTTAATAGCCAGGCAGTGCCACTTAAGTAAATTCCTTTACCCTCTCTGCTCCCCGGGATCCGCAGCAATGGCTGCCCACCCCTCCGGGCATGTGTGTTCACTGTCACTGTGTGTGCTTGATCACTGGTGTGTATGTGTGTGTGTGTGTTCACTGCACAGATGGGTTAAAAGCGGAGGCAAAATTCCATCTGTGTCCATCGCTAATAGTGAAAATGGTTGCGTTGTCTTGTATTGTCTAGCATTTGATTACTAGTCAGTGAGACTAGCATAACACATTCATGTACTAGTTAGGCAAATTGGCACAACACATGATGACAAATGACGTAATTTGGAAAACCGTGATTAATTCCTAGTAGCCAAATTAGCACAACATATTCAATAACTAGTTGGCCAAACTAGCAAAATGCATTCAATTACTGGTTAGTGAAACTAGCACAGCATTCGATTACTAGCAAAACTAGCACAAACAATGACTGCAGAAAACATGGATGCCGTGGTTATGTTCCCTTACGTTCTATAGAAATGAAACCAAAACTGTCCGCCATGTTGCCAAATTTGCAACCAGAGCCTGCGCAGTAGAGACCAGAAGCAGAGAAGGGTAGAAGAAAGGACCAAGCTTGTCACAGACCAGAGCAGACTTTCCTCTGGATACCCAGTTTGTCCGGTAAGTGGAATGTTTCAACAGTAAAAGTTACAGGTTATGAAAGTTCCCCTACAATTCAGCAACTCCATGTCATGAACAGAAAGGGCATGATGCAGGTCCTAGTTGTCAGTCATTTAATTATTGGGTGCAACCCCACCTTTTTACGATGTTACAGAAAAAGGCTTGACTTATTCCGTTATATGTAGAAGCTGTAGATGGAAAGACAGTTTAGGGGACAACAATGAGATGGATCATGGGCTGTTTTGTCACTGAAACATATGAGGATGGGCCTAGGTACACATCACACTGCAACCAGCCAGCAGAGGCACTAGACCTGTGGTGGCTTTGCTTTAGAGAGACGTTGCATATTTGCACATTGAGTGTACTGATTTGGCTACTAGTATAATTACTAACATGATTACTAGTTAGCTACCACTGCTAGCACAACACATTCAACTACTAGCAAAACTAGTACAACACATTTGATTTCTAGCAAAGCTGGCACAAGAAATCACTGTAGTAAACATGGGCGCCGTAGTTCCATTTCCCTCCGTTCTACAGAAATGAAGCCATGACATTTACATTTACGGCATTTAGCAGACGCTCTTATCCAGAGCGACTTACAAAAGTGCTTTGCTATTTACCCAAGAAAAACCTCAGCTAGTTAGAATAGACTAATAGTTCAAAGATACCTCTAAGCTTTAGACATTACTAAACACAAGTCAATAAGGTCACCATAGTACTCTATTCGCTATTCGCCCAAAACTGTCTGCCATTATGTCAAATTTGCAACCAATGTCTGGACAGTAGAGGCCAGAGGCAGAGCCAGACTCACCGCCTTATTTGGTAGACCTGCCTCTTCCTGTCAATTGTCCACCCTTTGACACACTCACTATTCTGTCAACAAGTTATCGGAATGTCCACTGCTCCGACCTGTTGAGACCTTGCTTGCAGGAATTAGGTATGATGCAGCGTCATATTCTTAATCAACATTGCATACACACAAACGCATCGAGTAAAATCAAATAACACAATCTTATTGGATGAACCCAAGAACATCATATTCATCATATTCACTGCTGACCTCCAGTGGATGGAACAAACCTTTTAGAAAAAGAAAAACATACATTTGAATTATTATTTGCTTTATCTTTCAGTATAAAAAAAAACAAAGAAGGGTTATACAAAAGCAGGAACGCTCATGTTCTGTTGCTTAACATCACATGGTTTTAATTCCTGTAGGTTAGTCATTCTTGCAGTCAGAGCCAGTTCTGTCATAGATTACAATCTTGACTGCCAGTCTAGACAAAAAAAAATCACTATTTGGATGATGTAACATAATTCCTTATACCATATAAATGTTAGAATCTAAGTTTAGGCTGGAGCTTACAATTTTAACACTGAAATAAAGCTGTGGTTGGACAGCATTGCTGCTGTAAGCTGCCTTTAGAAAAGCCCATCCACTGTGTGTGCCTGGGTGACCTATTTTCTACTGTCTTCCCACCGTTGTGTCTGGCTCTTGGCTTGGCTTGGCTTGGCTTGGCTTATCCCTCAGCCTGCCTGGAATCAGGATCCTTGTCAAGGCTGGCTGTTGAACTTGATTTAAGTGTAGAAACTAAGTGCTTTGGGTTCTAGCATTAATCAGCATTATCAAAAAATCACTGAAAATGACTTTTCCTTTAACTCTCATAGAAAGACATCTATAGAAATACTCCAGGAACTTCTGCAGGGTTCATACAAGACATTAATGTAAGACAAGTGCTGGAATCTGCTAGGAGGTGATCATAGATTTTTCTAAGTCTAAGTTTTTCTAAGTCTAGTTTTTTGTGGCATGACTACACATCTTCTTTGTAAGAGAAATAGCCGACATCACAGACACAACATCCCGACATAATGACACCTCCACAGTCACAACATCACAGAGCTTTGGATTAGCACAGATTCCCCAAGCTGGAAGACAAAGCCAGTGTTGTGCCTTCCGTGCTGCTGCGACTGTTGAGCATTTGAGCAAAAGTGTGCCATGTTGCACTAAGTGTCAGCCGGGACTGACCCAGTTGCAGAGTGCCAGATTTTCTATCACCATGACAATGGTGACAGCAGAACTGGAGTCATTGGGCTGACCAGATCTCAAACATAAACACACGAAAAAAGGTCTGAGGTAGTGGACAATATAAACTCTCTACACCTGCAGAGGAATCAGTGTGAAGGCCATGACTTTACAAAACCATGACATCTTTAGCAATCTCCAGACAGACAGACACATATTATTACTGGAAAGAACAGAGGGAAGAGAGTTGCTCTTTTGGGAGTTGCTCTTTTCTCGGATCACACATTAACCTCTTAGCCTCCAAGTACCCACTACAATGTCATACATTGTGACTTACATCTATACATCATTAGATCTACGTCTGGTTGAGTGTAGGTCGCCCTTGTGTCACCAAAACAACTCGGACTCCACAAGACGTCTGAAGGTGTCCTCTGGTATCTGAACCAAGACACTGATCCTTTAAGTCCTGTAAGTAGTAAGATGGGGCCTCATAGGGTAGCATCAACGAGCACGCTCTGACCCTGTTGTCCCCCCCCCCCCCGCCCTACTAACGCTCTTGTTGCTGGACAGTAGAGACCGTTATTCCAACCAAATCAGGATAAACTACTTTTTTTTTTAATACTCTTTAATTCATAAGAAACAATGAATGAGTAGGTGTCCCAATACTTTTGTCCATATAGTGTATATGTATGGACAGTGGTTACAGGATGCTGCCCACAGGACTGTGTTGCCTGGAAATTTCTGATTGGTGGACTGTTCTCAAATCAGCAGTGAGACTGAGGTGTTCAAAAACTCCAGCAGCACTGCTGTATCCGATCCACACACTAACACACTCGCCACCACCATGTCAGTGTGTCTGTGGTGCTCCTATTTAATAAGTGGAGCTTATATAATGAAGCTTCTTCCAAACCAGGGTTGATCATATTTCTGATATGACTGTAAGTGTTTGCAATTTGCAAATAACTATATTAAAATAAGACAGAAGATATTTGACTTGGTAAAAGTGCAGCTGTGATTCACTATTGCCACTGAAATTTAGCCCAAGGCAAAATCTGTGTCCAGAAACTGGTTTCTTGGTGTTCACACAATGACAGTTTGACCGCCATAGCAAAGAAAATGTGATACTACACTTGATGTCAGTATCAGAGTTCTGGTATCTTAACAACCCTGTTTGGGACTGCAGTTGATTATTGAGCAGAAGGTCATGGATTTTAACCCTCTTAATAGGCCATGGCTAAAAGACCATCTGCTACAGCCCTCAGCTTCAACGGTTTTTCTTGGTAGAGAAGGGCTTTGACATCAGTGGGCTTACATTCTTGTCCAGCATGCCTTCATGCAGAGATTCTCGAATTAGTGGCTTCTGCACTTTACTCTGCTCTTCTTCCATAAAGACAACAAATAAACCTCAACCTTTAGGTCTTATTGTTGTCGTCCGCGGGAGCGTCATTTAAATGAGAGCATCATTTAAATGGGGCTACTTTGTGAACATCCCCCCTCTGTAGCGTATTGTTCCATACCAGTTTCAACAGGATCCAACCAGATTTGCTTACCATGACCCAGCACCCTCCTACTACGACGCACATGCCACAATTCTGTCTGCCTCATTTGATGGCCTTGGAAGCCTTTGAATTCAGTCCCGGATAACTTTACACCACCAGAAAGACTGTTGGATTCCTGAAATTACCAAAATTTTAGTGTTCGGAAAGCTTGAGGCCTTTAATTTGAAACTATTTTTGAGCAGAAGGCAGCTGTTTTATGCTAAATGATTATGTACACACACAATATACCTTTATATCTCACATAATGACTAGTACTGCATGGTATGGCACACTGTAACTACAAAGTCGTGGATGGCTACAGCCCTAACAGAAAAGAGCAGCTAGTCACACTCTCGGCTTGGGAACAGCCTTAAACTAGTTCCATAGGTCAGAAAAGCCCCCTGCCTGGTCATTAAGAGAGGCCAGTTGAGTATGAATGGAGACAGGAACTAAGTCTGTTAAGGTCAGGCGCACCAGAGGAGGAGGGCACCCTGTGGAGACACCCAGGCCAATCAGCATGGAGCTCTGCCAGAACGTGCCTAGGAGGAGGGTAGGGGTGCTAAAGGGTGTGGGACCTACCATGTGGAAGGCTGAAAAGGGGGGGAGGGGCTGGAGCAGCTTCCTGACATATTTACCTCATGCTCACCTGCTGCTTTTCTTTACAGCCTCGTCTCAGCTTCATGCTGCCTCTACTTTTAGGAGAGCACTGTCAGCCAAGTATGGTCAAGATCATGGTGAAAAGTTGGAATCCCATTAATTTAATACTTTAGATTTTGTGTCTGTCACGCAAAAAAAAAACAACTCTCCTAAATGGCAAAGTGGCAGCTTTACAGGAGAGGGAAAAAACCTTATAAAAATACTATTGGTCCACTTATCATGAAAACATCAGACATGGAGGTTTGCATGACAGCGATGACATGTCTATCTGTGCTATAGTTATCAATGTTCTAAACCCATATCCCATATCATACCCATATGTATCGACTTCCCTGTGGTCCACTTTTGGTCAAAAGTTTTTTAAGCACCACAAATTTTAGAAACTCATGTTTGCATGATCATTTCCCAACCTCCCTTTATCCCTCAGAATCAGATGTTCTGTTAACACACCTCTAAGACTGATATGCAACTGAGCTCTGTTGGGAATGGCGGCCCTGTACTGTGGCTCGTTCTGTAAGCAGTCAAGGCTGAAACACTCTTTATAGCTCAGCAAACTGAATGGGCGGAGCTACACCGCACATGGCTGAATAGGCAGATTAAAGAATTTTAAACAGGCCACTTCTGCAGCTTAGTTTCCAAATATGGATTACAATTGTTTTCACAAAAATCAGTTTTTGAATAATATGGGCAGATTAACCCTTTTAAAAAAGTGCATTATATTTAATAAATAGTTTTGCGTCAATGTGATAAACAATTATTTATCCCAAATAATAATAATAATAATAATAATAATAATAATAATACATTTAAATGACTAATTCAATTACAAATAAAAAAAAAAATCAGACAAATTTTGAACCAATGATACTTTGATCATAGTGACAGCGTCTTAGTCCGCTGGACCACTTAGGCCCTTTGACCCTTCTCCTGAAATGAGAATTTTTGGGCAATTATTTGATGGTTCAGAGTTGGACACTATCAGTGCATTCACCATGAACTCTTAAATGCATTTAAGAAAATGGAGTTAAGATAAGCTAGTCCTTTATTAGTCCCGCAGTGGGGAAATTCCCAAAGTTGCAAGGTTTTAAGGACAAAGGAGCTAATTTTACTATATGGACAAAAGTATTGGGACACATGCTTATTCATTGTTTCTTCTGAAACCAAGGATAATTAAAAAAGCAGCACTGCTGTGAGGAACTGATAGCATTTAGTGGCAGTTTGATTTGATTGCGTTCAGTGTGTTAGTGAGGTCAGGTTGAGTGATTATCACCACCCCACCTCATGCCCCATTTATCCCAAAAATATTAGATATAGCAGAGATCACTCCAGATACCACTGCTCCACAGCTTAATGATGGGGAGTTTTAAAACCCTTTAGCCTGCACCGGGCATTAGGCATGGTGCCAGCAATGGGGGTAACTTAAGTAGCTGAATGCATTCATTAGAAGGGGTGTCCACAAACATTTGGACATACCCTGTACGTAGTTTAAAAAAATAATAATAATAAATAAATAATAATCAGTGATCACACAAGACGGGAAAATGTGGATAAAATATTTCATGTTTCTTTAACAGCACACACAGTTCTGTTTAGACTGCACTGAGGGACAAAAGCAGAGTAGAAGGTCATTCTCTCACACACACACACACACACACACACACACACACACACACACACACACACACACACACACACACACACACACACACACACACAATGACTTGCACACACATACAGATACTACAACCCACGCTCTTTAAAATAATAAAAAAAACAAAACACCTTCTCCTCAGCTTCTCTCTCTGTTCTTATCTGGTCACGCATTCCTTCTTCAGTATTCTGCCGTCCTGCTGATGGAAATCAGGAGCACTTTCAGAACCTTTGCCTGTCCTATCTGGAGTCTCTGAAGCAAAGAGACACACTTTAAGGCAGCACGCTCTGAATAATAAATAGCTCTGCATAAACAAAGCCCTGCACGTCAACACTATAGGAGTGTTTGACACCATGTTGCTGAGGTTCTAGATTAGTTCTTTGTTGCAGCTGGCAAAGATCACGGTCTGTCCTGAGGTCAAAAACGGCCTCTGCCTCGGCCTCTCCCTCTTCCTCTCCCTCTTCCCCGAGTGTACAGGTGGCCGGCAGCCCTCCTGAGTTTCCTGCGTTCCTCGTGGTGTTCTCGCTCAGCCTGCTGCTGTCTCTGCTGCTTCTCCGACTGAGAGAAAGAAAGAGAAGAAGAAAAATAAGGGATACAATCTCTTATTGCATGTCATTTCCCCCGGTCACAATTCATGTTTATGAGCTTTTTCTTATCTCTGTACACCTCATAAATTAATCAAGCAGATTTTATTATTATATGTAAATGATAATTGTTCTGATTGGCCACCCTGTATTGTGCCTTGTTTAAAAAGCTGGAACGCTCCCATAACTTCAGGATTAATAACCATTACTGCCATACGCTGAATAAGGATATACACTCCATGGACAAAAGTATTGGGACATCTACGCATTACACCTACAGGAGCTTTTACCACACCCCATTTTAAATCCATAGGCATTATTAATATGGAGTCGGTCCCCCTTTGCAGCTCTAACAGCAGGTCTGGAGCTCTGCAGCTATCGAGTCAACAGAGCGGTGGAGATTTTTCTGCACTATGCGCCTCAGGTAAGCTGCTGATGGAATTGAACACATCAACGCTGTGCTGGCTGGGCTGGAGGCGTCCAGGGGAAAGCTGGAACCAAGCTCTGTTCTTCAGACTAGCTCACTAGATCTCACCTACTTTCTACAGAATAAGATATTCTTGTTTTTATGTTTACCTGCATCTGTTCTAATGGGATCTGGGGATGTTACAGTAAAACCCTTCATCTTACTGCTGAGAAAAAGGGTTTTTAATAATGTGCTGAGGTGCCTAAAACTTTTGCGCAGTTCTGTACATTTGATTTCCATTCTGTAATGAAGCATTTCTTTAAACTTAAACCATAAGAAAATAAATAATATATTAAAATGTTAAAATCTACATTTTTAAAAGTAATTCCCAGGTTGTTTTACATCCTAAAGTTTATTATTCAGCATTCACAATGAAAACAATGCAAACTACTTAGTAATTGTAGATACTGAGTAATTATGGGGTTAAACCAAGTGTTAAATTACACAGCATATACACCATTAGCGACCTTGAAGGGCTAAAAATGATGAATGCATCATTTTACATACAAAAACAAATGATTAAAAATAATATTCCTATTAAAGATGCATCATCTTCACACCAACATGATACAGAAATAGCAGAAAACCCATTGGATGGAGTTTTACTCTGTAATGAATGATAAAATGCTGCGCTTGCTCGCTCGCTTTGTGTGGTCTGAACATTTCACTTCACAGCATAATCTGCTAAACAGAGCCAAGGTGATAATTTCAAACGAGTAAGCAATACTTTCTGGTTATGAATAGGGGCACGAAATTTGGAATATGAATGCTTAGCTGCTGCATTTGGCTCGTTATAACCAGTAAGCATGACATTGTTAGATGTTTTAATTTGCCCTGTGTTTACTGAGACTTAACTCATTGTTTTTCCGTCACCACATGGATGAGGTGGGGAGCCACAATGGGCATCATAAGTCCAAATGCTTTCAGGGTAATCGCAGCAAAAACCCACTTTCACTTTAAATTCACTCCACCAGCCTGATTAGAGCATCGCCTGCAGCTTTGAAATCTGCAATCACACACTCGGTCCTGAAATCATCTCTAATCTCTCGCGGCACCACCGAAAGTGCAGGATGCTTCTCTCTGCAGAGGCGCAGCCTCTTTTATTTCACTCTCCTCCTGCTTCACTGGTCTTTCATGTCTAGACCACACTCGCTGGTTGGTCAGTTCCCATACGAGGTCAAACGCATATACCTTGGTCATTAAGGAAACAAGCAGTGCCTGAAAGTGGGCATTTAAAAGCATACAGACGCTTTAAAAAGAAGCCCTTTCCCACAAAGTGAATCTATGCTTTGTTTGCTGTCTATGCTAAGTTTTAGAATAGGTCTGTCACACTTACGGCGTAATCATCAGACTACCGCAATTCTTTTAGCTGGTCACGCTATTTAAGTGGACGGCAATTACAGTCCACAGCTGTTAGCCATCTCAATGATACGTTTACGCTGCAGCCAAAAATGTGCATTCGGTGTGCGTTTTTTTTGCTCCGATGAAGCAAATGCATGTAAATAGAACAAAGCTGAAATTTAAAAGAGGTTAAGGTCCTCATGAAAACAAGCTTGAACTTCTGACTGGTGCCATATGACATTCAGAGGGCAGCAGTGAGTAATATCTGCCTAATTGTAAATGCCAAAGCTGGTGAAGCAGTAAAACCAAGCTGCAATTTCAGGGGAAAAACAGTGTTTTTGTTACCTTTCTGAGTCAAACGTGCACATCACCGACCCCTAGTTATGGGATTATGGGTTGCTATGGGTTACCATGGAAGGGCAACTAACTTGGCGAGTGATGAAGCTAAAGCTTGGGAAGTGAGCGGGTATCCTTGCTAGGCCAGGATTGACTTTCACCGTCTCTTCTCTCAAACTATATCAGAGTTGAGCTAATTACACTTCGCGTAGTGAGGACCACACTCGCTTGGCTAAGGTGACTCAAGAAACTGGAGTTGGGCTGAAGTTCTGGGGGGCTTCGAGTTGATGGGACCTGAAGCCAGAAAAGAGGGCAAGCAGAGGTTGAGCACGGGTGGTGGCGGGGTGCAAATTTTCAACATGAGAAGGAGAGCGGTTTCATCATGTGTGTAGTAATGGAGAGGAGGATTTGGACGTGGTCCAAACTTCAGTTACATAACTCCATATCGGAAGGGGAACTCAAAAGTGCCGCACAAAGAAGCCAAACTGCGCTAGACAGGTGCCAGACTAAAAGCTAACCTGACTACAGCTAGCTTTCAGCTAGCTAACCAAACATCATACCAAGAGGACGCCATACAACTTACAAAAGTAAAACCTGCAATCACACTACATGTCCAAATGTTTGTGGACACCCCTTTAATAAATGTATTTAGCTACTTTAAGTTGCACCTATTGCTGACACTGATGTGCAAATGCACACACACACACTGTGTCTAGTAAAGAAGTAGACTCTCTGACTCTCTGGAGTGGATATCCACGAATTTATTGGCACTATGCCTAACTCCAGGCATGGGTTAGAAGGGGTACAAAGCCCCCTTGGATTGAGTTGTGGATCAGTGGAACTGTGTTCACCGGAATGGTGCTCCATCCAATACGTTTAGGATAGGTGGTGATCCTCCAATATCCTGACCTCATTAGCGCTCGTCACTAAATACACTCACAAAAGAGCTTCAGAATCTATAGGAAAGTCTTCTTCCCTGGACAGTAGAGACAGTTACTCCAACAAAAGCAGGACATACTCTCGCTTTAAAAAAACTTTTCAGATTACAGAAGAAAGCTTAGTGGCACTGCACTTTTCTGAAGTAGGACGGTTAGGGTTATATTCTCATTACAGCACCAACCAAACGACGAGCCGATTCCTTGCCGGCTGGGTAAGGAAAGATGGAGGTGGAGAGTGGGGGTTAAGATGAATGAATGCGTACATGCTGAGCCGTAAAAGAATGTCTTGGGAATGCCAGTGAATAAACCAGCCATTCTGGGTGACTTTGGCAGAAACTGAAGCCAAGACCAAAATACAGCGAGAACAAGCTGACCCCACTTTCCCAAACCCTCATTCCCAGCGACCTCAGGCTCAGGGAGTACGACAAAGGAAGCTCTAGGAGTTTTCTAGGAGTGAGAAGTGAGAACCTATGATCACCCTGAGGGCAGCAGCACAGGCCAGCGTTCCAACAATAATGACAGTATGTTTCACGAGTTCTCCAACGTTCAAGCTCCTTCATGCTCCATATGGGCGCTGCCACAGGGAGTACATTTTTGTAGCTGGAATTACACTGTGTTCCAGCTGTGTGCAGAGGTTGTTTGTGAACAATTTGATAGTTCCTAACTAAGCATCATGTACTTGTATACTTGGGGTAGCCCTGTTATTTATCTTACAAAAGCTTTTCATCACGGTCATTCAAAAACCATGCATCTCCATTTTGGTTGTTTCTTTCAATTTATGACTGTCTGATCTGAACCTGGCAGTTGTTTTTTTACATTGTGTTAAAATTTCATGACGAATGGACCAATAGAAATGCTCCAAAATTACTTAAAAAAAGAAAAAAAGAATATATATATATATATATATATATATATATATATATATATAGTTAAGATGCTTTGCTACTAACTTTTCACGTTTCAACCCTCTGCCTGTTCGGAATGAGGTGATATATTTGTAAAGTGTTTTTTTTTGCTGGCGTTGTGACAAAGCAGCTAAACAGGAATCAGTAAACAGGTCAACATGATATAAAAACCTAAGACCCCCAGTGAGCAGCCAAAGGCGACAACAGCGAGGAAAAACTCCCTCAGAGCTGGAGGAAGAAACCTTGGGAGGAACCAAGACTCAAGGGGGACCCATCCTCCTCAGGTCAGAACATTTACCTAAATTCCTGAGAAGTTACTGAACCACTGCATAAGACTGTTCTACTGCTCAGGCGTGCAATAATTACAATATCATAATCAGAATATAAACATAGTAGAGCTGGTAAGGGTAATGAAGATTAATGGTGGTAATAATAATCATAATAATAATAATAGTGGCAGACAGTTAAGAGTCCATGTAGATTTAAACAGAGCAGTGGCAGGAAGGTTGGCAGCTGGTCTGACACAGGTGGCAGGGGAACCTGGTGGTCAGTCTGGTGGGTGTGAAATGTCTATTAGCTATCTATGCCAGGCTAATAAGCTTACAAAAAAGATTAGGTTGGCAAACAAATATCTAGATATGTAATAACATTGAATATAAAAGGCTAGAACTTATAGGAACATTTGAAATGTGGTAATAAGTCCAATCTTTTTTATTCCGTTTATTTGTTTCACACACACGGATGGAGATAATGGAGACCAAGACCTGGTAGTGTAGCACTTTGCAATTAGAGACCACTGCCCAGAGAAAATAAAGATAAAGCGAAAACGATAAAGAATTTGTTCTAATGTTTTGAGATAATGGCAACGTAGTATGCAAATTAAATGTATGACTGGATGCTAATATTATAACTGTATTTACATTTTTTAATTATATATATATATATATATATATATATATATATATATATATATATATATATATATATATATATATATATATATAAACATTTCTCTTCTTTGTGTTTTTAAATAGTTGCTTAACATCAAGCTAGTTTGAAGTTCTGATTTATTTTACTAGGTTATAACAGTGTAAAAATGTTAAACTGTACCACCCCCTGAGAGTGAAATGCAGTGCAAATGCTAAACTATGTACCTCACAGTGTCCACTACTGCACATCTGAGACTCACCTTCTTGAGAGTGAAGGTTATCTGTTTGCTTCCGACAGCTGTGTCAGCAAGGTTCAGCATCCCTGAGCTTTCCTCATGCTTCAGACGCTCCTCAAGAGATGTTCTGGCAGAGACACAACAGACAGTGCTTTGAAAGACTCATTCGACACCATTACAGTACAAAACATCACAGTCTGCAGTGCAGCATCCACAAAGTCACCTCACACAAAATGGCCTTGCTGAGGGCATTGATATCCAGGTCTGACTGATCCAAATCTGGCCAGATCTGATCTGATCTGGAGCAAGGAAGCAGTGAACTTTACTCAAGGGAGAAACCATTATGTGCCCCAGTGATTGATATATTCATTAAAAATAATTGTAGGAAAGCTGTAGGAAATGCCTGCAGAGCTGGCAGCCTATTATGGATCAGCTATAGTCTGTGATCAACAGTAGGCAACAGTAAAATGAACAGCTGAGTTAGTAGATAAGCAATGTACAAGTCACAGGAACCCACACTACTGTATAAATAGTGAACTGATTCCTACAGTTGGTCCTGAGCCCTGGAGGTACAGTCTGCTTGTAAAACACAAAATCCATGTACTTATTTGTGCCTTTTTTTTTTTGACAAAGAAAGGCAACCATATTTACCATATTGAGTTTGACACAGATGGAATTTGGCCTCTGCCTTCAACTCATCCATGCAGTCAACACACACACAGTGTACAGTGAACACATGTGAGACGGCAAAGAGGGTTAAGGGCCCAACAGTGCTAGCTTGCCGAGCTCAGGTACTGGACCCACAACCTGGTCATCAATAGCCCAGTGCTCTAGGTGCTGTGCCACCACTGCCCTCATAATGTGGTCCTTTACATTGTGTCAACATTTCATGATGAATGGACCAATAGAAATGCTCCAAACTGACTTTTTACACTGACCTCTATTAAAAGTTATGGAGATTTTTACCTGCACAGTAAAGTAGCGAATTTCTTTGCTCAAAATTGGAGACGGTTCCTTAAAAACTGTATTAAAAATCTCACAAAAAACAGTATTCCCAGTTTTGACGTTTCTTTCTGACATAACGTGCAGTTCTTTATTTGGATCAGAAGGTCATGATCAATGAAATGCTCCAAAATGCCTAAATAAAATAAAATAGTTTTACTTTGACTTCCACTGAAGTTTTTCTGTAAAGTTGCTACTTTGGACATTTTGTAATTGTGTGACTGCATGTGTAAGCTTAGATGTGCTCCTACAATTAAACATGAATGAATCAATGTGGAAAACGCACCATAAATCAAATCAGTGAGTGTCACTCTAGTACTAAGTCACATAATCAGAACTACACAAAGAGCCCATTATCTGGAACACTCAATTCACCTCAAGTGTTAAAGAATTCAGTAGTACTATAAATCAAATTATTACTTCAAATATACAACTATCACAACTACAAGCATTCTTCAATGATACAGCCTCCCTTAAACAGACCACAGCAACAATAAAGCTTAATCCGCTACAATAAAGCCGAGGGATGGGACTGCATTAGCTCTTAAGAATTTTAGCCCATTAAAATGAGTGACCTTAAGTAAATCAACTCTGTAAAGCTCCTTTCAGACATGCACAGTAACCTAGAACATTTCCGGACATGACCCGGAGGAACTGTATGTGTGAACGCAATTGTCTGGATCAGCTGTACCAGACATTACCCGGACTTTGTATTAGGGGCTGGTAGGATGTAGTCCAGGTAATGTCTGAGTGAGTTCATGTGCGAATAGAGCAGGAAATGTTCCTGTAAATTCACAGTGGGATGGTTAGTGAAATCACTGTGGATGAGTCTCCTTCACCATCTTTAGCATGCTGTAAACAAACTGACATTTGCACAGCGTGCTTTTAGTGTCTTGCCGTGCCTCCTACGCAAGCTAAACAGGCTCCGCCCCTTGCCTAAGGCATACGGGACATCTCCTGTAGTGAGAACGTGTCCGACACAGAATATCTCTGAATGTATGCTACATGTATGAAAGGGTAACTCTGCATATGATTATCATATGTCAATCATTGAAATAAAAAAAATAAAAAAATAAAAAACAAACAAACAAACAAAAAACATTAAGCTCTGACTCACTTTTGCATCTTCTGTTTGCGTGCCACATCCCCAAAGCTGCGGAACTCCTCTCCAGTTTTAATTTGGTAGAACCGAGGTTGGCTCTTGCCCTGAGCCTGGAGCTGCTGGGGGTTCCCAGCCAAATCTGAACTCTGCAGGCTGGTGTTGCGGTCCTGCTGCTTCCTCTCATTAAACCGGCGCTGTCTCTGCTCGGCCCATATGAGGCGCCGTTGCTCCCGGACCTCCTCCACCCAACTTTTGTCATCGTCAGAGCTTTCCTCTTCCTCTGAACTGGCCCGGCCCTCCAGCTCCTCATCCTCGTGATCTTCTGACTGAAAGGGGAGTAACTACAGTCAGTCTACAGTCGATTTGGCCAAAGCATTCTCAGAACTGCTCATATACTACTTGGTGGAATTTTGCCAAATACATATACGAGCAAACAAAAGCACCACAAAACCCTCCGCACCTAATATAGCAGAACATGCCAGCCATCAGGATCGGTCAGTGAGTTGGTCCCAGTATTGGAGTAAACATCATCATGATAACAGCTTCAACACCACGCTTTTAGATCATGCAAACTATGAAGCCACTAGTTTTCCCACATCTCAGTAAATTAACTTGCTGGATGGTGGATGAATATCCCACATTAATAGCACATGTATTGCACCAAGCATAGATGAGAGGTTGTTAAGCTGCACTGGCTGAATGAGCTGGGGCACTGTCAGCCATTGCAGTAGGCAGATATCAAGTCCATACAAAAAGCCACCTACGTTACAGTGTACATTTCAGGACATCTGGAGATCAGATCACAGCATTCGGGTTTCAGACAGAATGATTACAGTTTCACAGTCAAATAAAGACCTGATAACACTCTAGCTCACTTTGCTCCCACATACGATTCCATATTAGAGAACAATGCAGAAGTACCAGTCAAAAAAATTGTGTAAATGCGTTTGAGCAAAAATAATAGATAAAGCAAAGGACAAACAAACAAACAAACAGACATCCAACCAACAAATCGCAGATGCGTAGTGTGTAAAGGCGCTTGAAGGTTGCAACCCTCAGTGTGTAACCCTGATGCTAGAGGACCACTGTCCAGCACATTTTAGTTCTTCTCTGCCTCCAGCACATCTCACCCAACTAATTAACTCATTAAGAAGCCCTTATTCAGTTGTCGTAGGTGTGTCACATCAAGAACAACACACAAATGTCCACAGCAGTGGGCCTCCAGGACCAGGACTGGAGACCACTGATCTACATAATCATATTTTACCTTTTGAAGGGCCTCTTGCTCGACTAACTGCTGCAGTTTCTTCCTCCTCTTCTGGCCCACCTTGGACACGATGGGGTTGAGCAAACGGAACTCCTCGCTCCGCTCATCCACTTGGTAGTCTGGGTTCTCAAACATCATCTTGAAACGATCATCACGAAGAATGTTGGTGGTACCCTGTGATCCATGGGGGAAAGAGAAATAGGACAATACAGGTCAATACAGGTCACATTAAATGAAATACAGTAGTGTATGTTAGTCAGTAATCCTAGTTGTGCTGCTGTGTGTAAAACAGAGGCGTTCCTCACCTTGGCCTTCTTCTTCTTGGCACTCAATGCAGCTTCATCATCTCCCTCCTCCATCAGTTTAATGGCAAGCTCTTTATTTACCTTGGGCAGTTTCTATCAGTGTGAAGCGACAGAGAGAGAATTTGTAAGGGGGATTACAGATGTAAAGATAGAGCATGAACTAGAGTCAGAAAGGAAGGATAAAAAGATGGTGTAGTAGGAGGAAGACAGAAGATCAGTCACCTTAAGCTGTACTCGCTGAACTCTAGACTCTTCAATTTTCTGGCGAATCTTGTCCTTTCGATACTCATCGTAAGCAAACGGATTTGACATGGTCTTAACCTGGAGGGATTACAACACATCAGTAAAAGGATCGATTTACATTTATGTCACTTGTCCGGCGCTCTTATCCAGAGTGATTTATATTTGAATGATGTTACAGAGGAAAGAGATTGTAGGGTTAGGTGTCTTGCCCAAGGATTGGTATTGGTGTTGCATGGTGTGTTTTGCCCAGCTGGAGAATCAAACTCCAGTCTGCCACTGGAAAGGGCAATGTTGTTACACTACACCAACTGATAACCTTCACCTTCAGTGTTTAAGGTGGTAGGAACTTCAGGCTCCTGCAGATGGCGTTGCTCGAGGATGATCAGGCTACAAATACCTGTGAGGTGTGCAACAGGATTCATCTGGGAACTGACAAACAGGGACTGCTGGCAAATTTCAAGGCTACAGTTCTCTGAGGAGTGTTCTTTGAGAAACTGGTGGTGAAGGACGTGTGTTGACATCTAGAAGCAATTCTTGCCTGGCGTTCCAACGAGACATTCACTGCACCGTACCACCTCTTCTAAATCTATGAATCTCGTCACACACCCCACAGGTTATTATAGAAGCCTGAAGTTACTGCCTCCTTAAACCCTTAAGGCAACTATTTATGTATGGAGAGCTTTTTGCATATATTATAAAATAAAGATTCTTCAAAAGGTTCTTTAAAAATGGTGCTATGTGTGTAACAGTGATGCAGTAAAGGTTCACAAACATGGTTCTTTATGGAACACATATCAGATACAGTATTCAGAGACATTTTTTCCCTTTCATATAATCTACACATATACACACCTTGTGGTAAAGTCTGATATCCATGAAGAAGCCATGCATGTAGGCTCTCAACAGAGGAGATCCAATCAGGTGGACCAGACCTGAGACACAGTTATGAAACTCAAGTAAGTCAAACAGCAGCAGAAGTAATCGGACAGCATATTATAAATGATTAACTGTTCCACTGGGCTTTAATTTGGCTTTAATTATCCACCCACCAAGCATGCTGAAACACTCTGCAGTGCTGCATGACCGGTGGCTTAAAAAATGCAGCAGTAGACCACACACACACGTACGCACGCACACTCACATACACAGGACTGCAGCTGTTGTCCTTTCCGATTAAGGAATCAATAAAGTACAGCCAATGGTTAACACTGTAAAACGTCATGTGGTGGGGGAAGAGGTACAGCCAAAGGTTGAGAGGACGTGTCCGTGATCTTTTCATCGGAAAGCATTAATGTTGAACAGAAGGAAGTCTTAGTATTTTCATCACAGCAGAGATGAGAAGCCAAAGACAAACTGAACACAGAAACCGCACAATTCTTCTCTGAAGATGATTTCCTGTGGCAGTGGGGGTGTGAGGTTTACAATGTCTAAGACACATGGACTGACAGGATGCCTGTGGGTGGGGTTCAGGTCTTGGGTGCCTTCAACTCTGAGAGGTATGGCGTTACTACGGTCATACTGGCTGTATTATTTAAAAGGAATTACAAAATTAATTTAAAGTTAGTTAATTAGTAAGTTTTGAGTCTCTTTAATTTTTTCTTTCGATGTCAGAGAACATTAATCAACTGTTTCTTTCACAAAACAAGACAGTAATAACCATCAAACTCTGCCTCAACAAACCACCTAAAAAACCCTCTTAACTTTCAAAGGACAGTGTAAGAAGATTTTATCCAAAATGATGAAGGGGAAGCTGGAGTTGCACCTATACCGAAACTTTATCTGCACCGATACTGGCACTTAACCACAGTATCAGTATCTGCAACAGAGAGCAGATACCATGAGCTGCTTTTTATTATTATTATTATTTATTTTTTACATGAAACATTTTTGTTTGCATGCTTTGTTATGAAACCAAACGTTTAAACCAGTAAAATCCGGTCATAAATAGTTATTAAATTAATATACATTAAATTTAATATCCATGTGTGTTTTTTTTGGTTCTGAAACCAATAGTTGAGTTTCAGCAGCTTGTTTAAAGGCCAAACACTGAGGTTCAGTACCGTTTTACACAAAGACTTAAACCTAAATGTGAAATTGCTGCTTTTTTTCCTCTAAACTGGCATTTTTTCACTGCTCTGAAATGTGAATTTTAAACACCAGTTAAAAGCTGTTAGGTAAAGCTTAGCAAGATTAGCTTAGCAAGTAGCTTCACTACTTGCACATGTTACTACATTTTATCATTTCACAGCTTTGAAAAGTTTAAATATGTAGTTACTTAAACAGTAAACACAGTTCTTATTATCTTATGAGATCTTATTTGGGATCAGATATAAAAAAGTCAAATGTATAAAAAAGGGGAACACTATAAATATCAGAATTTATAGCTGTCTGTCGAGCATGTAAGTCAGAATTGGTATCAGTACTCAAATATGGTATTCGTATTAAAAATGAAGTAGTAGTATTAGAGCATCCCGGCATTCATTCTGTGCAGATGGCCTATTTTTTTTTCAGATTTATATGAACTTTGTGCTCTGGGAAAACAATGGTCCTTACTCACCAACAAAATAGAAGAAGAAATTTCACCCCCAGTGTTTTCTTTAATTGGGATTTGTTCACTTTACTAAAACAATGGGTTCCATCATTAACAGAGCAGAGCTGTAAACAAGAGGAGCTGATATAATGGAAAATGAGTGTAGAAACAAGGAGGTGGTGTTGCAAAATGCAAAAATTAAAAATTCAGATTTAAGCAAATAATTGTGAGATTATATAAATTCGACATAATGGGATTAATACCATGTCTCAATTCATTTATTCATGTTTTATTTTTATAGCAATAACTGACTTTCTTCTCACTTTTCCTAACCTGCACAAAAGCCTCATTTGAAACACCTTTAGGGAGCTTGTGTAAAATAGTGTGGCAGAGTCTCCTGTGTCTGTGTGAGACACTGGCACAGTTAAGTCACTCTCACTCTCACACACACACACACACACACACACATACACACATACACACATACACACATACACACATACACACACACAGGACAGCGCCCCTCCTCTTAAACCCCTCTGTTATATAATTCCAGCATTCCACAGCTGTGGTGAACCCCTTGGCCCTCCCCACGCTCTTCCTCTCCTCTCCACTCCACTCCGCAGCATTGTTTGAGCTCTTTTCTGCTGATGGCAGCGTTCCTGGGACTTCTCCTTCATGTTTCCCACCTTCTGCCACCTCCCTTAGCCTGATCTCATCTTCAAAGATCATATTCCCTCAGCCTAATTCCACTGATTACTGCTGAGCTCCATTACGGTTTTAACCTCTACAGTCAAGAGAAAGTACCATGCTAACACCCCTAATCATCCATTACACTTACTGACTCCAACCATGAACATCCCTCTTTTGCTTAAGCACCGACAGAACAGCACCTTTAAAACTAAAGATATTTCAATTACACCTCCTGACTGCTGGACAGCTGTGAGCCAGGTTGATCTGTACTACGCGGAGCAGCTCTGTTATTGCTCTATTGTTATAGTATCAATAATCGTCCAACAGCAGCACGGCATCAACTACTCATACAGCGCTATCTTTAGAAAATTGTCTAGGGTCGGGCAATACACAAAATATCATTTTTCCAGAGATGGCTTTCACAGCAAAGGATAAAAAAATAACTTTCTGATAAACAGGGTTCCCAGAGGAGACACTGGAACTCAAGGTAAGAGACACACACACACACACACACACACACACACACACACACACACACACAAACAAACAAACAAACAAACAAACACAAAACAAAACAGTAGGAGGTAGGGCTGGGCACCACAAATGTGCATGATGTTTTGTTTTTTTGTTTTTTAGATTTTGGCGATTTCATTGTATATCACAGTATTATTATTTATTCACATTTTTTTGCCTGTAAAATTGACTTAGAAATCTGACTAATGAACTGCCTTCTTTATAGAACAGAATCCTATTAGATACAGCAGGTTAACAGTGGCTTACTGTACTACTAATACACATTAACAACAGACATGCAGATCAATGTTTTTAGTGTGCAGGTCAGAACTAAATACTAAGATAGATAAACCCGTCATTACTGCAGGCTTTAAAGCATATATTTGAAAACTTCATAAACTGAACTTTATGAAGACGTGAACGTGTTTACATTCATCATGAAATTTTGATGAAACGTAAGAAACTATGACCAGATTCACATTATATCAAAAAGTGAAAAAGGATGCAGTGCAGACCTCCCACCTCAGACCACAAGCTATGCCATAAGTCAAAAAAGGGAAAAACAACAAAAATGGACATACAAGGTTTTTGCATTATGTGATGATATTCAGTCTTATACAAAAGATTGTCTTTTTCCCCTCTTTCTTCACCCAGAATATAACATTTTCTTTCATTTCAGCAAATCCTACAGCAGTTACTTTCTTATAAAACATAAGCATAATATAAAAAGAAATTCACAAAAAGCGATTTTGCATAATTTATAAAAGTCACACTTAAACGTGTGGAACTTACCGAGGTTCTCCAGGTCCTTGCGTGTGACAAACTTGTAGTCATCATAGACGGTGCTCTCTGGGTTCTCCTCCAGCTCTTCGGTCAGGTTGTCCAGGAAGGAGCACCAGCGGGGCGCAGGGCCCAGGGCCTAAACGTCAACAGAGGCAGAGAGGAGAAGATGGGAACGAACAGAATGTGTGAGATTTGTGCACAACACACCTGACGGTCATACATTATCAAAAAAACTGCTCAATGAGGAACTTCATCACTGGGTATTCTAAATATATACACATATACATGTCCAAGATATCTGTGCAGCCAACATTTCTGTTAAAATCAAGAGAAATTATACGGACACTATAAGGACAACACTGATGATTTGATTGCATTCAACCACAGTAGCATTTGTGAGGTCAGGTACTGGTTGATTATTAGCCCTGAATCACTAATATCACTCCACCTCATCCCAAATGTGTTGGATAAAGCACCTTCATTCCAGAGAACACAGTTCCACTGCTCCACAGCTCAATGCTAAAGGGGCTTTATACCCCTTCCGTTGGGCTTGGTGGCCTGCCTGACAGAGTCTTACTCTGTTCAGTAGTTCATAAGAACAACTTGACTCGACTCATTAGAAGGGGTTTTCTAATTTTGAACATAAAATACGCAACAAATAAAAGCTATAACAGTGTTCCTAAAAAAGAGAGAAATGAATGCCCTGGAGTCCCAGATTTTTGCAGATTTTCTTAAATTCGCTTTAATGGCACTTGCATATCAGATAATCCCCACATGTTTTATATCAAACTGTTCTGAACAAGCTCATCAATGTGTCTGAAAAATTAAGGCCAGATTTTTAGAAATTCCTCATATTTCCTGTATAAACATACCTTTAGTTATGTGGGTGCATAGGTTTGGTGCTTAAAACAGGTTTACAAGAGTCACAGCTTCACAAAAGTAGTGGAATGCATGAATAGTATACATAAACTATATAAAGGATGAGTTTCTGAGTGTCCATTGGTCTGTTTTACACAAACCCATAGACGGACGCATGAATCCACCAGTTACAGATAAGAGGTAGATGGCGGATACACAAATCCACAAGTCAGATCCAGCAAGAGGCAAGGCAGAGATGAGCATCTCATCTTCACAGCCTTGTAACTCTGGATGCGAGTCATGTACAATCCGGCAATAAGATGCAATTGAAAGGACAGGCTCTCTGAACTGTATTCTGTGCTGTATTATCGCAGAGATATTAACAGAAACATCAACACAATGCATTTCACACACTGACGCGTCCTTAGACTCCAAGGGGTTAATTGGGAAACATTTCTTTGAGCAAGTCAATCTGCAATGAACACTATCACGTTAGTGCCGATCCGGAATGTGCGGGTTAATGTTCAAAGGAGTGTGAGTGCATGTCCGTTCTCTCTCTCTCTCTCTCTCTCTCTCTCTCTCTCTCTCTCGTTACACAAGCTCAATTCCTCAGAAGGTTAATTCTGATTTTATTACAAAACAAACCTCCTTCAGGAAAAACCTGTTTGATCAGGTCAGGAAAAGTGAAAAAGAAAGGAAATATGAACATATACAGAACGTAACATCAACGTTCGCTTATTTATCACAAACGTTTCCCAACAGCGTGCCGATACACTGAAATCGAACATGATGTCACCAGTCTGTGATACCAAGAAGTCAGAATACAGCCAACCTGGAGGACTTCTGAGATACAGGCATGCAATATTTGATCAGTGGTAACCTGAGGTAGGTACTTACGGGAATGTAAAATGTATTCATTTTAGGGTCTTCATTGGCAGTGAAGAGCATACCTTAAAAAAAGGAAAAACAGAAAAAGGATGAGGATGTTTGATCCACAGTTTGGCTGACCAGTTCTCTTCTAAAAGTCTTTCAGGGCTGGATGAATGATCATATTTTTGTGTATGGTGGTAGATAAGTTTCCTCAGTGAACGCATCATTAAAGCAGCATTATACGAGAACTGCCATTATTTGGAGTGGTCCTTCATAGTAATTAATAAACTACCTGTAACACATCAGCATATCAGTGCAGCAGCAGTAGAGCATCTGAGTACAGAGAGGTAAATATACTGAAGATGTTCGATTAGTCCCAACCCTAATCCTAACCTTAATCTCAAACCAAAACCTAATCCTAACCCTCATCCTGCCCCCTCAACCGCAATCTAAAAGTGTATTTCACTTTTACACTACTGTCGTAAAAACAAACTGTGCTTTGAGCTCCGCTTTGTGGACAACTGTACATATGCACTTGCTGACATGCTGAGAGCTACAGAAGCGGCATCTAAGTGAAAGAAGCATGTGGGCTGCAGCGGTAGAGAAGCATTACAGGATTTTACACAAATTTAACTTGGGTTACACAGCGCTACTCAGTTCTGAAAAGAGGTCTCGTACAGCTCCACTAAAATTTCATAGTGTGGTGGCAGCACTTTAGCCTGGAGTGGCACTGACAGAGATGCCGTTCTCCTTATTACAGTCAGTGGAGCATCAGCATGACTCTCCACCTGGTTGGATTGTGGCGCAACAGGTAACACCACTACCGGCCAGTGAGCTACCACACCATGTGGGAGACAGGGGTTCAATTCTCAGTCTGGGTCACTATGCTGTGCTACACCAATAAGAGTCCTTAGGCAAGACTCCTAGCACTGCATTGGCCCTCCTCTGTAATATGAGTAAGCTTGCAAGTCGCTCTGGATAAGAGCGTCAGCTAAATTCCATAAATATAAATATTCTGAAGCTGCTGTTAATTTTGAAGGTTGTATTTTGTATATTAGATTAACAGAGGTCTCTTTAATTACCAAACAATACATAAACAAATAATAGAAATAAATAAATTCCGGCTTTGTCACACCTCTAGTTAGATACTCACTATTTTAATTCTATTTAATTGCTGTTCATCCCATCACTGTGCTATCGAGAGCTTTATTAAATGATGCCTTTTTATTGTCCAGATCACGCAGCCCTACTGTCTTTTACACTTCACCTTAGAAATCCAAACCAGGCTGAAAGGTCATGAAAGAACACAACGAGAAATCCCACAAGCATTCTGCGCACATCTGTAGAGTCCCTCTTTAAGAAAATGTGACATACGCAAGCCATTAACACGAAGGGCTGCTTGCACATTCCAGCAGCAGATGAGTGTTAATGAGCTTCAGAGAACAGCATCTTTAACGACTCAATTAAAGCATTTCTTTCAGTTCAGTTAAAAGTCTTTCCAGGCAGATGGCTATTGGGTTTTGCATGAGCTCTGTGTTAAATGAGGTACTGTTATCAGTGGTTCAGACTATCTATGAAGAAGAAGGTTATATTCAACTGTACTCAGCCAATGCAAATACCCTCAGTGGAGATGAGGAGAAGATATTAAGGGAGCAGAACTCACCAGAGCCAGGATAAACACAAACATCAGTGATGCTGGCTGACGGTTCAATGGAGGAAAACATTTTACCCTGAAATGGGGCAGATAAGAGAGTTCATGTGTATGTTTTTGAACACAATACCACTGTTGACACGGAAATGCTGGATCTAGCACTCACGTTGTCCTTGTGCCACATCTTGATGATTTTGGAGTCTGCTGACAGCACCAGGTCCAGTTGCTCATGGAAATGAATGGAATGGATGGGCAGGCCATAATAATGGTCCTTCACCAGTAGGGGCTGGGAGGAACGCAGGTCATACAGCAAAACCTGCAGAGGTGGAAGAACTGTCGTCACTCTTTGCATCCTCTATATTTCATCAGGATCATCTGATTTGAGAATAGGTCCAACAGGGTTTGACCTATACATGCAGACATTTGTCCCTTGTAGCATCTGTTGCGAGGTTGGACATGATTTACAGAACACAGGCTTTACAGAGAAGAAACATTTGACTAAATAAGAAATGGTACTGAAAAGTGTGTATGGACAAAAGCACTGGGACACCTGCTCATTCACTGCATCTTGTGATATTGGGGAACTAACTGTCTCTACAGGAATCTGAATTGCATTGGTGTGAGAAGTTGATTGCATTCAGCGACAAAAGATTTAGGGAGCTCAGAATGTTGGATGATCATCACCTCACATCAACCCATCGCAACAGCATTGGAAGGAGCACCATCCATCACTCCAGAGAACACAGTTCCACTGCTTCACAGCTCACTGCTGGTGGGCTTTATACCCCTCTAGCCCACACCTGGCATTGGGCATGGTGCCAATAGGTTCATGTTTATCTGCTGAATGGGGGAATGGGGACTGTGTGTGTACATTTGCAACTTTAAGTGGATGAAAGCACTCAGTGTTCGGCTTGTCCAACCATGCAGCAGAAACTAGCAAGGACAAAGTTGCGGGTGGAGCACGTATAGGTCAATTCCTGTTGGTTTAGTCTGAGAAAGGGGAAGTGTAGCTAAAGAAAGAGATATACTGCATGTATGAGAAAGGTCACAGACTCAGACTATTTTCTTACTACATCTGGAAACTCAATATTAAGTGGAAATGTACATACTGAGGCAGATACCCAGTTACAACAGTTCATTAGGCTCGATGTTATCATTGCCATAGTTCCACAATGCTTGTTCAATCATCAATTGTTATATAAGAACACATTTGTGTGCAGAGCATGGACAAGTCAACTGAATGAGCAGTTTCAGACACTTAACTGCTTGAACCGACAACACTCTTAAAAATAAAGCAGATTATTTGAGTGATGCCACAGAAGAACCACTTTTAGCTCCGTAAATAACTGTTTTTCCTAACACATATGCAAGTGTGAAGAACTTTTTAAAGGCGTAAAGACACTTTAATTTGATGTAAAGGGTCTTTACAATCACACCTCTTTATAACACACATGGCTCTTCTATGGCATTGCTCAAAGGACCCTTCGCAGCACCTTTATTTTTAAGTGTGAGCAAAGTGCTTTATTAGTGACTGATGATCATTGTCATGAACACCACAGTACAGCACAGCAGGCCATGAACATCCTCCCAAATATGACTAAAACTGAACCTCAATTAAAAACTCCCAAAAAAAGACCCGACCTGGAACAGAGAGACCAGAAAGCTCAATTGGGATAAATCATCATCCAAGAAAAGTAAAGCCTTATTTTACAAGCAGCATACCTGTCCAGTGGTAGTGCCCACAGCCATACCAAGTGAGCCGTTAAACTTCAGCGCACTGACCGAAGGCAAGCCGTCCACTCTGCAGAGCAAAAGACAGACATGCATTAATGCATATAAATATACATCTGAATATATGCAAAGGATTCCACTGCAGACTAGATTTAGCTTCTGCAAGCCTCTGGCAGCACACAGCTTGATGGTGGTTTGACAATTCCCTCAGAAGACACATACAAATTGAGATTGTAGAATCCAGCTGCAAAACCCCAAACCAAGCTTATTTTCTCATGAAGTAAATCCTATTTCTTTTTCTCGCAATTGTGCTGAAAGATCAAAATTGGACTATTTGAGACTGTGTGCACGGATTTTACCACATGTGAGAGCAGAATGCAGAGTTGAGTTTAGGGTCATGAGAACACAGCTTACTCTGTTCCTTCAGTCACGCTGTTGAGAGCACAGTCCAGAACGGCCACCCGACCGCGCACGCGAGGGTCCCAGCACTCCACTTTCCCCTACGCACAACAACACAACCAATATGACGACTCAACTCCACTCAATACCACACAAACACTGCAGTCCACTGTGAGAATGCTCTGCACGGCTTAAAGCTTTTCCAACCCCTACACATCTAATCCAGCTCATCAGCTATGGAGCTATTTCTGAGCCAAAGAAAGTAGAGGATGAAAATTCAGGTCCAGAAAGTAAGAGCTGAGCTGTCCAGGCAGTTGGAACAAAATCCTGGGGTGGATTTTTACTTTCTGGGCCTGAAGTTTCCATCTCTAGAAGATGGAAACTGTAATCTGTGTAGGGCAATGGATCTTCAGGAGTAGTGTCAAGAACCTCCTGAGCCAACCTACTGAACATAAAGTAAGGAAATTTAAGGGGAAATAAATAAATAACACATTAAATAATAAACTAGAGCACAAACTGAATGCAAGCTACACACACCTCCAAAGTCCCCGCAGCAAATAACTGATGAACAGGGTTGATGTCACACACATTGATCTCCCTGTTGCAAAACAGAAAATACATTAAGGCACAAAAGTATATTACATGGACATTGATCCATAAATACATACAATTCTCTCATTCTAACTAGCAGCCCTAGTATAGAACAGAAGGACTGTCACCATGCTGCTGCTATTACGCCCTCTATTGACCGAATACTCACGCTGCATCTGTCTGCAGAGAGTTGAGGAACCTGCCCTGCTCAAGGTTTAACCTGTAGACCTCTGAGCTGGAAAAGGAAATAACATGGAATGCAGAAAAAAGGAAACACATGTTGTGTTACATAACGGAATGGCAATGGGGTCATTTTAGTGACCCAGGCAGAGCATGTGGTGTGCTTTAAGGATGTGGTTGCTCTGGTCGCTTACCTGGCCCCGACAAAGTACAGATCACAGGACGGGTAGTGGTAGGAGAAGTCTCGGCCAAACTTAGGGATGCGTGTTTTGTAGTAGTGTCCATGCTGAGAGTGGAACTCGACGTATCGGTCGACATGCAAAAACACCAACTACAGACACACACACACACACACACACACACACACACACACACACACACACACACACACACACACACACACACACACACAGAGATTTTCAATGTGTTGAAAGGCTTCAGTAATAAGTAATATCAGTAATCAGTAATAAAAACACCAAACACATGGAAAATAATTCCAGTTGTGTTCATGTTACACAACAAAAAGCCTACCTTTGAGTAATCATCAGACAGGATCTCAAAGGTCACCACTGTAGGAGAACAAAAGAAGGCTTTTATGGCCCTACAAACTTTACAGGTTTAGGACTATTTTTCATTTTACAGCAAATATTTAAATTTAATAAATTTAAATTTGAAGCTCCCTGATGTTCAGCTGAGCCCAGAGGTTTACATACATAGGTGCTACAAAAGGTTCTTTAACCAAAGCCATAGAGGAACCACTTGCCGTGCCATTAAGAACAGCGTTTGTAATAAAGATGAGTAATAATGTCATAATGACTGGACACAATGTCACACCTACCAAGAAATTTCAAAGTCCAGGCATGGAAATTGATTCAAGGTCCAGATTTGGAGATTGCTGAAAGACTTTACCAAACTATCATATTAACAGTTACCATCATCACAACTGCTGATTCCATTATTCTACATGAGGACATGAGTGGTCACTTTAGCATACAGCCAACATGAAGCCACACTCAGCAGCAGAGACAGCCTTCAACACCTTAAGGCCAGGCAGCTACAGCTACATGTAGCGTACAAGTGATAGATAGAGAGAAATGTAGCCTAGGGAGAATGATTACACACTGGCGGTGAGTCAAGGGGGGAAGACGTGGCCCATATGCAAAAGGTGGTGGCAGGGGCAAATAGGAAAGTTATGAGTTCAAATAATACTCAAATAGGCTGTACTCCACACAAAAACCCACCATATATTACTTAACCAGCACAGCTGACTGGACTGTTACTGGACTTGAGAAACATTGTTTTATAACTTTCTCCGTGGCTTGAAACCTGTAGCTGTTCTGTACACTGTGTAAAAAAGCTGGATGAAAAGCTGTCATTGTAAAACTCTTAAAAGTCACCATTTTGGAGACATGTTTTTCATTGGACAGGGACAATATATTCAGTTACATTTTTTATATAGAATTTTGTGACATTTCTAGTTTGCTTTAAGTGAATTACTGTAATAGTTGTTTATAAATACACTTCACAAAATGTACTAATGTCTATATTAACACAAGTATTTAAGAAGTACATTAAATAAATGTTTAACTAAAAGTATATTTTATAATAATGCAGTTATAAAACATACTAATTATATACTAGAATATACTAGAAATATGCTATATTTAAGTGTGATCATGATTTACGTGCAAGCATTTGATGAGTTAAGCATGAGCATAATGAGGTATTTTAAATTTGAAATAAGTACATACATTTGCTGGTATATTTACAACCTACATACACAAATCCCAGTATGTATTGAATACAAGTAAGTGCATTTTTACTAAAGTAGCCCTGATTATTATGGCCAAAATATTTTTTTTAATGAAGTTGCTTCAGGTGGTTCTTTGATGCTGCAGAAGAACCATTTTTGTCCCATTAGAAATTTTAAAATGAATGTGTGAAGAACAAGTTAAAGGTTCTTCACACGCATCTCTCATTTAAAACATGGTTCTTTATGGACCCAAAAGTGGTTCTTCAGTGGCACCCCCTGAAGAACCATCTGAAGCACCGCTTTGTGGCGAGTGTACAATACCACATGTCTAAATGTTGGGATGTGTTGCATGAATATGACAAACTGTCAGCTAATAAACAATCTATAAGAGTAAAGCACACTCTCCTGTTTACTCTAAACGCATCTCTCCATTACACCCCTGCCGCACAGTATACGGTTTGGGACATGAAGTGAGTAAGCATGCGCTTGTCTGTCTGCATGCTTTTTAAATATTTAGCACGGTGCTACTCATCCACTGAGCTGGGTTTTCATTACGGAGAGGAGCGCTCAGCACCACTGGAGTGTGACTGATCACCCGACACCATCACTGAGAGACGGGGATCCTCTTCCAATAAAAGAGCCACTCAAACCCACACACAGCGCTCTCTGCACGGACGGCTCAAGGGCAACGGCGACGTTCATGGCTACTACCATATACATGGTCACTGGCGTCAGTGTCAAGTTCATGTAATCTAGATGTAAAAGTCTTCACTATGAGCACAGTGGCTATGGAAGAGCCTCTGTTTATGCTGGGCTATAACTCTATGCTGTATTTATGGAAGACGGACTGTCAAAGATTCCCTTTACTGCCGCTATGCTCCACTTCTGCCACAGACATCTACTGAATCACAGAGTCTCCATGTTTGTTTATGTCTACAGACTCTGTAGACAGACAGACTAGACAAAAGCACAACACTGAATCCAGGAACACACACGCTGTGTGTTACTGCAATGCAACCGGAAGCAGCTAACCCATACAACACTGCATTTTCACCTTATACCCTAACCACACAAGGTCTGATAAGTACAGATGCACCGATGTGTATGAAATATTCAATATTTCCATGTACACACACTACATGTCCAAATGTTCGTGGACACCCCCTTCTAATAAATGAATTCAGTTACTTTAAGTTGCACCCATCGCTGACACGAGTGTGCAAATGCACACACACAGCTTGTCTAGTCCCTGTAGAGAAGTACTGCCAACAGAATAGGACTCTCTTGAGTATATAAACATAACTCTATTGGCACCACACTGCCTAAAGCCAGATGTGGGGTAAGGGGGTGTAAAGTCTCCCAGCATCGAGCCGTGGAGCAGCAGAACTGTGTTCTCTGAAATGATGAATGGTGCTTCATCCAATAATTTTAGAATGAACTGGGGAGTTGGGGGTGAGGTGGGTGGTGATCATGCAATATCTTGACCTCACTAACACTCTAGGTCACTGAATGCAAGCAAATCCTTACAGCAATGCTCCAAACTTTAGTAGAAAGCCTTCCCCCCCCCCAGAGAACAGAAAAGGTTACTCTAACAAAAGTAGGATAAACCCTTTTTTTTTTTTATAATGCCCTTGATTTTAGAAGAAACAATAATGAATTAGGTGTCCCAATACTATTGTCTATATCTGCTAATACCAACACAGAGTTTCACTATTGTTATGGCTCAGAGAGTCCTTTTCAGAACTACAGAGCATCCTTATTGCTTGGAGTAAAAAGAAGAACATTTTACAATAATCCAGGAAGTGCCTCATATGGGCTACAGATCTACAATATCCAAATATTAGAGATAAAGAATCCATAACAAACCTATAGGTCAGCATTTGATCCTGCTAGAGCTTCGGAAGTGGCCCAGGAACGTCAAATGGCTCCATTCGTTTTTCAAGACTAACACACTCCCATTAGTGGAACTCCAGCCTAACACGTTTTAACCTCTTCACTCATGTCCAGAAGGTGCAGGGGTCAGTCTCTCTGAGGCTTGTATTGTAAGGAAGCAGTCAGGCTGACTGTAGGAGCTACAGGTCAGTTTTTAATCTGCCCTGTGTATTTAAAATACTTTGAAAACAGCTGGTTCGCACACCACCACACCCTAAAGACTGATAACATCTGCGGTATCTGGTTTCTCTTCTGATCATGGCTGGTTCACAATCGCAGTGATGGTCACTGATGAGATCACAAAGTCAAGCACTACAGTTTCCACTGATATATCTGAAACTTCTGATGCTAATATATGTCACTCAATACCAGATTCCCTATATTTTTTATTTTTTAATAATTTCATATTTGTGTTTTTACTGAAAGAAGACGATATGATTCACTCCTATATTTTAAATAGTACAAATTATTTCCATGCACTTCACTAAATATACAATACGCCCAAAAAGCAACTTCCATTTGAATGTTCTACAAAACACATCACTGATGATCAACAGCCATATCCTCTCACTATAACACAATTATACCCATCTGCAATAACTGTGTTAAATAAAGATGCAAATTCTTCAGTGTCACCTGGTGCTGCATTATTGAACCACACATGTTTAATGTCTTGACAAAGACAATGGATTTC